>NC_067142.1:76065635-76365635 GCF_903995435.1 Acomys russatus | reverse complement strand
GAGCAGTAGACGAAAGGGGCTTTGTAAGGTGGGAAGAAGCAACAGGAGATGTGGGTTAATCTCTGTCAGTTAAGTTTTGTAAGGATTAGAGCTGAGGAGACTTTACAGATTGCTATGGCCCTGGGGGGGGGCAGGGGGGGGGAGAGTGAGTGTGTGTGTGTGTGTGTGTAGGCAGGGAAACTTAACTGCTCTGTTTCAGGATCCATCTACGTAAAGCTTCATTTGATTGTGTGGCACTTACCATGAACCAATTTTGGTGTGAGCTGGTCATTTGGAACCTAGTATAGGAACCCAGATCAAAACAAATTTTTTTTTGTAGTGGAAACATTAGTAATCTGCTGGTTGTGTTCATAGTTTTTATCCATTGTGTTATACTTCAAACATCCCATGTGTTCCTCTCCTGTTTTGTAGATGTAAGTTGTATTCTACTTAAAGCCCTCCAATATTTTTCCGATCTCTTTCCTATGGCTCAAGTGCTCCCTCCCCAGAGACTTTCGCTAGGGGACGAAAAAAAGGAAGTAATTAATGATGATTTTGGTGACCCGAGGAAGACTTAATATAAGCAAAAGTATTTGATTCTGGTTTACGACAAGTCAGGTTTTGTTAGGTGCATTTATTCACTGAACAGCATTTAAAGAGTGCCTGCTGTGCATGAGGCACTGGTGTGTATTTAGGCTGCCTTTGACGTGTGATTAGTAAACAATGTCTTTGAAAGGGAAATGCTGTTTGTTCAAGACTGCTACATCATCACTACACAGTGTGTACAAGAATACATTGTTATTTTCTTAAATATGATGAATATTGCATCACTGGTACTATTTTTTGTGAACATTCTCTGCCATTATATATACCTACTTGTTCAGGAAACTTGACTGTATTCAGAAATGAATTTACTAACCAAGCTACAAAACTACTTAAATAATATTGTATTTCTTTACACTTTTGGGGGGAGCGGTGAGCCAGCTAGTTTTAGTGTTTTAATGCTGTATTTCCCTGAAAAATACCAAAATTAACATTAGGAACATGAAGTATAATTAAATCTGTACACTAGTTACATTGCATCATAAGAATGTGGGTTTTGTTTATGGCTATTTAGTATTTAATCTTCACAAAACTACAGTTCAGTGGGTTACTCGCTTATTTTTTTCATAATTATTTCACTGATTCAGAAATACGAAGATTTTGACAAGTTTTTATTTTGAGGCTTGCCATGGTGCATATAAAGACGCATTGCTCTGTTCTTGGATATATACCAGCAATACTTTTCTGTGCAGCTGAGAACAGCCATAATTAGCTATGTTTTTCTCTATAACCAAGCTGGCTTTGAGCTTTGGATCTTCCTGTACTCAACATCCTGAGTGTTGGATTACAGATAGGGACTACCGTACCTGACAGTGCCATCTTATTTAAAGCAGGTCTTTGTTACTGTAATAGAACAAAACAGGATGAAAAATACAAACATAGATAATGTCTGGAAAACTAAAGTTACTATGTTTGATTATTTTAGCTGTTTTATAATGTGTATAGGTGTTTTGCCTTGTGTTTATGTGCACCACATGTGTCTAGTACTTGTAGAGGCCAGAAGGCGGTGTCAGATTCCCTGAGATAGTTAAAGAGCCACCTTGCGTGTACTGAGAATTGAATCAGGATCCTCAGGAAGAGCAGCCAGTGCTCTTACCCACTGAGTCATCTGTCCATCTCTTCTATACTTATTTTTCTGTTTCCAAAAAATCCTTAGCCAGGTGGTGGTGGCACATGTCTTTAAACCCAGCAAGCAGATTTCTGTGAATTTGAGGCCAGCCTGATGTACAGAGTGAGTTCCAGAACAGCCAGGTCTACACAGAGAAACCCTGTCTCAACAAACAAAACAAAACAAAAAACCCTTATTTTTTAACAAGTTGTGATGGTCTTCCCCTTACAGTTTTTATCCACCCAAAATGCTAATAGACCAAAATATTGACATCCTGTTCTGTATTGATTCATCCAGTCTGCTTTTTAAATTTGTAGGTTCATGAAGTTAAACAGCTTGACTGTCGCCGGCTTAGTCTGTGCACCACATCAGAGTTGACATATGAGCTCTGGCTGGTCCATGAGCATCTGTGAGTTTCCCAGCTTAGTCTTAGATCCCCCATGAGATTCTAGGAGCACAGGTGTGTACAAGGCTCTCATGGCCTCCTGAAATGCTGTTTTTAAAGATGAGGTTTTCTTTTATAGCCCTGGCTGGCCTTGCACCCACAGAAATTTGTCTACCGATGCTTCTTAAGTGCAAGAAGTAATAGTGTGTGTCGCTTTTCCTTGTTAGTACTCATTTTGAACACTGGAAGATAGTTTTGCATTAATTTTCAGGTTTTGTTTTGCATCTCATAGTCAGATTGTTTCTACAGCTATAAGTGGTAGGAAGCACTGGCCTTTGTTTATTTCAGTCACCTTTCTTATACTTAAAATTGTCATATAGTTTGTGTTTCTATTGTGAGTAATAAGTCTTCAACTGCTCTACTGACAAATACCTTTAAATAATGCTTTTTAAAAAATAATTCTGGCTTTAGTCATTGACTTGTTTCTGATCTCAGAAAATTTCTAGGCAGCATGAAAGTAATTTGAGACAGCACCAAAGGACTCACTATACCATTGTTGCTTACCGCTTATGTTTTGTGTAATTCTCGTAATGGAACGTTAAAACAACTGATCTCTCTGAAGCAAATTGATTATTCAGCGCAGTGGTTTCTTTAGGTTTCCCATGATCTTGTTATCAGGGCACACACAACCTCCTCCTGCAAAGCTGTGCTCAAGAGAAGCATGAGCAAGGCTGGTGTAACTATTTCTGAGGGTGTTTTGGAAAAACCACATAGTATATTGTCCAAAATCTCTTGAGGCAGAAATTGGTAGACTGAACATGTCCTTTATGACAAATGGGATGGGGAGTGCATGAACTATTTAGGAGTGTCTGTATTAACCGCTCAAAAGTAGGCTTATATCCCTCCAGAGGAGCGGTTCTCAACCTCCCTCGTGTATGGTGACCCCACCACCACCATAAAATTATTTCAATGCTACTTCATAACTGTAATTTTGCTGCTGTTAGGAAACATACAGGAGACCTGATACAGGGTCACGACCCACAAGTTGAGAGCTACTGCTCTAGAAGCTGCATTTAATTGTGTTTGTAGTTAGCTGTGTGTCTGTTTGAAAAAAATGTTTAGAAAGAAATTGACTTCATCTCTGTTTTATTTGTATGTCTCAGTATTACTTAGTAGCAGCAAGTAATTGGGACAGATGGCAGCCGAAAACTCTGGTATTCAACTTTTTTAGTATTTATCTGTGGAGAATAGGATTTTGAATGTAGTAGGATCCTTAGAAATCATCTTTTAGTCTTAAACTTTTGTTTTTAGTGATGTGTGTTTGTGGGTGTGTGCATGTGAGTGTGGATACCTGTGGAAGCCAGAGGCATCCAGTCTCTTAGAGCTGAAGTTACAGGTGGTTGTGGGCTGTCCAGCCTAGATGCTGGGCCTCAGTTGGGGTGCAGGGCAGTAAGCTTTCTTAACCCTGAGCTTTCTCTGAAGCCCCTTATTCTTACACTTTAAAGGAAATGGGGGAAAGATGTTCATGTGTGGGATATTAACTTGACAAGAGGGAATAAAAGGAGTTAGTCATGTTGTCAGCCACTGATTATTCATTTCATCTCCTTGGGTTTTGTTTTGCTTTGTTTTTCCCTTTTGGGGTTGGTGGGTGGTTCAAGACAGGGTTTCTCTGTGTAGCCTTGCCTGTCCTGGACTCGCTTTGTAGACTAGACTAGCCTCGAACTCAGTGATCTACCTGCCTCTGCCTCCCTGAGTACTGGGATAAAAGGTGTGCGCCACCGTGCCTGGCCTTCATCTTCCTGTTTTGAAGAACAGATACTGCTTTGTCTAAATTTGTTAGAGACCTTGAAGTGATCCTGATTATAAAAGTAATTTTGTCAGCAAGGAGAAAATAATCTCAGATAGGTCACCATCATATACTTAAACAAGTATTAGATGATTAATTTATAGTTGTATTAATAGATATATTCAACTTGATAATAAACTAGATGCATTTAGAATAAAATACTTATGGTCTTGTATTTGTATGGATCCCACACCTTCCCTTTATTATGCTTTGCTTTTATCTTTCCCTGTTGATTGTTTTTTTTTTTTTTTTTTTTTAATTTATTTATTATGTACACACTTTTCTGCCTGCATGTGTGCCTGCAGGCCAGAAGAGGGGACCAAATCTCATTATAGATGGTTGTGAGCCACCATGTGGTTGCTGGGAATTGAACTTAGGACCTCTGGAAGAACAGCCAGTACTCTTAACCTCTGAGCCATCTCTCTAGCCCCCCTCCCTGTTGATTGTTAACTGACACCACATTGGCTAACCCTAGCTCATGCCTCTTGGGCATACCTAGCATATTTTAAATATCTCGTTTGATTTTTATTTTCTACAGTGAACAGAGTATCTGCCAGGCAAGAGCTGCTGTGATGGTTTACGATGATGCCAATAAGAAGTGGGTGCCAGCGGGTGGCTCAACTGGGTTCAGCAGAGTGCATATCTATCACCATACAGGCAACAACACATTCAGAGTGGTGGGCAGAAAGATTCAAGACCATCAGGTAAGGGTCTGCTAAAATCCTTTATAGTTGTGTTTGTGAATGCATGCATGTATATGTGTGCAGACTTGCACATGTGGGAGCAAACATGTGGACAGTGCTTGGGAGTCTGTTTTCTCTTGGTGCTTTGTAGGATCTGGAATTCAAAATAATGTTCGCCAAGCCTCACTGAGCAGGAGTTTTTTCATCTTCATTAGATTGTCATATCTGACCATCCAACCAGCCAGTTTCTATAATCTAAATTCAGAATAGACACATAGGAAGTATAATGTAAGGAGCACATTGTATGCTCATAGGATTCATTTGTCTATCTACTTACCTACCTACCTATTGGTCAAAGGTATAGTTTATGAGGCCAGAGAAATGACTTGAAAGTATAAATGGTTTCACAAGGTATTGTCAAATTCATAATTGATAATAAAAAAGTGGTAGCCATTAGTGTTGCTGGAATAATTGGGCTTTTCTTTCTAGTTCATCTCTAAAGTGACAGCCAAGCTTTAGTAATCCCTATTACACATTTCAAGAAAGTAAGTAGGTTGTCTGATAACTTGATGTCTTACTTAGTCCCTGTCAAATCCAGATTAGGAGTTGTAGGCCAAGGGAGAGGTAATCAGGCCTTACAGTTCACTGTATACTAGTAGCAGGAACTTTTACAGTTTGGAGACTTACTAATTACCTTTGGAAAAGTGTTTTCCAAAGTTGTAATCTAACTAATGTTTAAAACCATTCTGCCACAAAGTGCAGGGAAAATATAGCTAGATTCTGTCTGGTGCCCTGTGAGTTGTTGCTAAAAGAAAGTTAGATCTATAATTTTCCAGTAAGTGTAATGTAAACAGATGCTGCAGGAACCCTGGATTTTAAATTGGTTTGTCGACTGGTGACAGCAAAGGATTTATAATAGTCATGCATGTGTATAGGGAATGGGCATTTGAAACTGGTACTTATACAAATATTGGGACTCAGGCTATATCTCATAAGAAGACAGAGAAAGTCTTCTTTTTGTCTGAAGAGACTTAGGAGTTTCCCTGGGATATAGAAACTGCAGTTTCCTTACATAACTTACTGACTAACATAGATTATAGAGCAGTGGAACTCTTAGGGCACCCGATTAAAAATGCAGTGCTTTGCTGGGCGGTGGTGGCACATGCCTTTAATCCCAGCACTCGGGAGGCAGAGGCAGGCGCATCTCTGAGTTCCAGGCCAGCCTGGTCTACAGAATGAGTCCAGTACAGCCAAGGCTACACAGAGAAACTCTATCTCAAAAAACAAAACAAACAAAAATCAGTGCTTCTCTGGTGAGAAGGTTTCATAGTTCTGGGTTAGTCTACAGGAATGAGTTCACCTCTTGCCTTGATGTGTGTCCTTGTCCTCCTCCCTCGCCTCTGCTTTTCTTCTGTGCTCCGCTTTCCTCACTGTATTACGGAACATGAGTCTCCTCTCCTGTTTCTCTAATAAAAACCCCACTCAATCACTGCTTGTCAGGAACTGAGCAATGCGTCTGCTTTCTCTTCATCAGTGCTCCTGCAGAGTGCTCCTTTAAGTTAGAGACATGTCACATACTGCTGCTATGGAGAACAAAATGAAAACTGTGTGACAAAACCTTGTAAAAATTGTTAAACATTTCTTCCCCCCCCCCCCCCCCCCCGTGTGTATGAATTTTGCCTGCGTGCATGTCTGAATCAAATGGCATCAGACTCTCCGGTGCTGGGTGGTGGTAAGCTACTGTATGAACGCTAGGAACTGAATTCCAGTTGCCTAGAAGAGCAGCCAGTAGTCCTCACAGTGTCCAGCCCCCTGTCGAACCTTCTTTTCTTTTTGTTTTTTCAAGACAGGATTTCTCTGTGTGTAGCCCTGGCTGTCTTAGAACTCTTTTTGTAGACTAGGCTGGCCTCACAGAAATCTGCCTTCCTCTGCCTCCAGAGTGCTGGAATTAAAAATAGAGGTAGGTGGATCTTTGTGCGTTCAAGGCTGGCCTGGTCTACAAAAAGAGTCCAAGACAGCCACAGAGAAGCCCTGCCTCAAAAAACCAAAAATAAATAAAAATTTAAGAAATCTCCCAGGAATAGCATGCTTAATAGTAGCACTTGGGAGGCAGAAGCAAGCAGATCTTTTGAATTCCAGGCCAATCTCGTTTAACTAACCAGTTTCAGGCCAACTAGGGCTATATAGTGAGATCCTATCTTCAAAAACAAAACAGGAATCAAATTCTTTCATCTAAACTTTGAGAAAGGACAACATTGTAACTGATTTTTATTTTGTTTTATTTTACTTTTTTTTTTTTTTTTTCAAGATAGGGTTTCTCTTTGTAGCCTTCGCTGTCCTGAACTCACTTTGTAGACCAGGCTGGCCTCAAACTCACAGCGATCCGCCTGCCTCTGCCTCCCAAGTGCTGGGATTAAAGGCGTGTGCCACCATACCCAGCCTTTGGCCACATCTTTTTAATATTGTTGTTTTCCAGTAGATATAGGAAGGAAAAAGGAAATACACTGTACAAAGATTATGTATTTGAAGGGAGAAAGCATGAACATAAGTCATGAGGATTAGCAAGATGTTATAATTAATAAATCTTGGGTTAGTAATAGGTTAGAATCAAAATAAGTTTAATAGGTACTCTAGATCTGTTGTCATTACTAGAGATGGTTTCCATCTGACTTAGAAAATAAAGCGTTTAGTCGATACTGTTTTCAATAGTGCGTTAGTCACTTAGCTGATGCTGTAATAAAATATGCTGACTAAAGCAACCTGAGGGAGGAGCAGCAATCTAACGGTCCCATTGCATCTCCAGCTGGGAAGCAGAGTGAACAGGAAGCGAAGGCAGGCTGTAGATCTTCAAGGCTTGTCTCCAGTGACATAATCCTCTAGAAATGCTCAGCCTTCTAAAAGTTCTACACCTTTGCCAAACACCAAATGTTCAAATATGAGCCTATTGAGGACATTTTTAAACCACAACAAATAACTATTTTATCAAAAAGCTGAGAAATGTAATAATAGGTGCCCAAGATACTAATACAGAGAGCTCAGGAAGTACCAGATAGCTCTGTGACATCAGTGATGAAGTTGTCCCATTAGCTTTAGTACAATCTTAAATTTGGAAATTGACAGTTAAAGTGTAATGGTAGCTTTACACAAAGGACCAAAAATAGCTAAGACAATGAGGAACAGTTTAGAAGGACAAAGTCTGAAAGCTGAGACCTTTCCATGGTGAAGACACTATAGTTGGGGAAATATTAGATACATTGACCAGTGAGATAAACCTCAGTTTGTGACAGAAGGGAAGCCTGCAGCTTAGTTAATAGGAGTGAATCATTTGGTGGCAAAGGGAAACAAACAGGAAGCTTGAACCCATCTCACGCCATAGGCTTAAATCAATTCAGCTGGACTGGAGATGCAGATGCTAACGGTCACGGTACTAAAGGCCCTCTAAGACAAAGTGAAGTAGTGTTTTCATAACCTAAATGGAGAAATAGTCTTAAACAGAATACAAAAACATTAAAGGAGAAAAGTCTTCCTAATTTGAAATAAAAGAAAGCAGACTTTTCTCAGTTTCACTGATAGCAAATAGGTGAGTTACAGAAATGGGGCAAGATATTTGTTATATAAATGTCTACTTTGGGATCGTATGTGAAGGAAAAGATTGATCACTTAGGACAAAAATGGGCCATAGGTTTGTTAATGAATATAAGCAAGAATTCATAAAAGATGTATCTTGAAGCAAATGGAACACACACAAAAAGGGGGCTAAGTGAGTAAAGGCACCTGCCACGCAGCCTGGCAGCCAGAGTTCTATCCCTAGAGCCTGCATTAGGATGGAAAGAGAGCCAAAGCTACAAAGTTGTCATTTTACCTTCACACAATGTATCATGACATGCTTGCCCTGTTCTGAACCCAGTCATGCAAACACAACATAATTATTTATTTTTACAGAACTTAAAAATGTATTGAACCTCATTAGTGATCAGAGTAATGTAATACGCACTAAAATACAAATACACACACATTCAAACCCACAAGGATTGCTATAAAATAAAGACCAACATATCAGTGGTAATGCTACAAAGGATATGGAGTCAGCAAATTTTTGTATATTGCTACAAAATAGCAAATGATAGAGCAGATTTAGAAAGCTAGTGAAGTTTTCCACTAAAGTTAAATATACATAAGACCTATATAGTCCCACTTGTAGGGGCCTTTTCAGTAAAAACATACACTGTGTATATCAGGAAATGATTCATAGAATGTTCATGTCATTATTTGTAATAGCCACACATTTGGGGCAGTAAAAATGTTAGTGCAAGAATGGGTAAGTTGGTATTTTATACAAAGGACTATCTCATAAAGCAATGAAAAGTAACAAACCATGGTCGTACATATAGTGGATGACTCTTAAATGTGAACTTGAGGAAAGAAGGCAGGTGCATCTCTCAGCATGGATCCTGTGACTCTGTTTTTAATCAAAAACAAAGTCCTATAAAACAAGTTTGTAGTACTAGAGATATTCTTTCAGGATGGGAGGTGTCAAAAGGACCTTTACAGCTGATGTCCCATTTTTGTATTTGTAATTTTCCAACAAAAGTTAAAGTATATTTAATAATGTGCGTTGCTCTTCTTTTATTGGTTTACTGTTTTTAAGCAGCCCTTTTACATAAGATAGCTTACGTTCCATGAGACTGACTTCTATAAACCCTAGGCAACTATTCCAACTAGTCTGACGAAGTCTAATAGGAACAAGTTTAAATAAATACCTCCAATGAGGATCTGCGGTGGTTTCTGTTTCCCTCAGTTATTATCTGGCTTTATAATGAATTATTGTCTTTTAGGTCGTGATAAATTGTGCCATTCCTAAAGGGCTGAAGTACAATCAAGCTACACAGACTTTCCACCAATGGCGGGATGCTAGACAGGTGTATGGTCTCAACTTTGGCAGCAAAGAGGATGCCAACGTCTTCGCAAGTGCCATGATGCACGCCTTAGAAGTGTTAAATTCACAGGAAGCAGGTAAAGTGTCTGTGCTTTCCCAGTATTCTTCAGCAGAAATGCTATGTATATGTTAAAGCAAACCTTTCTTGTCAACTTAAAATAATTCCTTAAGTTACTTTCTACAAAAATGTGAACTCTTACTTGTTTGTGTTTAAAGTGTAGTCTAGCTGGGTGTGGTGGTGTACATGCTTAATCCAAGCACTTGGGAGGCAAAGGCAGGTGGATCTTTTGAGTCCAAGGCCATCCTGGTCTACAGAGTTCCAAGACAGCCAGAGATACACAGAGAAACCCTGTCTTGAAAAACAGAAAACAAAACAAACAAACAAAAAAGTGAAATCTAGAAGAATGATGCTGCGAGTTTAATTAGTTTAATTACTATTTAAACCTCATATGAAACTTCTTTTACCCAGCTCTAAAAACTTTGGATACTAGGACATAAAAGCCACCAGAGATACAAGGCCTCTGTGTTGCTCAAGCTCTTTGCTTCAGGCAATCCTACTGCCTCTGCTTCCCAAGGAGCTGGGATTTCAATCAGGCCACTATGCCTGGTGTTTATTTGCCTTCTGCCAAGAAATACAAGTTCCTAAAGTACGCTTTTTAAGCCACCACCAAGCCCAAGGACTTCAAGTTAGAATAAGATTTAAAGGGATAAGAGTTTGGCTCTAGAGCAGTGGCTCTCAACCTCCCCAAGGCTGTGACCCTTTAATACAGTTTCTAATGTTATGGTGACACCCAACCATAAAATTATTTTCGTTGCTGCTTAACTGTAGTTTTGCCACTATTATGAATTATAATGTAAATATGTGTGCTTTCTGGTGGTCTTAGGGGACCCCTGGGAAAGGATTGCTCAATCCCCAAGGGGGCCATGATCTACAGGTTGAGAAGCCCTGCTCTAAAAGGTTGTTTAAAGATTTGAGGCATGCCCTCAGCTGGTCAGACATACCAGTAATTGGATTCTTACACTACATGTTGCTTAAAAGGGAGAATAGAATAATTCACTTTTAAAAGTTCGAGTATTCAAAACCTTATGTTAGAGATAAACTAAGTTTTGTTTTGGTTTAAGAAACAACAACAAAAAAAAGTATACAGAAGTGTGGTTCTCTAGAGCAATAAATTTAATAATCAGAAAATGTTACATATAAAAATACAAATATAATTGCTCCTTCCTGTGTTGTATGCTTGGTGGTGATTTTAATGATAATAAATGTTCTGAATAAAATTCATATAGTTTAATGAAGAGTATTGCAGCCAGATGAAATATTGATGTCTTGTTGATCTTACAGAATTCCAAAAAACTATTATAAATGTTATATTTATATCTTAAAGCACAAAAAGGATTAAGACACCTGACTCCTTTGCCTCCTTTAAAAATGAATTTCAGAGGAATAGCATTTCGTGATGTGCAGAATGCTTCATGTCATTGTACATGTACCTGTTCTATATAGTCTTGTTCTGGGGAAATCAGTATCTATAAGGAATGTATTTTCTTCTCATATTGGATCTATTTTGAGGGAACAAACCACTGGAACTTACTCTGGTTTGTCTTTAAGTTCAAAAACAAGACAGCAAAGTCTGGCCTCATAAATTATTTCTTGTAGACACTGTACTTTTTGTGTTGGCATAATACTTTATTAGTATACATTATAGGAATAGACTTACCCTGTAGTTATTGGGGAAGAAACTAGAATCATGATCCATATACCTTAAATAGGCCACTTACATAATGTAAAGGGTGTGTGCACAGCAGCTTCTGTATGGCTGTGTTTGCAACCAACTGCCATTTCTCAGCCTTCAAATGAGGGTCCAGTTAAGAACTAAATGTCACTTAACATAATGCACATTATTGTTAATGGTGATTTTTGTCTTCTGTTTTTATCAAGTGGGAAATACTGTTTTTTATCAATGGGTATTATTACAGTTTGTTGTTAAAATGCACACAGCTAGTAGTCATTTTGCTGTGATCCTGATTATTTGATTTATCTAGGGAATTTTTATTAAAAATACTGTTTTCTGAATTTTGATGACACTAATGGTCCTTGAAGCAGAAGCATGGGAAGAAATAAATGTTAAGAATCTGAGCAGGGCTGGAGAGATGGCTCAGTGGTTAAGAGCACTGTCTGCTCTTCCAGAGGTCCTGAGTTCAATTCCCAGCAACCACATGGAGGCTCACAACCATCTATACTGGGATCTGATGCCCTCTTCTGACATGCAGGTGTATATGCAGATAGAGCACTCATACATAAAATAAACAAATAAACCAGTAAAGAATCTGGAGTGTCACCTGGCGGTGCATGCCTTTAAGCCAGCAGAGTCAAGGGTTCAAGGCCAGCCAGAGTTACAGAGAGTTCCTGTCTTCAAGGAAAAAGAACCTGGAGTGGCCTTACTTGGTCCTTTCTTGCAGATTCTCACAGTTATGTCGTTACCTAGTATTGTTGTGCTGGCCCCTCCAACCCATCTACACAAACATACCCAATAATCCTGAAAAGCAGTATCATTTTGTCTTCCCTTGCTAAAGCTCTTTGCTTTGGGTTCACAGCCACCACCAAAACAAAAATCACACACACCAAAAAAACAAAACTCTTGAAATGGTTTTCTGGGTTTCTGCTAACCCAGGCTGTGCTTGCTTCAGACTCTTCTGTAAACTGTAGCCCAACACAACTGACCAGGAGCACAAGAACAAATATATTCTGAAGGCGGAGCTACTGTGTACATCAGTCTGCCTGTTTCTTACATTTTTGTGTCTTTAAATTTTTTATTGGTATATATTATTTGTACAAAACAATGGTTTGCATGATGATATCTCCATACGTGCACATAATGTATTCTTTACACGTGTGTTGCCATTTTCCTCCCTCCCTCCACCTTCCTTCCTTCTATGGTGCTGAGTGTTTAACTAAACTGTGTAAGCACTATACCACCGAGCTACACCCTCAGCCTGTGACAGAGTGATATTCCATACTCACTCTTACAGCTTATTGCTCTTACTGTTCTCGTGTTACACTGTTAACAAGAGAATCAGCCATTGCCACTACCAGTAAGTCCTCAAGACTCTCAGACTTAAGGTCATGGACATCTTTGTTCAAACAGAATCTTTTTCTGAAGCTCAGTAAAAATAGACCAAAAGTCAGAGGGCCGAGAGAGAGCTTCTCTGACTAATGTGGGCAGGCAGGGCTCACAGCAACTGAAGTACTACATGGCTCTCCAGAGCATGACTTAGCCATATTCTCTCTTCATGCCCGAGCCAGTGAGTTTACATTTCTCCCTTTTGCTGCCATCCTTCAAAGTCCTCCTTTTTTTTTTTTTTTTTTAAGAAAAAATTACAATGTTCTTTAGACTAGTCATTCTAGTCTTCACAAGCTACCCTTGTGTATATGTGTATGTTTAATATTTTCAGGGTGGTTTTTTTTTTTTTTTTTTTTTTTTTTTTTTTTTTTTTTGGTTTGGTTTGGTGAAAAGGTAGGTGGCAGGAATGTTTTCCTTTATTTTGTTTTTAACATGGTATGCAATTATCTAATATATTGGAAAGTACAGGAGGTACTAAATACAATATGTTATATTTGGAATTTAAAGAACAAAACAGAAATCACATGCTGTTAACATTTTTTATACCAAATGCTCCAGGGTGACTTTTCACCAATGAAAACTGTCTGAGTTTAAGTAAATATACATACCAATAATTTTTTATTTTGAATTTACTTATCAAGTATATATAAGGCTTTTATAGATAAAAGCAATGAATTATATAAGCTGCAATGTCAGTCCTGATGATGACCGGTCAAGGTAAATTTGCACAGACTTGTAGCATTTTTGTAAATTGTTTAAATCATTTAAAAAGGACATGAGTCTTTAAGTCCATTTTTTAAAAAAGAAAGCAGCATGCCAGTTTATTCTGTTTTTGTTCAACCATAATTAAACATAGCTTACAAAAAAAAAAAACCTCAAAATATCTTTTACCATTAACTAAACAACTAGGTTTGCTGTTTTATTTTTTAACTACTGTGGATGAGAACATAGCCAGGATAACCCTCATATGGTTGAAATTTTCATCAAATTTATAGTAAGTTTTGAGATTAAATTGATTTTAATATAAAGTTGGCCTAACATTATTTGTAGTGTGAGCATACTTCTAGCACTGTTCTTAGCAAATATCTTTATGATATACTTAAAATTGATGGGATTTTTAAAATCTCAGAATATTTCCAGGAATTATTGAGTTCTTTTGTTTTGAAGCAGAGTCTCGGTGTAACCTTGGCTGTCCTACAACTCCGTATGTAAACTACCCTGAACTCACAGAGATTCTCCTGCCTCTTCCTCCCAAGTGCTCCATTATGCTAGGCCCTAGAATACTTTGTTCTTAGTGGTAGTTTTACTGTCTACTCTTCTAAGTGCCTGATATTAATAGGAACAATACTAAGCTTATAATCTCAAAAACTACATGTTCAGTAATGCCCTTGAGGCATATTGCTGTGCTGGTAACTACTGAGAGTAGCACCATATGGTACCCTTCTTGGGTTTCACGCCTGGCCTAGAGCTAGCTAGAAACAAAGCAGGAATATTAGGATCGTTTGTGAATGTGTTTGAAGTAAAGTCTTTGGAATGAGAAAGAAAATTCTAGGGTCAGAGCAAACTTAGCAAACAAGAAGTCATTCGGACCTCCTCAACAATAGAATATTCTAAGTAGTCCTTTGCTGGAGGGGTGTGACAATTGGGAAACAACAGACCGTGTTATGGTTGGAGCATGAGAACTGACATGGTGAGGGCATAGAGAAATCCTAACAGACAAGGCTGGAAAGGTTGGGAGGGGGCTGGTGGTGTCTTGTGGGTCATTTTATCATTTGCCCTAAGCCGTGTAGTCAGGTCTGTACTGTAGAACAAAAGCAAGTGGGGCAGTGAGCATGGTGGATACTGGTGACAAAGATGCAGCCTGGTCTTTGGAACAGTAGAGAGGGGACCACACAGCGAAGAGGAGGCAGACAGCTTTTATCTATTGTGTATTCTTCTCTGCATGTCATGGTGTTAGCGTTCTGCTGTGGCCTCATTTAGGCATTCAGCAGTTCCCAAGGCTGGACTTTAATGCTTACCTACTGTGTTTCTGATCTTAATCTGGTGATTTTTTTTTTATAGAAACCCTCTGAATTTAGTGATTATTATTTATTGTTTTAGAAGTAGTATTTGGGCTTAAGGCCAGTAGACTGGCCCTAGGGCCTAGAGTCAGACAGTGGCATTTGTTCCTGGATCTTGTTTTAAAATTCAACCTCCTCTCACTGTAATATAGGGATGAGTAAATGCTGATTCGAGGTAATATCCAGGTATGTCAGTTTGAAGTGCTGGTGAAGTTGGCTCTGTTAACTGGAGATAGAAAGAATGGGAAGAGGCTCCAGAGGAATTGTCACTAAGTGGATAGCAAAGTTAGTTCTGGACACAGTGTATTAGTACAATTGTAGTAAAGTCATACACATCTGGGTCTGGGAAGGATTCCTATGGTAGTCTCGGATGGAGCTTCTGCTTTTGTTGTTAGCTTTCCTGAAGTGATCTTGGAGGGAGGTAGCATTTAGACACACGTGTGTGGAGAGATGGGCCTCTGGCTTTAGAAGGGGATACACCAAGGAGATGGCTAGGTTTTCTAGTGTCTTGATTTCCTCTTACCACATTTTTCTGCTTTTAAATTTAAAACCTCTAGCCAGGCGTGGTGGCGCACACATTTAGTCCCAGCACTTGGGAGGTAGAGGCAGGTGGATCTCTGTGAGTTCAAGGCCAGCCAGATCTACAAAGTGAGTCCAGGATAGAGAAGCCCTATCTCGGGGGGTGGGGGGGGTGAATTTAAACCTCTAAGACATTTCCTTTTAAAAAGGCATCTGAGGAAAGTAAATTTAGGGTAAAAAAAAGAAATTAGAAAAATTTTACTTGGGTTTCTGAGTAAAATTTTAAGACCTTCAATGTAAGTTAGTGAAAAAACTTGTACTTGGAGTCAAGTTTACAGTTTGTCACATCACCAGAGGGGGCTGAGCAGACCACACCCTCTTAAGAGGTCTCCTCATTTGCAGAACATGAGTGGCCTTACTCTGTGTGGCATGGAAATTAGATGACACTGAGACATTGGTACTCTTTAAAGTATACGATGTTAATTTTGGATGCTAATCAAAATAACAAAATTTCATATGGAATAACTTTTGCAAATAAAAAGTGCAGACTTGTCAGATTTTCTCCAGCTTCTTTACTTTCACCCCTTCCCCCTGTAAAAAAATTGTTTTCCATGGAAAAGTAGGCCATCCATTGTTTGAGCATATCATATATGCAAAGAAGAAATAACAGTCATGTTCTCAGTAGTCTATTCTGAAAACAAGACATAGGTATGATAGAGGAGAGAAAATCATATCTAATGACAGATAAAGTTCTGTCACTAACTTTGGTCCTGCACATACACACATTACCCCACACATATGTACTCATGAAAATAGAAAAAGGAAATTAGAGAATCAATGTTGGAGCTATAGTTTAGTTGTTTATTAGCATCTTGTATAATATGAATGAATGTCTGAACGTCTCTCTGCTGGAGAAGCGCCGTCATGTTCTTAGAGCCGCAGTCAACTTGAAAACTACTGAAGTAAGTCTAAAATGGTAAGTAAGCCTTGGAAACACGCCATGTAAAGAAAGAAAGAAAAGAAAGGAAACACATTATGCATTTTAATGATAACACTAATGTCCAAACTATATGCTGCTTTGAGTCTAAAAAATCACCAGTTCTTTATAGAGATAATAACCTGAATCTAACCAGAAGTTCTTATTAATGCCTGAGGCTGATAAAAGAATGTCCAGAGTCTTGCGGCTAGACACTGATGAGGAGAGTGCAGCCACAGGGCCTGAACTGAATATGACTGGTTGATTTTCAGTGATTGGTGAAAGAACAAAAGTTAATTATACAGACTCCTTCTTTGGATAGAATCACACTAAATATCAAGGTTGAGAGATTTGTTAAAATAGTAAGTGACAGCTAAGCTGCTCTCACAGAAGACCTGATTTCAGTTCCTAGCACCCACATGGCAGCTCATAACCTCCTGTGATTCCAGTTTCACGTGCTCTGATGCCGCCTTCTGCTCTCCAGGAGTACTGCATAACATGGTGCACAGACAACATTACCCACAGCATAAAAGGAAGATAAACAGATCTTTTTGAAAGAAAAGAAGTTTTAGCTTTTGAAAAGAATAGGAACTATTTAATCAACCATTGGTCCACCTCTTATATTATACCTTAAAGTCTAAATTTTCAGCTTAGTGTGCCAGCCTTTTTCAATCGGACAGTAATTTATTTGGGTGACTTATTTCTCAGTTTTCTGAAAGAGAATAATTAGGTGTCATCACCTGCACTGGATGCATTAGGCCTAAATTAACTCAAAAAGGTTGCTTTTCTGTGTGTTCCCGTTAGGGCCCCGTGCCCCCCCCCCTTTTTTTTTGCCTCTGTTTTTGTTGTTTGTTTGGTCGGTCCTCCCGGTTACCCACAAGAACTAGTTGAGTTGTGGGCTAGAATTGGAGTCAGAAGGGGACTGGTTTTGAAGAACCAGTTAAATGCCTGTGTTCTTATCTGTTCAGCTTAGCTTTAACTTTTAGCATTTGTATTGACTTATATCTGAAATCATTTCCTATCTAGCTCTTCTTAGTCATTAAAAGAGAAGTTTGAGTGGATGAAGCAATAACAGTTAACCCAGTTTACAGCGTGCAGACTCTGCATCATCACCAAGGGCAGTACCTAGGTCACGCTGCAGGTTTGCTTCTTACTGTGATCTTCTTCGCTAAACCAGAGGTAGAATCAGGACCCTTGAGGTTAAAACCCTCACTTAGGGATTCATTAAATGTGGCTCAAGGATACCTGGGGAGAGTTCCTGTCCAGATCGCTACAAAGGGCTCCATTAAAAAAAGTTTTTTATTATACATCAACCAAGACAGCATACTGGGTGCAGAGAGAAGAAAAATCCAGTTGTCTTCTGTGAAGTCAAACATCAAAGGGCTTTACTTTAGCCCATTTCCTTTCCTATAACAAAATACCAAAGAGCAACTGCATTGTTGTAAAGAAAAGCTTATTAGCGGACAGTTCAGCACATTTGGGAGTATACAGCGCAGACTTCTGCTGAACTCTGGTGGAGGCCTCATAGCCGGTGCCATCATGGTGGTGGTTGTACATGTCACTGGAAGGTTCTAGAAAGCAGCAGGAATGGATATGAATGACCTGCTTCCCTCTGAGGGCAGCACTCCCAGTTGCTTGCCTCACTGATATGAAACCTGCAACACATCCTTCATGGGAGGCAAACCACAGCGGGGCTTATAAAACCTGCCGTTTAAACCACACATGCGTGTTTGTTTAGATCATTGAGTCCTGTTAGTGCTTCCTGCCGGAATACTGTCTGATCTTGTCGCCGTAATGTTGTGCAGGCAACCATAGCTGTAGTGAGTTCATGAGCAGTGGCCACTCAGGTCAGGTCTAGATGACATCATTTCGTAGCATTCCTCTCCATCTCGCTCTTAAGAGTTTTTCTGTCCCCCACTTCCATGAAGTCTCCTGGATTGATGTCTTGAGTTTTAGGGAGCACCATGTTAGTCTTCGCTCGAAGATCTAGTCCTGCTCCGAAATGGAGTTATGAAAACTAAGAAGCAGATGCTAGTTTTGTGGGTAAAGTTGGAGTTCATAATCTTTAAAAGATGAGTTTAGCTGGACGGTGGTGGCGCACACCTTTAATCCCAGCACTTGGGAGGCAGAGGCAGGTGGATTGCTGTGAGTTTGAGGCTAGCCTGGTCTACAAAGTGAGTCCAGGACAGCCAAGGCTACACAGAGAAACCCTGTCTTGAAAAACAAAACAAACAAAGAAGATGAGTTTAATCTGAAGCTTGCTGTCATGCAGTCTGCTTCACATCGCTGGGTTTCTACATGTCTGGCAAGTAGCCACACCATCTTCAGACTGGCCTTACCTGAGTTTCAGGAGCTGCACTGCTGCAGGGGTCAGCAGAGGTCATTTAGTTCTTGTTCATGAGTTAGAGAAGCATTTTACTGGCTCTCATTCAGTAGCTCTGCTATCTATAGGACACAAAGGGTGTAGGGACTTGAGTGGGATGCCTGGGTCTTCACACTGACTTCTACCTTGATGCAATTGCAACACAGAATGGCACCCAGACCTCTCCCACAGATTTTACCTTTTAATTTTGAACAAGGTTCACATCTATACAGGTTGCCCATGTCCACATATACATTAGTATGTTGCCTCTGAGTTAGCATCGTGTATTCTTGGTTTCATAATCTATACAAGAGAGAAATATCTAGCCAGTATTTTAAAGATGATATCAAATGGTGGTATCTTTGAAGATATATATAGAATATCATTATGGCATTTTATTAATCCATAAAATATTCCTAAAAATTTGATAGTCTCATAGTCTAAAAGAATAAAAGCCTCAATGGACAGAATCTCTTTTGTATTTGTACTTAGATACTGTTTTATGGGATGTTAGGTAATAATGGAATGATGAAATAATTGAAAGCTGTTGGTCTTATATGGCCTTTACTTGTACAGAGAAGATAATCCTTGGTTGGGAATAGCGGCAAGGCAGTATAAATACTGCGCAAAGTGTGAATGGGGAGTAGATTTAGCAAATGTAGCATGCACTTGTACGGTTACTAAAAATGGCTCTTCTGAGGTGGGCTTGCTATTTCTGTGAGTTTAATTTCCAAGATGATTCACAAGAGAAATGCTTGCTTAAAGTGTTCAGGTCTTTTGGTTTTGGTTCTGCTTTCTTTGAGACAGGGTCTGTCTTAGTTACGGTTACTATTGCTGTGATAAAATCATAACCAAAGCAACTTGGGGAGCAAAGGGCTTATTTGGCTTACACTTTTATACACTGTTAATCACTGAAGGAAGTCAGGACAAGAACTCAAGAGGTCAGGACCCTGAAAGCAGAAGTTGATGCAAAGGCCATGAAAGGGTTGCTGCTTACTGGCTTGCTCAGCCTGCTTTCTTACAGAACTTAGGACCACCAGCCCAAGGATGGTACCGCTCACAATGGGTCTGTGCCCCACCCCCCATAAGCCACTAATTAAGAAAATGCCCTACACTTGTATATTTTACAGAGGCATTTTCTCAATTAAGGTTTCTTCTTTTCAGATAACCCTAGCTTGTGTCAAGTTGGCATAAAACTAGCCAGGGCAGGGTCTCTGTACAAAGCCTTGGCTGTCCTGGAACTCTGTAGAGCAGACTGGCCTTGATTTCACAGGGATCTATCTGCCTTGTCTTTTCCTCCTGAGTGTTGAGATTAAAGGCGTGCACCACCATGCCTAGTTGGAGTATTTTGTTATGTCAGTACTATTTCTATAAGAAGAGATAAGTTTTTACGGAGGGATTTGTTTAGAAACATTGTCTTTTTTTTTTTTTTTTTTTTTTTCCCCTCAAACCTTGGATTCATACACCCCAGGTTTGAAAGTATTGACTAGGTAAGCGATGAATGCCCACCAGCGGGCCTCCCAGTCTTCTGCAGATTGCACTGACACTGACAGTGCTAGGAGGAGGGCGGGGTGAGCCTTTCCATTTTGCCATGTGGACCAGATAACCCTGAAGCAGCTTTCTCAGACTGTCTTGGTTCCTTTATCACCCATACCGATAGACACACCCTCACCTACACCCCAGCTCTTACTTCAGTACCATGAGATTTGTGGTGTACATCTTTCTTCTCCATATTTTTTCAAAGCATTTTTAATGGTTAATTTCTGGGTTATATAAATAAATTTAGCAAATCCAGAGTTAGCCATAGTACTAATATAGTAGCATTTATTTGCATGTAAAAAGTGGGTCTCCAAAGTATTTCTCTTATATTATGCCATAAAACAGATTTTTCTTTTCAAATGGTGCTTATAGACCCATTAAGCTAGACTAAATGTACTTTCAAGTATATTTAGTGCAGTAGTAATTCAGTATTTGCATAAAATAGATGTTGGATCTCCGTAGTTTCATTCTCAGGAAGCCAGAATTGTTTCCTTGTTCTTAATAGAGACTTTGGGAAATCTGCTAGAATTATATCTCTTCCATGTTACAGGTATTCTGTCCTCAGTTTGAGCAGTACAGTATTATTTTTGAGTTTCACATTTTTTTGCAAAAGAAGGGTTAACTTGCTTCAACCTGGCATTCTTCACTCTTGGAAACATCTATGAACGGAGGCGGTTCCTTGCCTTTAGTTAGAATGTTTTCCTTGGCTGTTTATGACAACCTTATAGTCCATTAAAAGTTTCAAAATTAGATTTTTATGGATTGCTTATATAATTACTAAATTAGGTTATATAGCAATCTGTAGTTTTCTTTTCTTTTGTTTTTGAGACAAGGTTTTACTGTGTAACCTTGTTGGACCTAGAACTCAGGAAGTAGCCCAGGCCACCCTCTGCCTCACAGAGGTTCTTCCCAGTCCCTGCTTTCTTGAGTGCTGGGATTAAGGCATGTGCCACCACGGCTGGTGAATATGCATATAAAGATCATTGTAAGAAACCAAGTGCAGTGGCACACACCTGTAATCCCAGCACTTGGGGAGGCAGTGGCAGGTAGATCACTGGGAGGACAGTTTGAGGCCAGCCTGGCCTACAAAGCAAGTTCAGAACAACCAAGGGTATACAAAGAAAACCCTGCCTGGGAAAAACAAAAGATTGTTTTAAGAAAAAGCTCCTGGGAGGTTGGAGAGATGGCTCAGAAGTTAAGAGCATTGGCTGTTCTTCCAGAGGTCCTGAGTTCAATTCTCAGCAACCACATGGTAGCTCACAACCATCTATAATGAGATCTGGTGCCCTCAACTGGCCTGAAAGTGTACATAACAGATATAACATTGTATACATAATAAAGAAATAAATCCTTTTTTAAAAAAGAAAAGAAAAAATTCCTAGATTTTTAAAATATTTCTGATCTTGTGTATTTCTCTTACTCTTTTATTGTAAAATTACATACCTTTTTTTCCCCCCTCATGTTTATTCTGTTTCCTCTATCTAAATTATTTAGGTATAGATACATAGCACAACTACCATGTAGTATACCTTCTTGTTTAAGAGTTTAAAAATGTTGCAAAAAATTTTAAATTGTATTAATTATGTACATCCCAAAGTATATAATAGTTGATAGCACTAGGAAGATAAATATGGTTGTTAAGTCTCAAACCAGGGCAGATGGCTAACTGAGGTGCACCACCAGGTTCTCCGAGTATCCCTCAGTCCCTGCTTGTTACAGAGTATGCCTGGCATACCCCAGCCCCTGCTCTGGGCTGCCCTCCCCATATAGTGCAGCCGTTTGGTTACCTGGCCCTTTCGTCTACTCCTTACTCTTCTGACTCTTTCCTCCTCCTCTCCTGACATGGCCTGGCTCACAGTTACGTTCACTGTGGGCTCTCTCAGATGGCCTCTGGGACATCTGGCCTCCTCCATGTTCTTCCTTTTTTCCATTCAATGGTACAGATGTTATCTTTGAGCATCTTCAAGCCTAGCCCAGCAGCCAGCTTATTCTAAGCAGATAGTGTAACGTAACAATCCAGCAATTACATGACACAGTAGAGAAGCCTTAGGCTCTGCCTGCAGATACTGGGCTTTCATAATGGATTGTTGATGAATAAAGACTATTTCTGTTGCTTTTTTATCTTATGTTTTGAGGACAACTAATGAAAGGCTAAATTTAACATAGAAACTGTCAGTAAAGAAAGTAAAATTAGCCGGGCAGGGGTGGCATGCGCCTTTAATCCCAGCACTTAGGAAGCAGAGGCAGGCAGATCGCCGTGAGCTGGAGGCCAGCCTGGTGATTCCAGGACAGTCAGGGCTACACACAGAGAAACCCTGTCTTGAAAAACTAGGGTAGGGAGCGGAGGATCAGCAAAATGATGGAGAAACAACACCAGAAGTATTTAAAATCTAGGTTTATTCTATCGCCTTCTGAAACTGAAATAATTGATTAACATTTATGGATTTTAAAAAAATTATTTTATGCTCATTTCTGCTTTTGCCTGCATGTATGTTTGTGTGAGGGTGTTGAGTCCCCTGGAACTGGAGTTACAGACAGTTGTGAGCTGCCATGTGGGTGCTAGGAGCAAGCTAGCGCTCTTAACTGCTGGGTTGTATCTCTAGCTCCTCATTTATAGATGTTTAAGAGCAGGGACATGACACCTGGTTTAAATTTCTCTCTTAATTTTTATGTTTGGCAACAAATAATAGGTTTGTTTTGCTTGCTTGGTTGGTTTTGTTTTGAATATACTGCTGTTTCATCTTTTAAAAAAAAGTATCTGTTTGGAATGGCATGGCATTACAAACAACTTGAACTTGAAACGGGACATCATTTTGCTTTTTTAGACTGAGTCTGACTATGTAGCCAGCTTTCAATTTTACTGGTTCAGACTCCAGAGTTGCTGGTATTTCAAGTCTTGCTCAAGTATCTTGTTTCTGACTTCTGAGTGGAAATTACAGCGAGGCCACGAAGCCCACTGGACACTTACTGATTCTGGGGATCCACGCTCCAGTCCTCATAATTAGAAGTCAAGTGCTTTAACCACTGAGCCATCTCCTCAGCCCTAATACAGCATAGTAAAAGAAAGGCACCTTGTTGTTATTACACTTCAGAGGGTGATACTCAGTTTCTCAGCATTTGTATTTGGGTGTGGGTATGCTCACAAGCATCCTAGTCTATAACGCGTGAAGATCTGAGAACCTTGCGGAATTGGTTCTTATCTTCTAGAAACTGAACTTGCTTGTCAGCCAGGCTTGTATGGTTGGTGACAGGCACCTTGTCTTAATTAGGGTTTCTATTGCTGTGAAGAGACACCATGACCACAGCAGCTCCTATAAAGGAAAATATTTAATTGGAGCCGGCTTAAGTTAGAGGTTTAGTCCATAACTGACAAGGCAGCATGCAGGCAGCTATGATGCTGGAGAAGGAACTGAGAGTTCTACATCTTGATCTACAGGCAGCAGGGAGAGAGCGGATTTGAGCTTTTTAGACCTCATAGCTGCCCTCCTTCCCCCCCCCCCCCCCCCCAGTAACACACTTCCTCCAGCAAGGCCACACCTATTCCCACAAGGCCACATCTCCTATTAGTGCCACTCCAATGAGCTAAGCATTCAAACACATGAGTCTGTGGGGCCATTCCTATTCAGGCCACCACACACCTTTATCTTCGAGCCATTTTGTTAGCCCTGTGTCAACAGTTGTCAGTATCATTTCAAATAATACATGACAAAGCTTTGTATTTAATTCTATATAATAAGCCTCATAATAGAAAGCACAGTTTATTTTAAAAGCATTAAAACTATTATAATAAAATGTTGCATAATCTTGAATTTTAAAATTCTATGCTATTTAGATACTTGCTGTCCTGTGTTATTTTAGATAGAGGCTTCTTAATAAGCAACTTATTTGCAATACTGTGAATTATTATGCAGGGAGAAAGAAGGGCACAGGCGGCATAGGGTTCTCATGAAAAAGGAGCCAGCTGACCTGTATAAGTGGGACAGTCTTGGTTTTTGATCAGCTGTCTTGGTTATATAGCTTCAGAGTTTTGATTTAAGGAATATCTTGGAAGCTGTGCTGTACAGTAAGACCCTGTCTCCAAAAAAAAAAAAAAAAAAGCTGGTGGTGGTGGTGGTGGTGGTGGTTGTTACTTGTTTCAGTTCTTGCTGAAAAGTAGTCAAATTGCAGAACGCCCGGTGTTTTCCTTATATATTGCTTATACATACACACTTTGGTGTTCGCATAATGTACACATTATAAATCAAGAATAAAAAAATCAAAAAGATGGAGAAAGTGAACAGAAGTGTTGGTGTTTCTTCCCTCCCTGTGTATGTGCTAAATTTCTCAGCCGTTCATGCTCCTAAGCAGTATGTCATCAGACAAGAACACTGTCACTGGACATGAGAGATTGGGAGGGTTCAGACAGGCTTTGGAGTTGGTTAAGTGTAAGAGTAAAGAAAAAAGGGAGGGTGTCAAAGTTCTGTATTCTGCTTTGTGCAACTGACTAGATAATGCTGGTTGAAAGCTGACAGATCCTCTAGGCATAAACTTAGCACGTTACCACTGCAGAATGTCTTACTTTCTCTTGAGTATTTACTTGACCCCTTTAAGTGAAAAGGGCAGGAAGGCATGAAAGTGATTTGATGGCCAGGTCTTAATCCGTACTTGGGAAGAGGAGCCAGCGAAGTGAATGTGGAGGCACAGGTTAGTTAGTGTTACCTTCAAACAGTAAGTAGGCTGTGCCAGGATTGGTCAGTTACAGACCCCTGAGCATCTATTGAGTTGACTCTTAAAGGTTTCTTCAGCTAGAGGACTTACATGGTGGACTGAGAGGTCTATACAGTATAGTAAATGACCTGAAATCAATCTGCTAGCAGTCATTTTTCTTTTTTACAGTAAATGATAAAGTATATTTGATCCATAAATTGAAGGAGGATTACCTTTTAATAGCAACGGAGGAGAAGCCAAGTACATATGCAGATTGCCCTAGATTAAAGAACTGAGAAGTCTAGATGGTCTTGGGGTTTTCATACATGGTCATAGCTACACGGTGCTCCACGTCTTGAGATGGATGATTTTCTTTCATTAAACATGTTTCTGGGGCTGGAGAGATGGCTCAGAGGTTAAGAGTACTGACTGTTCCTCCAGAGGTCCTGAGTTCAATTCTCAGCAACCACCATCTATAATGTGATCTGATGCTTTCTTCTAGCCTGCAGGTGTACAAGCAGGCAGAGCATTGTATACATAATAAATAAATAAATCTTTTTAAAAAGAAAAAAAAAAATGAACTCCAGGAGACCAGGCTGGCCTCAAACTCACAGAGATCCTCCTGCCTCTGCTTCTGCTTCCTGAGTGCTGGGATTAAAGCCAGGTACCATCACATAAATATATAAATACAACCTATTGAGTCTGTTTTATGAATTTATTTTTTAATGCAGGTAACTATCATTGCAGTACCTGCCTCCATTCTATTTTGAGTCCTCTCTTCTCTCTCAGATGCCTTAGCCTTAGACCAAACACAACCACCACCTTTGCCCTCCCCTCTTGGTCCTGAAGGGCTTCATTAAAATGGTCACAAGTGTGAATACCATTTCTTTAAATGCGAACATTAAGTTTACTCTGTCCCTCGATGACCAGTTTTCCAGAAAGGCAAATCAAATTCAAGCCAATATTCAAGCAAATATTGTCTCATTTAATCCTTAGAAATACAAACTGCTGAGAGGGACAATGATCCTCTTACAAATTATGTTGAGATGACTGACAGTTAATAATAGAAACCACTAATTTTTTTAAAGCACAGATGCTTTAAGGGTCTGCTCTAGTATTTATATAATAATAAAATGCAGTGAAATGGATCAAAGCTGAGAAGGCCATCGTTTTCTACTATTGATAACCTTGCTTAAAGTTGTTTGCTTGTTTGTTTGTTTTTTAGTTTTCTGAGACAGGATTTCTCTGTGTTATCTTGGCTATCCTGGACTCTACTTTGTAGAGCCGACTGGCCTCGAACTCACAGTGATCCACCTGCCTCTGCCTCCCAAGTGCTGGGATTACAGGTGTGTGCCACCAAACCCGGCTGTTTGTTTTTTAAAATAAAGTAAAATGGTAAAGAATAGTAAAGGATGGCTGTTTCACATATTACATTAAAAGACAAGTGAGCATCTGCAAGAAGATCAAGGGCCAGAGTAGTTGATGAAGAGGGTTATATTACTTCTAGAAATACAATACAGATGTTAAAATTTTCTATTTTTGATTCCCTTAGCCCTGAGCTTCTAGAGTATGACTTACTTTAAAAGTAGTATCTTCTCATAGGTAATAATAAGTAATAGTGTCAGTATTAAGGAATACTAGCAGGACTAGTTAAAGCTGAATAGACCTGTTTATTCAGTCTTAAGAGTAAAGAATGAGTTAATAGCATCCACAGCAAGCAGGAAGCTGTTAGCTTTATGCATATGATGGAATGAATAATTTACTATCTTCAGGAAATGCAGACTGCAGTAGAATTCAAGCTACCAGAAAGTAAAGCAATGTCTCACTTGGTAACAGAAATAAAAGTAACCGGAAAGAAGACGCTTAAAGATGAGATGACAAGTGCAGGGGCATCGCTTAGTAGTTGAGTCGTGAGACTGGCCGAGAGTCTCCTGCAGTGATAGCAGAGCCTGCATTCTGGCAACTGTCAGGTGACTTTCTGCTGACATGGTTGCTCATGGCATGGGGCAGCTTCTTTGTTGTCAGAAACAAGATTCTTTCTCAGGTTTTTCATGTAAGTTTCTTTTAATTGTCTCTGTATGTTTTCCTGTTTGGTATGGATTAAAGGAACTAAAGAGTTAAAACCTGATAACGAGACATGTTTACTATTAAAGGTTTTTGTGGAAGTAGCATTTATAAACGCCGGTGTGACATTTTTATAAAGGGTTTAAATTTAAAGTGTAATTATCGTAACTTTTTCTGAAATGTTTATCTCCTTTAGCGTGATCTCGTAAGCTTGCTGAGCTTGTCTTCCTCCGCCTGTGGTTATGCGTTGCTCTGTGTGTGCATCTTTGCTGACAGATGGGTGGGTGGAAGCACTTAGCAAAGTTGGCTTTATCAGTCTTATTTTACTGGTGTTTGAAGTACCTACTGCATCTAAAACTTTAAGATTTAATTGGATCGTGTTGACTGTTGCTAAAAATGATGAAAATTATTTGACTTATTGCCATATTAAGATAAGCCTTTGAATATAAATTGGTTTGGTTCTGATTTTACTGAAACTTTTTACTTAGGCATTATCTTAAAGAATATACTTTTAGGTAAATCTAAAATATAAAATACTGTCTTGTTTGCTTTAATATGATCTTCCTTAAATCAACATGTATTTAAGCCATTAACTGCTTTCTTAGTACTCATAAGAAAATAAAATCTTTTTCTTGCTGAAAAGGGTTTTCAGAGAAATTATTGATGTACCTTTTGCATGTTAAGAAAAAAATTTTCTCATCCCAGTTTTGAATATTACCTTGATTTTGGATAAAGCATTTCTTTTCAGAAACTACTTTCCCTTTGAGTTTTTCTTCCTAAAAAGAATTTATGAATTTATTTCATTAATAAATTAAATTTTAGTATAAATTATGTAGGTTAAATGGCTAGTTGTCATGACCACCCAGAGTTTTTGGTTAACTCGTTTTGTTAAGTTTGTTGTCTTATCTAGGGTTAAATAGTAGTAAAGTGTGTCTCTATAAGCTTTGCTGGTTATTGTTAAGTACAGAGTGATCTCTTATCAGTGGATTTATATATATATATATATATCTAATAGCCTTTTAATGATAGCCTTTGTTTTTTCCAGCTGCTATAAATAATCTTAATTAGATGAATCTTAAGTATTTCCCCTGAATTTTTTTCAAATATAGTTCTCCTAAACGGGAGGGTAGACCTCATGAAACTAATTCTATTGGCCATGTATCTTAACTTTCTATACTTCATTTTCAATTATTTTTTAAAATACAGTCTTAAAATGCAGATTGCATTCTTTGATTGTATAACTCAGAAAATATTTAAGCTATAAAATTATAAAGTTACCAAGATGAGGATCTAGATAGGACATATGTATAAGTACATTTTGAACATTTCAGAGCACTTTTAGTTAATGTGAAGTTCTTCAGGTGGCCCCATTGTCCTTCGAAGCTTCTAACACCAAGGTGTCTGTTGCAGCCCAGAGCAAGGTTACTGCTACCCAGGACAGCACTAATTTGCGATGTATTTTCTGTGGTAAGCAACATTATGTTTACATTACTTTTTCAAGCTGTGGTACATACTACTTGCACATTTCCATAACTTTTGTTTTTTTAGGCCATAGTCTGATTTGTGGTATTTGAGCTAATGAAGCAAATTTTTGCTTTACATTGTGATCCTTGTTGTGTTCATGTAGGTGGTTTTGGATTCGCTTTTGAGTTGGCTTATTAGTGAGAATTTAATTAGAAATAGAATCTTAAAGTAATTTTTGTTCACTTCTTCCAATATAAAATGAGAGAAGTTGTTTTTTTGTTTTTTTGTTTTTTTTTTAATTATAATTTTCCTTTGGAGAAGACATTCTATTTAAAAGAAAAGGGCACTTGCATTTTTGTATGAGTTGAGTAATGTGAATGTGCCGTATTAGAAAGGAGCTTTGTTTGCCTTGAATTAGCTCTATACGCGCATGCTGTAAAGGCAGGTAGACGTAAGCTCAAGTGACAATGTCCCTTATTTGGTAGCTTAGGTTCTGTACCTTAGAAATAAATTTAGGCTTATAGATTGTTTTTTGTCATGCTCACTCTCATAAACATACATGTGTGTTTATACATGTATTATTTGCATGGATAAATTAGGTATATCACTTAGCCACTCCACATTAGAGGTAATCAATCATTTATATATGTTTCTTAAATATATATAAATGTTTGCACAGGAAACTGTTTATATAGATTGGTATGTTGTTACATGTTGTTTGAATTCTTTTTATTTCTATTTGATACAGGAACTTCCTATTTTGGAAATCCAAGTTTCAAAAAAATCTTAATTTTTTTTTTATTCACATATTCTTTTTTGACTCATATATACCATGGCTAGATTATTTTATGAGAGAAAACTATAAGGTGATATGCTTTTTTAAAAACTGAATTAATCAGCTAGTGTGTGTACTTTATCCATGTGACTAAAATTTTAGTATGGTTTCTCAGTATTCTTGATGTGGTTTCTGGTGTTTAAATTGATATGCTTACTGGTTTAGACAAACATGTTATAAATAAGGAAAAAAGACAGAATGCCAACAGAGCTCATGGTTACCTGAATTATATCTGAGTTGCTCCAGCTGACGGTTCTAGCAGTGAGCATCTGTTCTATGACGAGTCATAGACCTCCCCTCCCCTCCCCCCAGACTCCTGCTCAGCACTGCAGATTGCTTGTGATCAGTTACTTCATTTCTGCTCTTGTCTTTTCCTGGGCTTCTGTGAGCAATCACTGATGTCTGCGTGATTAGGCCTCTCTTCAGCTCATTTTGAAAACGTACTTGATGTTGTAACTTTGTGCTTAAAAATTTGAGATCCACACGTAGAATGACAGATTACCCGGTTTCTTAAAACTGGGAGAAATGTGATTTGACCTTATCAATAAAGGTGAATTTTAAAAACATAAAATGGCAGGTTTAAAACACAGATTTCTTTGAAATGGCCTTTAAGTTGTAAGCAAACAATCTACAATCTGATTGCTAAGTTTAGGTTTGATTGTATTGTATATAATGGCATTTATTTGTCTTTTAGTCCTGTGTGTTTAAAATGGTCTGTGGCTACTTGTTAAACGAGATTTGTGAGAATTAAAATGGGAAGAGTAAATGAAATGTACTTTAACCAAAATTTAATATTGAAGGCAAGACTGAAATGTCATTCCTTTTAGAGAGAGAAGTTTGTATCAGATTTCCATCACTTATAGGATGCTTATCAGCAACATTGCTACATTCTCTTTCTTAGGAACAGTAATTCAGGCTGGGCATGGTGGTGCATGCCTGTAATCCCAGCACTTGGGAGGCAGAGGCAGGAGGATCGCTGTGAGTTCAAGGCCAGCCTGGTCTACAAAGCGAGTGCAGGACAGCCAAGACTACACAGAGAAACCCTGTCTTGAAAAACCAAATAAACAAAAAGGAACAGTAACTCACAGACTTTGCTTTGCATCATCTAGCCTGGGCCAATTAGGACCAACCATTGTCTGGCTATGAAAGCAAACCCTCAGACAGTTGCCATTCCTCGCGATAGAGTAGGACTGGAGCAGTGTCGCTCATTTTTGCACATTGGTTGTTTCTCTTTTTTCCTCCTCCTTCAAAAGATAACCTACATACCATGCATGTTCCAGTATTGTCATTTACCCACCGAGACAGTTAGGAAAGTACCTATTTTGTATTTTATGAGAACTCATTTAGGAATATAGCCCGTTTGAAAACATAGTATACATTCTAGAACATACAGCCACTGATACCCTTGCCTGACCTTAGTTTCTGCTGTTTTGTGGAATGCCAGCATACCAGTTTTATAACCCATTAAAATGTTTGACAAGAAGGAAAATGTAATTGTGTACCTCTAGCTCATAAGTTACTTAGAACTTTTATCTAATAATTATAGTATGTTTATAATTATGTTTAATTGCATATGTTTCAATATGCAAGGTTTTTATAACTTGGCAGTATTGACGAAGAAGAAAAAATAAGCAGACTAAGTAATCGATGTCACAAAATGCCAAAGAGAGATTTTAAGAATGTCTGGATAACCAAATGGCTTGTTATCATACAGCTGTGTAGCAACAAATTATAAGTTAATTCTTAGATCAAAATCCTTATTTTAAAGGATTCTTTAAAGTTTTTCTTGTCTTTTCGTGTGACAGGAATAAATTATAGTGAATTTCCCCATTCAGTTTGCTTTATGCATCATATCAGGACTTATCTTAGGGACTTTTTGGTAATTTTGTTTTGTTAAGAATACATATACGTGTGTGTGTGTGTTTGTTTATATATATAGCCCAGGGTGACCCTGAACTCAAAACTCTCCTGTGGTTGCCTCGCATATGCTGAGATGACAGGCATACACCACCATGCTGGGCCCAGAGTTCGATTAAAAACAAACAAAAATTGTTTAATAAGATTAGATTGAAATTGTAACCTCTTTGACTTGAATTTATAGATTTCAGCTAAGACATAGGTTTAATTCATTAATAATATTGAGATGCAATGCCTTCTCTAGATGTCAGCATGACAGTTAGATTACTGACTTCCAGCTGTCCCACTAGTTACACTGGCCAAAGTTTTCACTTAAACACTCAGACACTATTTTTAAAAGTAAGTAAGCTGTAATGGTTTTTTAACTTGGTTTTGCCAAATGCTTATTTTATTGTTTTAAAATAAATATAAGTATGGATATGTAAATAAATTATACTCCCAGTTTTATAAGTTATTAAATTTATCCTCCCAATTCATGTCTCCCTACCTTCTTCTAAAAGGATTCTTTTCTCTATAAAATAGTAAATATTAATCTATAGTCCAACATTGACAGTTTTTTTCAAAATTCATTGTTACTTTTCCAAACATTCTGTTTATTAGACATCAGTTATATTTTCATTTATGTAAACACTTATGTGCGTATTTGACTTTGATTTTAAAACTCTGTTTTTTGTTATTTTCTTGTTAATTACATGAGGTTTATTTTATATTTTATTTGGTTCTCAAAGTAGCACAGTTATATCTAATTAAATATATTGCTGCAGTTGTCATCTAATTTGTAATTAGAGGGCAAATTAAACGATTAATCTAAAATCATGTAAAGAGATGAAAATTTAGTAGGTAAGTTGAAATACTGTTTTTCTGTGCCTGGGATGGACAATATTGTATTACATCCTGATGAACCGTTGCTTCCAACTGTGGGTCTGCTCTGCTAGGATAAAATAGCTGCTTTCATGATCTTCACTCACAGATCACAATGGCATGTTCTAGTACACACAGCATTTATTTACTTACTTTTTATAGTAGTGTTCTACAAAACTATTGGTGGCACACTGGAAGTCAGATAAGCTTCTCAGGATGGAAGCAAACTCTCTTTGCTTTCTTGGCTTTTACTGTTGTAGATTTCAAGGTTGTTCTATCTAGCTTAGGTTAGTCATCATATATTAAACTAGGTGCAACATGTATCTCAACTAATTTTTATATCCCATAACAATAAGATTTCCCACAAGTTAGTGACAGTCTAAGATGCTAAACGATGGGTCTGCATTATATAGGTGGATGTTGGGAATGGATGGTCAGTGGTCGCTCATGACAGTTTCATGTTGGTGTAAACACAGGGTCTTAGCCCTACCCCCACCTTTCTTACCTCAAATGAAAAGCTGTTAAGATTACTGATAGCATTAAAAATTCAGATAAGTAGGTTAATACAGTATATATGGGAGTTTAGCAAATGTTTGTTTCACCAGTATTGGAAATGCCATGTCATTAAACAAAAATGGCAGCTCAAGTGGGCAAGTTTGATAAATGCATTAGCATACTTCAGTCTAGTAATGAGGTTCTCATGCTCTCTCTCTCTCCTGTTTTTCATTTCCAGTGTTCTATTTAGGTGAGTTTTTGAATTCTGATTTTTCATTTAAGTTTTTCCTCTTCACCTCATGAATAATTACCCCAAGCAGAATGTCTCATTGTCTTAGAAAATGTCAAGCTCAGGTGCCTATTCAGATGCTCATTGAACACTTGTTTTACTCAAGCTCTTCATATATAAATGTTTATTTTTTCCTTTATTGTTGGTGTTTCCATTTGTTTCAAGTAAGCCTTCTGGAGATGATGACAGCATTGCGTTGCAGTCTTTCATTTGCTGTGTGTTATGTAAAGCTTATATTTTATTTTGCTAGACAAAAGGAAGATGCATTTTTTTAATATGTGATGGTTTTGTGTTGTTCTCATGGTTTAATTTCCTCCATCCAGCTTGGTAGAATGGTAACATTCATCTGTAATGTTTCCCTCCCTTATAGGGCCAACATTGCCTAGACAAAATTCACAACTACCTGCTCAAGTTCAAAATGGCCCGTCCCAAGAAGAGTTGGAAATCCAGAGAAGGTAAATCTATGCATTTGCACTTCTGTCTTTTGCAGCATGTCCCAAGAACATTGACAACATATTATGTCCTTCAGTTCTTTGAAATTGACTTTCATTCTATCTGGGTTTTTTTGGTTTTTGTTTGTTTGGGGTTTTTTTGTTTTTTGTTTTTGTTTTTTGTTTAAAAAAAACATTCTTGTGCTACATCTAAAAATATATTAAATAGTTAGGGTATGGAAGTGTCTGTCCCTTCACTAAGCCTTACTCTTTTCAGTATCAATGTGTGTCCCATATGCACCTGTATACCCATGTGTGTACTCGTTAGAGGTCAGCATCAGGTGTCTTCAGTTGCTTTTTACATTATTGTTTGAAATGCTCTTTCACTGAACCTGGAGCTTGCTGATGCAGGTGGATGCCTGGTAGGTTTCAGTGATCCCCATCCCCAGTGCTGGGGTTGTGGGCATTTACCATGCCTGGGGCTTTTTGTTTTTGTTTGTTTTGTTTTGTTCTTGGTAAATATCTGTGACCAGTGTGGCTTTCACATGGCTTATTTAACTAGAAAGTCAAAGTACTGTTGACTATCACCATCATTTCAAGTGCAGTCTAGAGGTAGACTTAAAATTGTAGCACAGTTTCATCCCTTCTATGCCTTTTAGCTAAAATCAAGTGTATAATACAACCTCGTTAGGGATGGATATTTTTTTCTGAATTAGCCCGAATAGATACACAGGTCTGTGTCATTTACCATTTCAATATGAACTATGATACACAGAGAAACCCTGTCTTGAAAAACCAAAAACAAACAAAAAAAAACCCAATATGAACTATGAAATCCTTAAGACAGTTTACATGGTGTTGGAGAGATGGCTCGGTGGTTAAGAGCACCCATGTGGCATCTAAAGCTGTCTATACCTTCATTTCAGTATGTGTGTGAGTGGTGGTGGTTTCCAGTACCCTCTTATGGATCCTACAGGCACTGCACACATATGGTGCACAGACATACATTCAGCAAAACACCCATCCATACACAGAAAATAAAAATAAATCTCTTTTTAAAAATAATTTATTCAGATTACATCCCAATTGTTATCCCCTCACTTGTACCTTCCCGTTCCCTCCCTCTTTCACCCTGTTCCCCTTCCCTAGACTTGTGACAGAAGGGGACCTCCTCCCCCACCATATGATCACAGCCTACCAGGTCTCATCAGGATAGCGTGCTTCCCCTTCCTCTGAGTGCCACCAGGCCTCCCCACCAAGGGGAAGTGGTCAAATAAGGGGCACCCATCATGTCAGAGGCAGTCCCCACTCTCCCCACAGCCATGGAGAATGAGCTCTCCATTGACTAGATCTGAATAGGGGGTCTAGGTTTACTGCATGCATGGTCCTTGGTTGGTACAGCAGTTTGTGTGTGTCCCCCTCTCCCCCTCACCCACACTCCCTCCCCCCCCCCCCACCCCATACAGATTCACCAGTCTTTTTGTGGGGTTCTTGGACCCTCTGGGTCCTTCTATCTCCCCGTTCTTCTATACCACTCTCACTTGGAATCCATTCATGAGTCCGAGCATCTGTCCCAATCCCCCGCTGAGTGAAGACACTCAGAGGACATCCATATTGGGTTAGTATCCATCTTTTTTAAAAAGACAATTTGCACCAGGCAGTGGTGGTGCACGCCTTTAATCCCAGCACTTGGGAAGCAGAGGCAGGGGTATCTCCGAGTTCAAAGGTAACCTGGTCTACACAGTGAGTTCCAGGACAGCCAAGACTACATAACAGAGAAACAGAGAAACCCAGGCTCAAAAAGCAAAACCAAAATGTGTGTGTGTGTGTGTGTGTGTGTGTGTGTGTGTGTGTGTGTGTGTGTTCAAAATAGCCACATTTCTAGTGCTTAATGGCCATATATGAAAGGCATTAGAGTAATAAATCTTTTAATGAAAATTTAAATTTACATCTCCAAGGTTCATTCTTTTTTGTTTTTTCAAGACAGGGTTTCTCTCTGTAACAGCTCTGGCTGTCCTGGACTCACTTTGTAGACCAGGCTGGACTCGAACTCACAGAAATCCACCTGCCTCTGCCTCCGTAGTGCTGGGATTACAGGCATGCACCACCACACCCAGCTGGTTTTTTTATTTTTGTGCTTACTTGCTGTTCATATTAGTCTATGCTATGAGGAAGCCCAATTTAAAATATCTTCTCATCCAGGGACAGTGGCACAGAACTATAATCTCAACCCTTACATGGCAGAGAGGGAGATTCCAGATTCAAGGCTGAATGAAATGTATTTTGATATCTCATGTATATATTTGTGTTTAAACATAAACACATACTTGTATAAACATACTAACTTAACTCTGTGAGCTGGTGCCTTTAGTATCTGTTTACTTTGAGACCCTGTCTCAAAAACAATTTTCTTGCTGGGCGTGGTGATGCACACCTTTAATCCCAGCACTCGGGAGGCAGAGGCAGGCGGATCTCTGTGAGTTCGAGGCCAGCCTGGTCTACAAAGAGAGTTCCAGGACAGCCAGGGCTCCTGATGGGTTTGTCTGAAGGGAAGGAAGACAGAGTAAGAAAGAGCCCTGAGATGGTTGACAGATGGTTAACCGTAGAAAGGAGGTAGTTTACACTTCTGATGGAGAGCGTGGAGTGATGTAGGGGGTACATACAGTTGATGTGAGGACACAGAAGAAAGTGTTAGTGTTTAGCACCCAGATTTTAAAAAATTTCTTAGAGCTGGGCAGTGGCGGCTCACGCCTTTAATCCCGGCACTCGGGAGGCAGAGGCAGGCGGATCGCTGTGAGTTCAAGGTCAGCCTGGTCTACAAAGTGAGTCCAGGACAGTCAAGGCTACACAGAGAAACCCTGTTCTTGAAGATGGGGGGGGCCAGGAGGGGGAATTATAGATGAACAAGGAGTGAAACTCTGTCTTACTATTTCTGTAGAACAGAGAAGAAAAAATTGGGAGGTAGCCTGAGTGGGAGGAGTCGGGCTAGAGTGTAGTTCAGGGATAGAACTCATGGAGGCCCTAGTGCTAACCACCCAGATCATTTATCTGGAAGGAAAAGAGTAACATCTAAATTTGAAAAGTCAAGAATAAACATTTCTAAAGAAATTACTGTGTTTAGAAACATGAGATAAGTGCAAGAGTATTGAAACTTAATTGCGTCTATAGGAAGAAATCAGAAGTGGTAAGTGTAAGATGCCTTGTAATACTCTGACTTAAACTAGGCCTTGCATTTATAGGTTTACTTCTTAGTCAGTATGAAGTTGGCCACTATTTTAAATGTTAAACTTTGTTGATCTGATTCTTTTATTATACCATAATATCGTTTTCTATGTGTGTCTGTCGTTCATTAAATCAGTTTCTGGTTCCTATTCATGTTATTAATGTTTGGCTCCCTTGGCTGTAATGGAAAAATATATTCTAAGAAACATGAGTCAGTCCTGTGCACATCTCAACATAGAAGATAATTTAGTTAATATCTATAAATAGCTTGCAAATCATCACTACTACCTGAAAGTTATAAAAGGGGAATAAGAATTCCAACCCAGAGCTGAGGAGCTGGAGTAATGAAGGTGTACAGCACTCCCATCATTCTCCAGAGGCAGGATGGACCCCGAGTTGATCGGATTCTGCTGTAAGTATTGGCTCTTGTCTCAGGGCTTTGTGATACTAAAATTCAGTTATCTTCTTTTGAATATTCCATCTTTTTGTTACTAATAGAGAGACAAAATGCCCACATAGTACAATCAAGTATGTGTCTAGTCCCACGAAAGCCTTCACTTACCAGGAAACTGGGACAGAGGGGAAGGCATCCTATTGGGACTCTAAATGAGAGACGCATGGGAGAATAGCAAAATAAAAGGATACAGAGGGTCCTAGAAATCTACAAGTAGAATAATATGATAGGCAGATTTGGGCCCAGGGGTCCCGCTCAAACTAAGGCACCAGCCAAGGACAATACAGGCGGTAAACTTTAAACCCCTTCCCAGATCTAGCCAATGGTCAGAATATTCTCCACAGTTGAGTGGAGAGTGTGATACGACTTTCTCACGTACTCTGGTGCCTCACATTTGACCATGTCCCCTGGAGGGGGAGACCTGGTGGCACTCAGAGGAAGGACAGCAAGTAGCCAAGAAGAGACTTGATACCCTATGAGAATATATAGGGGGACGTAATCCCCCTCAGGAACAGTCATAGGGGAGGGGAATAATGGGAAAATGGGGGAGGGGGGAGGAATGGGAGGATACAAGGGATGGGATAAACATTGAGATGTAACAAGAATAAATTAATAAAAAAAAATGAAAAAAAAAAAGTATGTGTCTACTCCAGATGTAGCAGTGCACATCTTTAATCCCAGCACTTGAGAGACAAATGCCAATCAGTGTGTGTGAGTTCAAAGCCAGGTGGAACTACATAGTGAAACCCTGTCAAGAAAGTTAAAGAGTACACACTTTCACTCTCCAGCATGTCAGTATTACTCAGGGTTAGAAACCAGAATGTTTTTCCTGCTTTGTTCTCCCACTTCATTTTATGAAACTGAAATCTCTGTATGTATCCCAAAACTGTTCTAGGTAAAGATTTTATTTATATTTTACATGCTTCACAAGACTGTGCCTTTAAGTAAACATAAACTAGGTGCGTGTTTGTATGTATATATTGAATTCATTGTGAGCCTGTTGTTTTGGGTATTTTTTGTTTTTGCATCTGTTTACATTTGGGGACTGCTGTTTTGGAGAAAATTACTTCAGTGATAGAAAAAAATAACTATGTCTTATGTTTTTATTTAATATATCTAAAATACTAATAGTATTCATTTATATTTTTTCTGGAAAAGGTATGTAATTCTTCTGAAACAATCAAATTACCGAAAATATATATCTAACTCAAAGAATACAGGCCTATTGGAATTTTCGCACAGCTCAGAATTCAGACACGTTCTTTAGTAAGAGCTAGAGGTGACCCTGCTAATGGGCAGACAGGAACCAGAGGCAGACCGCCTCTAGGAAGCAGGGCATTGTGCGTTCCAGTCTGCAGTCTGGTCGTGATGATACTGAGGGAAGCCAGCTTTACATCGTCAGATTTGTAAGTCGGGAAATTTCTGCTCGGCAGTTTTTTCAGCTATGTATGCATAGACATCTTTTCAATGAGCAGACTATTAAAAGCATCCGTTACTTTCTTCTCACATCAGTCTCTTGAGAGTGTGTCCGCTGCGCACTTGAGTTAACTGTCAGCAAACTTGGAGGTACTCTTTGGCATTATGCTTTTTTTCCTCAGTAGACACTGTATCTTTTATTGAGATTATTTTCACATGTGGAGCACTCTTCTAAAGTCAATACATTCCAGTTATAAATGACATTATTTCATACTGCTTCCAGACACATCCATATCTATCTTACCTATGATGACTACCAAAATTTACGTGTTCTCTGTGTTAGAAGTGCTATGTTGCTTAGAGAAACAGATAACAGCTTAAAAAAAAAAATGTCCAACAATTAGAATGGGAGTGAAATGCCATCAGAGTGCTATGTATGTAGCTCAGCTGTGGACAGTGTTTATATAATGTTAGTATAACCCTCAATATTGATTTTAGCCAAACTATTTTCCTATGGCTGTGTGTGTGTGTGTGTGTGTGTGTGTGCGCGCGCGCGCGCGCGCGTGTGTTGAGAGTGGTTATGGACGATTTTTAACATTAGACAATGGGTGTCTAAAGTTAAGACACAAGAATCAACTAAAATGATAAATAAGTGGAGAAATGTTAAGACCATAAGCTAATGTTTGTTTTGTTATAAGCTTTATATATATTATTGTGATATATGTATTACTTTGAGATGAATGAAAAGAGACACAGAAGCACAAAATGTAAACATCCTAAAACTTTTTTTCCCAATTAGCAGTGGTCCCTTTTTTTAAAAATTAATTTTCATATGTGTTGGTGTTTGCATGAAGACCAGAAACAGGTGTTGGCTCTTCTGGAACTGGAGTTACAGATTTTTGTGAACCTCTGTGTAGGTTCTGGTAACCAAACCCTGGTTCTCTGAAGAGTGGCCAGTGCTCTTTTCTTTCTTTATTTATTTTATTATTATTCTCTCATGTATTACATCCCAACTGCAATTTCCCCTCCCTCTACCCCCCCTCCCCCTGGGTCTCTCTTTCCCACCTCCCTTCTCACCCACAGCCCTCTTCTCAGAAAAGAGCAGGCCTCCCAGGGACATCAGCCAACGAGCATTACTAGCTGCAGTAAGAGGGCATATACCATCACAGCAAGCAGCCAGTACTTTTAACTGCTGAGCCACATCCCTAGCACCTAAGGACTTAAAATTTTAACACAAACTTCAATTGAGTTTCTTTATGCACATTATTGGAGGGAGAGAAGGAGTCTTTTCTGTCTAATTTAATTTTAAATGTTTTAATGTAGTTGGGCGGTGGTCGTGCACATTTTTAATCCCAGCTCTCGGGAGGCAGAGGCAGGCAAATCTCTGTTTTCAAGGACAGCTAGAGCTACACACAGAGAAACCCTGTCTCAAAAAAACTTTTAAAAAGTAAAAATTAAAAGTTTTAATGTATCTAATTTCTTGCCAGCATGTCACAGTGATATATCTTAAAATGTTAACTATAGTTGCCTGTAGATCAACATTTTAGTGATTTAAAGTTTATTTCTTACTTAACTGGGTTTGTTTTCACTTAATGTTTATTCAGCTGTAGCTCTATGATTGTTGTGTTTTCTGAAATTATAACTTGTGGAGTTAAAATGTTATATTTTAAGAAAAGGAGATTACTTTATTTTTAAATTATTTCATCACCTGATTAATATAATGACTTGGTCATTAAAGTGGTAGGTTTACTCGCAGCTCTCTATTGTAAAAAATTGTGTTGATTGAGCCATGTGGAGAGCTTAGTTCCATTGGTATAAAATAAGAGGTAAGGAAGCCTTCCTTCACGGGGAAGTAGTTGCTATGGGTTCTACATTTATTTGAATCAGAAGTGAAATGAGCATCCATTCATTTTAGTGATGGGGAGCTATAAATGCACATTTTTATTCATCCAATGTTCACTTTCAGGCAACTGCAAGAACAGCAGCGACAGAAGGAGCTGGAGAGGGAAAGGCTGGAGAGAGAAAGAATGGACAGGGAAAAGCTAGAGAGAGACCGGCTGGAGAGGGAGAGGCTGGAGAGGGAGCGCCTGGAGCAGGAGCAGCTGGAGCGGCAGCGGCAGGAGAGGGAGCACGTGGAACGCCTGGAGAGGGAGCGGCTGGAGCGCCTGGAGAGGGAGAGGCAAGACCGAGAGCGCCTGGAGCAGCTGGAGCGAGAGCAAGTGGAGTGGGAGAGAGAGCACAGAGTGTCCAATGCTGGTAAGGAGTCTGCAGACACACGCCTCCCACCTCTGAGCTGGGCAAGGCTCTGTGCAGTCGTGAATAGTGATATTGCACATGTGTGTAATGCTTGGGAATACGTGGAACAGTTTGGAGTTAGGATAAATGCTCAGCAATTACTGCTTCCGTGTTTCTTTTATTGCTTAGAAACTAAAAGAAAGCTCTTGGGAATTTTTAGTCTGTCATTTTAATTCTTCTTGTCGCCCTAGAATTCAGCTATAAAGTGTGAATATGTTTTTATGCAGAGATTTTTTTTATAATGATCTTGGAAGATATTTCCCTTGTGTGGTTGCTTAAAATTATCACATACTATATGTATTATGCTACGTACAGCAAGAAGTTAGCTTGGTTATAGTTAGATTTTTGGAAGAAAAGTTAAAATAGATGAAAATATTCTCTCAAAAATAACTGGTTACTTAAAACATTTTCTGGCATTGTGAAAAATGATAATTCGAATTCCAAGTGTCATAGAGGTTAGGGTAAATGTTTAATAGTTATCAAAGAATTTTATTCTTGAGCTACATGAGAAGCCAGTGTGGGTTTCTGATTGGTTAGTTGGTGATTTCATTGTTTTTAACTGTCCAGTTGTCTGGAGTTACCCCTGAGGAGTGGGTTGAGGGTCCCTTCCCTTCCTAGTAAACATTTTGCCAGGCTTGAAACAGCTTGGTGTACTCCGCCGTTTGTAGTCACTGAGATGCCGTTTCAGTTGACTAATAAGGTTAAGACTTACTACTGTACCCTCTTCCTATGGAGAGTAGATATTAATCACATATTTTTTAAAAACTTACTCCATCCTCTTTCGGGTTCCAAAATGTGTTTACCAGTTAAATTTCCTCAAGTGGAGACAGTTATTTGCCTAATTCTCTGGTACTAACTGTAGTCTACGTTTATACATTTTGTCTGATTGCTGGTTTTGTGGCTTCACTAGCTCCCTTTTTCTCTCTCCTTTTTTATCCTGTCTTTTGCCGCTGCTTCCCACCTTATGTCCAGCTCCATCTTCAGACAGCTCCCTGTATAATGCTCCACTTGCTGAGTATTCCAGTTGCCAGCCTCCTTCAGCACCTCCTCCATCATATGCTAAAGTCATCTCAGCTCCGGTGTCAGACGCCACTCCTGATTACGCTGTAGTGACCGCCTTGCCACCTACTTCCACACCCCCTACACCACCACTGCGGCACTCAGCGACACGTTTTGCAACATCTCTAGGTTCAGCCTTCCACCCTGTTCTTCCCCATTACGCCACAGTTCCTCGTCCTCTGAACAAAAACTCTCGACCTTCTTCTCCTGTGAACCCACCCTCTTCTCAGCCTCCAGCTGCGAAGTCCTGTGCCTGGCCTACTTCCAATTTCTCACCCCTCCCTCCATCTCCTCCGATAATGATTAGCAGCCCCCCTGGCAAAGCTACTGGCCCAAGGCCTGTTCTTCCCATTTGTGTCTCCTCTCCTGTGCCCCAAATGCCTCAGTCACCGACAGCACCCAATGGGTCGCTGGACTCTGTAACATACCCAGTGTCTCCACCGCCTACCTCAGGGCCAGCAGCGCCACCTCCGCCGCCGCCGCCACCACCACCGCCGCCGCCGCCACCGCCGCCGCCGCTGCCTCCCCTCGCCTCACTCTCACACTGTGGATCACAGGCTTCTCCTCCTCCAGGCACCCCTCTTGCCTCAACTCCCTCATCCAAGCCCAGTGTTCTCCCTTCTCCCTCTGCAGCTGCCCCTGCCTCTGTGGAGACCCCTCTAAATCCTGAGCTGGGAGACTCCTCTGCTTCCGAGCCAGGCTTGCAGGCAGCCTCTCAGCCGGCCGAGACGCCAACCCCACAGGGTAAGGCTTCACTACTTGAGAGTGGTGCTTAGCAACAGCTTTGACTGCCAAGGATGAGTCGGATGGTTTTAGTAACTGGGCATCTTTGTGCCAGAGTACTTCGGGTTTTTTTATTTGAAAAATTAAAATGAAGGACCTTTTTCTTAATCCTGGGCCTTAATTGTATATAGCAACTTAGTATGGGCGATGTCCATATTAAACTTGTTTTTAGATCTTTTGCAGTATTGAAGAAGGTGCCTTTTAATATTTAGGGACCCCAATACTAATACGTTTACTTTAAACTTCACTAGGAAAGCTTCACTGTTTGATCTTCCCTGAGGTAAATATGAGATCTTTCCTGAGACTTAGAGATCTATTTAATAGATGAATCATCCCAGAGTTTGCCCTGGAGCACTGCTGTTTTCACCCCTTTTCACTTTGTACTGCCATATTCCGCTCTACACACTAGACTTAAAGGGTGGGTAGCCTCTCAGGCTCTTTGCAAAAGGTAGGAGGATGACAGGTTTGGTGTATGCCACCAGAGGATTCTGTGGAACAGATTGCAAGTAGTGGTATAAAGGGCGAACAGAGGATCCTTGAGGGTTTTCCCCCAAAACAGGCTATATTTCATGGCTGCAGGGAAGGGGCCATATAACATCAGATGTAGCCTGTGTACATAAAGATGTACCCAGTTGTGTAAGTGAGAAGATGCATGGTAACCCTGTCTTTTGTTGTTTGTTTATGAGCTATAGAGAGGATGCTGAAAACAAAGTCCTGCTTATGGAAAGTGTTACAATCTGGATTTAAAAATACCTCTCCTGTTAAAAATACATTTTTTAATAATGTCTTATGATTATTAATATCTCTGTGGTTGACATCTGAACAAAAGGTACCACCAGCCTGACAAGGCTGAATAATCGTCCTGCTGTGGCTCAGAACTCAATCTGCAGGATGGGACAGCTCATTTTCAGCCCTTCCCTTCTGTTTATATGCCTGTTCAAGCCTCAGGAGTGACAGCTACTACCCAGTATGCAAACTCAACTCTAACTTTACAGAAACAAAAATTAGCCCTTTTAAACCTTAAGTAAATACTTATTGATTTGGTATTTTGGTTTTAAATGCTTTACTCTCTGTGACTTTTTTTTTTTTTTTTTTACAAGATTAGAATACTTCTATATACTCTACCTTGACAGCTAAAACAGCTTTATAATCCTCAGTTAATTTGTAGTTTTACCTGATATTATTTTACTTTCTGTGATTCTTAACTCAGGCTACATGTAGAATCATTTTAAGATACTGAAGCCTTGACACGCCACACACTTGTATAGTTTTCATCTTGTCTGTCTGTAATCAATACCTTTGTCATCAGAGTCAAGTCTGTTATCTGTCAGTACTAACTGCAGTGTGTGTGTGTGTGTGTGTGTGTGTGTGTGTGTGTGTGTGTGTGTGTAAAACATTGCATACTTTTCTAAAATCATACAAGCATTTGTCTTCAAATCTCTGGGGGAGGGGGAATAGCATTAGTTTTATTACACAAGGTCTGATATTAAATGGTTGTATACACACTTCAGCTTTCAATTCTAGCATCTTTTATTTAAAACTAATATTATGTATTAAGTATTATGATAAATTAATTTCTTAAGTGCAGTGTCTGAGTCAGTTACTTTAGAATGGCATTCTATATATCTACTCATGTAAAATACAATGATTTAGCTCTGTTGTTGATGACTTGTTAACTTGTCTTTCTCTCAGGCCTTGTCTTGGGACCACCTGCACCTCCACCACCCCCACCCCTCCCATCAGGCCCTGCCCACGCCTCAGCACTTCCTCCTCCCCCTGGACCCCCTCCACCACCCCCACTACCATCCTCTGGGCCTCCACCACCACCTCCACCACCCCCTCTTCCTAATCAAGTTCCTCCCCCTCCTCCCCCACCTCCTGCCCCTCCCCTCCCCGCATCTGGATTTTTCTCTGGCTCGATGCCAGAAGACAATCGCCCTTTAACTGGACTTGCAGCTGCAATTGCGGGAGCAAAGCTTAGGAAAGTGTCTCGGGTAAATTACCAAGTTACTGAACTTTAAATGTGTCTCTTGTTGTTTCTAAATGTCTAAAGTAGTAAAATTGTTTCATGCTGGTACGAAACCTGATATTGATTGAAAACCAACACAATTTGAAATTTTAGAAAAGGTCTAAAAGTGTAGTGTAACATTTCTGTGACCCCTATTATCTCCAGATTATTTCTATACGCACATTTTTTATTAATTTATTCAGATTACAACTCAATTGTTATCCTATCACTTGTATCCTCTCGTTCCTCCCTCCCTTCCACGCCCACCCTATTCCCCTCCCCTAGGTCCATGACCAAGAGGGATCTCTTCCCCCACTTTATTGGTCACAGGCTATCAAGTCTCATCTTGATGGCCTGCCTATTCTTTCTTTGAGTGCCACCAGGGCTCCCCACCAAGGGGAGGTCATCAAATATGGGGCACCTATCTACAGATGATGAGTTTATTGACTAATACTTGCCTTTTGTTTGTGCATATCTCCTTTACTACACAGTTTTTAACCTAAATGATTTGAGAGTAAGTCAAAAACACTATGCTCTTATTTTTCTACCTCAGTGTAAATTTGGAGAGAAATAGCTAATTGGTTTTTAGGCCGTTTTTTTTTTTTTTTTTTCTAGTTTAAATTTAGTTGTGCTGGGCAGTGGTAGTGGATCGCTGTGAGTTCAAGGCCAGCCAGGTCTACAAAGCGAGTCCAGGATAATAAATAAGTAAATAAGTAAATTTAGTTGTTATGTCCTCAGTCTTTATCACCTTTTAAAACACTGACAGTTGTTTGTAAAAATTACCTTTCAGTTTGGTTTATCACATTTCCCCCTCAATATTGGATTCAGGTTATACATTTGAGATGAGGGGGGAAAAATACCATCAGGATCATGTCTTTCTCAGTATACTATATGGAGAGACAAGACTGTTTCATCCCATTGTTGGTAATCTTAACTTAGATAGAATTCATACTGATAAGTAAAAATCCATGTTATTCACTCTATTGGTTCTCAAATTTAAAAAAAAAAAGTGCTTATTCAGAATCAATGTGTTCTTCTGTTTTGAATATGTTAGTAAACATTACTATCTACATAGGCCATCGTTGTGTGTGTTCTCATTAAGGTGGAGGACGGTTCTTACCCAGGTGGAGGGTGTACTGTAGGTGTGAACTTGGCCTCATCCAAAGCAGATGCTGGTCGTGGGAACGGACCCCTTCCTCTAGGTGGTAGTGGCCTAATGGAAGAAATGAGCGCCCTGCTGGCCAGGAGGTGAGGAATTTCATTGTAGTGGGTATGTCTAGAATGAGGAAGATCTTGATAATAGGTAGGTAGGTGATATAAAATGTTTTCGTCAACTTGCCTTTCCAGGAGAAGAATTGCTGAAAAGGGGTCAACAATAGAAGCCGAACAAAAGGAAGACAGAAGTGTAAGTCAATATGAAAATCTCTGACTTTAAGATGTGGAACTCCCTTTAATCCCAGCACTTGGGAGGCAGAGGCAGGCGAATCGCTGTGAGTTCAAGGCCAGCCTGGTCTACAAAGTGAGTCCAGGACAGCCAAGGCTACACAGAGAAACCCTGTCTCAAAAAAAAAAAAAGAAGAAGAAGAAGAAGAAGAAAAGAAAGAGAGAAAAAATTACTTAATCTGAACTTAATGTTTGATCCTATGTGTTTGCCTGTTTTATTTCTAACTACACAGGTATTAAAAATAACTTGTGCTGTGCATACCTCATTCTTAGTGACTGGAATTGAATATGGGAGTTGTAGGGAAAGTCCTGAACCTCTAAAGTTAAGTTCAAACCTGTAAAGTTAGTCTGTTCTTTTACCCGCCTTTAAATGAGTAAATGAATTTAGACAGGTTTTCCAATCTGTTGGGCTTCTCAATTTATTAGTGCTACGTAAGGTTAAAGAATTATAAGCCAGGTGGTGGCACACGCCTTTAATCCCAGCACTCCAGAGGCAGAGGCAAGTGGATTGCTGTGAGTTAGAGGCCAGCCTGGTGTAAAGTTAGTCCAGGACAGCCAAGGCTACACAGAGAAACCCTGTCTTTTATTTATTTATATATATATATGTGGTCAACAATTTATACATCACCCTTAGGAACCCCATGTTCATTAGCTAGGTCCCTTAGAAGTACACCCCTCATGCCCTGCTCCATATTTCTGTGTTGTCGTTCCACACAGGTTGTAATGGCTCTCCCTGTGTCATCTGGCCTCCTTTCCTAACAGTCCTCCGATCTGTCTCATCGCACGTTCCTAGCATTGGCTAGTACAGGGTCTCAGAACTTACCACAGAAAGAGCTTTGGGAAGGCATAGGAAGAAGACAGAGTGAGATAAGAGAGGGAAACTGTAAGGCAGAATGAAAAGAAAGACAAGGTGGGTGGTGGGAAAGGAGAGTGGCAGAAAGAGCGAGCACAGGAAGGGAGCTTGTAACCCAGCTGCAGAGAGCTGCAGTTTCGGTGAACGTGATGTTAATGTGACCGTTTCTGTATGTTTAGGAAGACTCGGAGCCTGTAACTACTAAGGCCTCTTCAACAAGTACACCTGGTAAGTTCAGGCGAAAACTTTCTCAAAATACCAATACTGTCCAATTAAAGAGTTCATTTTCCTGTATTTGGACAGGTAACTCTTGCTCACTAAAATGTTAAAAGTGTTTTGTCTGTATTTGAAGTCACTGACTTTTTTTTTCTGCCTTTTGTGATCTCAGAAATCGATGCTTTTCTTCCTGATACTGTGAAATCTATTAAAGCCCAACATTTTTGTTGATGCTGTCTTGGCAAACACCGTAATGTGTGTGCATTCTTCATGTTATGGGCTGGAGGTTATTTGCTACAGCAACTATTTCACACAGTTCTTAGAAGTACCAAATGAAACATGCATGTTAGGTAGCATTATAGTGTATTTCAGAACCTCCTCAATTGAGGAAACTAACCTCCCTTTCTGTGCAGCCATTGACTGGCTACTTGTAGCTCTTTGTCTAGGGTTTGGGCTACATGGAATTTCCCGTGACTGTGTTGGCATGTTAACAGGTGTTGTCACTACGCTGGTCTTGTTCAAGCGACCATATTGTTGGGACTCGACGGGTACAGCTTCCTGTCCTGTCTAGAGGGCGCTATCTAACCCCTCTCATCTGTGATTTTCCTGAACATTAGAGTTTGTTGCAGATATACTAACTGGGGTTGGCACACAGTCCCTTACTCTCAGCACTTGGGAGGAAAAGGCAGGCAGATCTCTGAGTTCAGGACGGCCAAAGCCACACAGAGAAACCCTGTTTCAGGGGGCCGGGGGCAAATTGTCACTTCATGAACTTCCACAGTCCACTGTGGTTTTTCTGTAAATGGCGCTTGGTACATTATCCTTATTTTTAAAACTTCAGTGGTTTGTAATTCACATATATAAAATCAGGACTTCATTCAGATAGGTTTGGAATTTCATTTGTTTCATTCGATTCTTAAAATTGGTATTGCATAAGATACTTACTGAGCCGGGCGTAGTGGCACATGCCTTTAATCACAGCACTCGGGAGGCAGGGGCAGGCGGATTGCTGTGAGTTCAAGGCCAGACTAGTCTACAAAGTGACTCCAGGACAGGCAAGGATACACAAAGAAACCCTGTCTCGAAAAACAAAAACAAAAATGCTTATTGAGCCAAAAGTGAGTGAAAAATTAAAAATTCTGAAGCACAAAAACTCATGAGCCGCTAAATACTACTATGTCAGACTGAGAATAACCCTGAATCGCCCAGGCTACCTTGGAGAAAATGGTGTTACATTATGCATTGTAGAGTGTTTAGCTCAGCTGAAACTAGCAAATTAACATGTCATAAGCAGAGGTGTGCTGTTAAATAAAGTTGAGTAAGAAGAAATTAAGAAATAACCAGTTGCCTTACCTATCTAGAATTTATTTTGAGGATTCTTGGAAGAATGAGTGTGAAACAAATGTTAAGAGGCTGTTACAAAAGGTTCAGCATTCAGGTTTGTCTTAGTGTGTGAGTCAGCTCAGACTCTCAGGGGCACTTTTGAATGGCTCCTATCAGCCTTGTAATGTGGAGGTGGGGAAGACTGGGATCCAGTGTGTTTGCAGACTGCTGACAGGTAACCAGGCCTCCACCGGTGTCCTGCAGTACACCTGTGCCCCTCCCCTCTGCTCCCACAGGACTGAACAACTCTTCCACACAACCAGGCAGCCCTTAACTACTACCATCCTTCCACCTGCATCTTCCTGGATAACAGTGTCTCAGTGGCTCTTCCCCTCCCCCCTCTATTACTTGAGTCAGTTAATAAGCTGGATGTATTTTTATTCTATTCATCTTGGTCCCCCTCTACTTTTTTGATGTTTCTTTGCTAGCTCTGGAACCTGCCATTCATGTGTTCGCTGACAGAATGCCTTAGCTATTGGCATACAAGAGGAAGAGTTAAATGATGCTGAAGCAAAGGAGGGTCAGACTCTTCCCGTAGATGCCTGGCAGCAGCAATGCAGGGCTTCACAGGAGCTGACACTTAGTGTGCATGTATTCTGAGGAGACTATAGAGCCTCCTCCTGAGTGAAGATGTGCAGAAGCCATTGAGGGGGGGAACATTAGAGGGTGAAGCAGCTTCTTACATAAAACTATACAGTGAGATCATGGCACATGTATAGACTTGATTTGAATGTGACTCGAATGCTTTTCCTCTATGACAGAGTCTCACATTTGATTTTCTCAAGTTATCCAGTCAGGCCAATGATAGCACCAGTGAGTCATCTACGTGAGAAAATCACAGTTGAAAGCACAGTAGATGCTAGACACTAGACAGTGTCTCCCAAGTCCCTGAACTGACTGACTGTGTTTTCCCAAGAAGCTGTTCAGATTCATGTGAAATGAAGACTAGGGACACTTCACAGATTATTCTTATTTACTATTGGCACAAAAAGGTTTAGTACATTTGAATTTATCAGATTCTAGTGTAAACTATTGCTAATTAGTTAAAGGTATGCTCTTATTATTGCTAATTACCATCATCATTTGGATTATAGAACTCCAATATTTAGATTTTATAAGAGTTTTAAACAAAACTTAGTAATCCCCCCCCCTTTTTTTTTTTTTTTTTCCTCTTTTTTTGTTGGTTGTTATTGTTGCTTGGGTGGTTTGGTTTGGTTTGGCTTTTGGTTTTTCAAGATAGGGTTTCTCTGTTCTGTGTAGCCTTGGCTGTCCTGAACTCACTTTGTAGACCAGGTTGGCCTCGAACTCACAATGATCTGCCTACTTCTGCCTCCTGAGGGCATGTGCTGCTACCACCTGACTTTGTTTTGTTTTGTTTTTTAGACAAGGTCTCACTATGTAGTTAGTTTCGGCTGCCTGGAACTCACTATGAAGACCAGGCTGGCCTCAGACTCATGGAGCTTTGCTGTCTCTGCCTCCTGAATTTCTGCTTTTAAGTCCTAATATCATACAATTTAGAATCCTTACTGTTTAGTTTTTTTGTTTTGTTTTGTTTTTGTTTTTTTGTTTTTTGTTTTTTGTTGTTTTTTTTTTATTACTACTGTGTACATAGATGGTACTTTAATGTTGTTTTGTACTGATTCTGGAAAGTCTGAGCTGTGTTTATTGACACGTCTTTCTTATTTTTGAAGAACCAACCAGAAAACCATGGGAAAGAACAAATACAATGAATGGCAGTAAGTCACCTATCATCTCCAGGTATTGATTTTTCTCTTCTAAGTTTTATATTACATGTGTCTCTAAAAAGAAGTTACCATATTTCTATTGTAGAAAAATTTGGTTGTATGAAGGAAAAGGAAATCATCTATAATCCATACATTGAACAACCACTGCACTCAAGATATTTTTGCTACTCCTCATTATCTGATAAATCCTATCAATACATTTGTTAATCAGATAGACTAATAGTTTCATCGCTTTTAACTTGTTTAATTTTTAAAAGAAAAATTAAAATTAAGAGGAAAAACAATGCAGCAAATATTAAAATACAGCTATCACCCAAACTTAACAAGTCATTACATGTCTTATGGCTTTGCAGCTATATTTTTTTCTCTTAATAGTTTGAAAGAAACTTGCAAGTAAATGGTGTCTCATCCTAGATACTTTGACAATTTACCAAAGAACCAGGATATCTCCAACATAACCATAATAGAATTATTGCCTCTGAGTAAACAATAAGAACAATGCCCCACTAGTCTCTACATAGTTTTAAAAACAGAATTTTAGAAGATACCCTTATGCTTTATATTGGAAATTAGCTAGAGATTATAGAGAATACGAGAGAGCAAAAATATAGTATAAATTTACTGTGTATCTCAGTCAAAACGTCTAATTGTGGGCTGGAGAAATGTTAGTAGTTGTCCTTGCAGGCCCAGGTTCAGTTCATAGCACCCATCTGGCAACCAGTCCAGTTCCTGGGCAATCCAAGGCTGTTTTCTGGCCTACGAAGGCACTGTATACACACACAGATGTACATGCAGGCAAAACACCCATTTGTACATAATTCAAAAAGTAAATAATTTAGATATGGTGGGTGCACACTTTTCAATCCCAGCATTCTCAATGCAGAGGCAAGCAGATCTCTTGAGTTTGAGACCAACCTAGACTACATAGTGAGACCTTGTTACCAAAAAATTAAATCAGCCAGGCATGGTGGCGCATGCCTGTAATCCCAGCACTTGAGCGGCAGAGGCAGGCAAATAGCTGTGAGTTTAACCTCTGGCCTCCAATATACATGCAGACACCACTGCAATGAAAAGGAAAAATAATCTGCGGGTTGGGGGTGTGGCAATGCTTCTAGCATGCACAAAGCCTTGAGTTCATTGCCCAGCTCAGCATGAAGTGGACGTGGTTCATACAATTTCAGTACTGAGGTGCAGGGGTTGGGGTGAGGCAGGAAAAACAGTCAAGGTCATTCGCATCTAATTGCTGAATTTGAAGCCAGCCTTGCCCACATGAGCTCCTGTCTCCAGAAAGAAAGGAAAGAATAGTGTCTGTGAGTTCTCTGTGGTGAGAAAGCTGTAAGATGAGTGGCATATAATATTGGAATGCCCCAATGGTTTTCATTAGTAATCTACTGAGTTTGTATTCATGATGAGGGGGAAATGTTCCTTACATGCCTTTGAATAGTTTTATACACATCAAACTAGAGATTCATGGAATCAGATGTCTTTGCTTGTGTTTTGATTCTTGGTAAGTAGGTAGTTCAGCCTACAAAGCTAGCCACTGTGTTCTCACGTAAATTAGTTTCTAAATACCCTTTTAAGTTTGGTAAGGCAGATATTTTAAGGACAATTAACACCTTTTGTTTTTGTTTTGCTTGCTGTAACTAAAAGGCTATAAATCAGTAGCATCATGGGAATTATTTTTTTTTAAGTTCTACTGTATACCCTTTAAATGGTTTTTCCCCTTCATAGACGGGATTCTCCAAGGAAAAATCAGATTGTTTTTGACAACAGGTCCTATGATTCATTACACAGGTATCATCCTGCTGTGACTTTGTGGTTTCAGACTTTACAGTAACATGTCCAGGATAGGGCTGAGCTTTTTCTACCTGGATTGGTAATCACCACAATGAGGCATTTAGGAGGACTGAGGTGTCCTCTTCCTTAGCTGTCGTGTGAGCACATCAGGAACCACGCTACTCTTTGCTTGTGGGATTCAGACAGACACAGATATAACACGTGCTAGAATATTACATTGTCTATTCGGTAGCTTTAGCATCTTCCTTTAAAGCTGTTCCCTTCATGATTATGTGACAAGGTTTTTTTTTTTTTTTTAAGGAATCGAGCCTGTGTGGTGGCGCATGCCTTTGATCCCAGCACCTGGGAGGCAGAGGCAGGTGGATCACTGTTAGTTCGAGGCCAGCCTGGTCTACAATGCGAGTCCAGGACAGCCAGGGCTACACAGAGAAACCCTGTCTCAAAAAAGCAAAATATAAAACAAAAAGTAACAGACCTAGAGAGGGGCATGGAAGTGTATGCTTGTGTTCTCAGCACTCAGGACACTGGCGCAGCATTAGGAATTAAGGATGTCCTAGACTACACAGTGAGACTTTGTCCCAAATAAATGAGTGAGCACGTAAACCAACCGCTGAGATGCATGCATTTTACTAGAAATACATTAATGTATGCCAGGCACAGTGGCATATACCTTTAGTCCCAGCATTCTGAAGGCAGGAGCAGGAGGATCTCTGTGAGTTCAAGGCCAGCCTGTTCTACACAGAGTTTCAGAATATCAGGGCTACATAGAGAGACCTTGTCTCAAAAAAAAGAGAGAGAGAGAGAAAGAAACGAAATACATTAATGTTGCATACAACCATTTTTACTGCCCATCATTGATTGCACACCTATTTTGCTCTCCCCCTCCCCTTGACACAGGGTTTCTCTGTGTAGCCTTGACTGTTCTGGACTCGCTTTGTAGACCAGGCTGGCCTCAAACTCACGGCGATCCGCCTGCCTCTGCCTCCCAAGTGCTGGGTTTAAAGGCGTGCGCCACCACCGCCCGGCTCAGTGCACACCCATTTTTATGCACATCTACTGAAAGCATGAATTAAGTAATGCACAGAGAGGATATCTATGTCAGTAAGCAGTTCTCTAATTGGATTCTGATCAAATTCTTACTAGAATTACTTTATGCCACTGGAAATCAAAATAGTTGGCAGGTTTATTTTGTCAACTAGTTAATTTTCCATAAATGTTCATATTGAGCCTTTTTATTTGTTTCTTTAAGGTATGTTAATTGTTCTGAACAAAAGGTGTATTAGGAAAATCTACTGGAACAAAGAAAGAAAACAGTCTTCTAAGTTACCATATTAAGCCACACCTAGTGCTTGAATAATGTTCCTTTTATAAAAAGAAAAAGTGGTGATTACTTCTTTCCTTCAGTATGAAAAGTTCCCCCCTTGAGTTAATTCTCATGGTGATGGTGGTGGTGGTGGTGAATTGCATGTTAGCATGAATCAGATTTTTTTAAAGTTGCATGTTTGCGCAGTTGCTTATTAATTAACATTTAAATTGTTTAACAAATATCAATATGTTTATATAGTATAGCATATTTCTCCATTAAGTAATAGATTCTACCTATTTGTTTGAATGTCAGAAATATTCATTATATCTTAGAAGAAAATTTGACCGTAAGTGAGAGAAATAAAAGCAGATTATTATTAATAATTTGATTCTGGAAAGCAAAACTAAATAACTTGGGTATATAAAATGCACTGTGCCGACCCTCAAAAATATTTACTGCACCTGACTATGCACTCAACACTGGCATACCGTGGGTCTTAGATTGTACGTGACTGGAATTAAGTAGGTACTTCGACAAGGAAGAGTGCCCCTTCACAGGAGAGGTAGCTCCTTACATAAATGCTCAGGACTTACTAGCTGAAGTTTCTGGAAGTTACTGCATAAGTAGATACCCCATAAGTTAAAAGTGGTTGGCTTGTTCTTATTTCACAAACTTTTTAAACAGTAATATGTTACGGTATTAATTCATGTTCATGAGCAATGCCTTTGGGTTTAGAGTATTACATGTTACATCAATTATGAAATACAACTTTATAGCAAGTTATACATGCTGGGTCTTGATTCGGATAGATTTTTGACGTTGGTGCTCTGCAAAATTGAAATACATCATTGACTAATGGTTTATAGAATGGTTACCATTCTAAACCAGAAAATGAAGACGTGAATGGCAGATTTCCTACTGAGGATTTTCTTTTATTTCCAGGATTGGAGAAGGAGTCATGACTGATTTATTTGATGTTGGAACTTATGAAATATGCCTAATCCCTAACACTTATTTTACTGTGTAAATTTTTTAATAAAAGCTAAACTTTGAAAGTGCAATTGCGGGCTGAAGAGATGGCTCAGTGGTTAAGAGCACTGGCTGCTCTTACAGAGGTCCTGAGTTCAGTTCCCAGCACCCACATGGTGGCGCACAACCATCTGTATTATGATCTGATGCCCGCTTCTGGTGTACATGAAGACAGCATGCGTACTCATATACACAATAAATAGATATTTAAAAAAAAAAAAAAAAAAAAAAGGAAGTACAAATCCAATTGACAGCTTCTGCCTTAGAATCTTGCATTTTTTGTTTTTATTTTTTGTGCTTTCTTCCTCTTCAAAGCAAAGTAAATTTATGGACTTATAAAAAGATAAAGTCAAGTGGATATGAGAGCATACTTCTAACCCAATAGTCAATTTTCAGCATTTTTGTTTTAATGCTTAAAATGAAAGCAAATAGACAAAGAAATTGGGCTTACTAAATTATTTTTTCCTACAAACTGATCTATATTATGTTAAAACATTCTAGACCATAGAGCTTTTCCTTTATTGATTTGTTTGATATTTAATACATAACATAAATTTCAGAAACACTACACATGACTGCGTTATATGGGCCATGGGAGTTTCAGCTGCTCACTTTGTCATGTCCAAGGTCAGCATGCCATGTGTTACCTGGTCCCAGGGAATGCTGTCTTCTACTCTCAGAGGAATTTCACCATATTGTCACCCTTTTCTACTTTTTTTTACAAGAGATTATTAAATTGAGAACGTAAAAGACATTTTCTGTTATCTGTCCTAATCATTCCTACAATTGTGACAACTTCTTAGCAAAAATGTGTTTAAGAAATGAATTTAAAAGCTGGGTGTGGTGGCGCACCCTTTAATCCCAGCACTCAGAGAGGCAGAGGCAGGCAGATCTCTGTGAGTTCAAGGCCAGCCTGGTCTACAAAGTGAGTCCAGGACAGATAAGGCTACACAGAGAAACCCTGTCTTGAAAAATGAGAAAAAGAAAAGAAGTGCATTTAAATCTGGCTTTGGGGTGGCAAATTTAGAGTTGCTTATGACCTCATTAAATGTTGTAAATATAATTTATCTGTTCTGGAAATCTCTTTCGTACAGACCCAAATCTGCACCTTCGTCACAGCCCAGTGCCAATGGAGTCCAGACAGAAGGACTTGACTATGACAGACTGAAGCAGGTGTGCACTCAGTGTAGCTTCCTTTCTTGCTTTTTTCAGAAGGGGATGATGGGTCTTGCACACATCCTTCCACGTGGGTCCTCGGAGTATTCTAGAAGATGGCACAGTCACAATATTTCAGTCATATTCAACAGTGGCCATAGTTGTCCCATATTGCTCATCTCAAGTCTTTTCTGGCTCATTTTTCACCTATGAAAATTGCAGATTTTTTTGTTTTGTTTTGTTTATTTGTTTTTGTTTTTGTCCTTTTAAATTTGAATCTACAATTCTTTGGTTTTTTTTTGTTTTTTTTTTTGTTTTGTTTTTTTGTTTTTTGTTTTTTTTTTTTTGTTTGTTTGTTTTGTTTTTTTTAGATTTATTTATTTATTTATTTATTATACAGTGTTCTGCCTCCATGTACACCTGCAGGACAGAAGAGGGCATCAGATGACCCTTGTGGTTGCTGGGAATTGAACTCAGGACCTTTGGAAGGGCAGGTGGCGCTCTGAACCTCTGAGCCGTCTCTCCAGCCCCCAAATCTATAATTCTTGATGGAAGACACAGCATCATTTAAACACACACACACACACACACACACACACACTCTGGTAGCCACATTAAAAAACAAAACAAAACAGGTAAGGCTGGAGAGATAGCTCACTAGTTAAGAGTATTTGCTGCTCTTGCAGAGGACCCAGATCCACTTCCCAACACCTACACAAATCTCTAACAAGCATCGCACTTCAGAGGATCTGCCCCCTTCTTTTGGTCTGTTGAGGGACCAAGCACGGATGTAATGCCACATATACTTGCAACAAAATATTCAAACGTGGAAATTCTTTTAAATCTCTTTTAAATAAATAAAATTGTAGTATTTTACATATCCTAAATATATTAAAAATAAGTTAAATATATGCTCAATGTTTAGGTGTGAAATCTGGTGCCTGGTTTACACGTACGATCCTGTCTTACCAGGCCAGAATAAGCAAGGATGAGCAAGGAAGAAATATTTAAAGAGAATTTACTAAGGCCAATCTTGTAAGAAATAGAGTTGGAACTGTGGAATCAAAAGTTAGGGGATGTAGGGACCCCAGGGAAATAATAAGCAAAGTGCTCACTTGTGAATGAGCATGAGGATCTGAGTTTGAGCCTGGAGCCCGTGGAAACAAGTCAGGTGTGTTCGTGTGTGTGTCCTTGGCTCACTGGCAGCTAGCCTGGCCTACTTGGTGAGTTCCACTAGTAAAGAGATTGTCTCACAAAAGGTGGGGAGCGAGCCGGGCAGTGGTGGTGCGCGCCTTTAATCCCAGCACTCGGGAGGCAGAGGCAGGCAGATCACTGTGAGTTCGAGGCCAGCGTGGTCTACAAAGCAAGTCCAGGACAGCCAAGGCTACACAGAGAAACCCTGTCTTGAAAAAAAAAAAAAGGTGGGGGACCCGTGCTTGTGGGATAATACCAAAGAGTGTCCTGTGGGTACATATACATAAAAGAACTGTTGTAAACTTTTATCTGAATAAGGAACTTCTCCGAGATCATTTCATCTTTGTTTGTTTTGTTTCCTGGTGTTTTCTCTTGGTGCTTTAGGACATTTTAGATGAGATGAGAAAAGAACTAAGAAAGCTGAAGGAGGAGCTTATTGACGGTAAGCACTGGCACATCGGCTCCCTCAACACCATGGCAAAACCTACTTCATGCTCTTCCATGCACCTAAACTTCACTGAGGTTGGCGGGGAGGTGCTGTTGCTTAGAATGGGAGCTATTTGTAAAAAGGAAGATAAGCAAGGGTGAAATGTAGAATTTGGTGGAATACCAATCAGGCACATTTTTCTCTTGAGGAATCTGTCTGCTCGTCCATTCCACTGCACACCCTTTGTTGCGGAACCCACAGGACCAATGTTTTTGCCTTGGTTATACAAGGGAGCAAGTGAATGTAGCCACATGACTGGCGTGTTTATGCATTAAAGACCTATACAATAAAGGCTTAAATTCTGTATCTTTTTTATGATGGAATTTGAACACAGCCCTGAAGATTTCTCAGGAGTGAATCATTGATGTGTATTTTTCCTTTCTGGTATATTGACTGAAAACTCTTTCTTCCCTGTTACAGCAATCAGGCAGGAACTGAGCAAGCCGAATACTGCGTAGAGAAGCAAACTAAGGAGAGACAGGACTTGAAATCTGGAGAAAAACCAAAATTCCTACAACTGTTAACAACCCCCTACAATTTTTAAGCTGTAAGAAGAAAATGGATATACAGTCAGGAGGGAAAAACCACCAACCTCTGAAAGCCTTCAGACATAGCGACTCTGGCAATCAGCTGTTCCCTCCCAGTGTGCTGCTTTTGTTCCGACCTTCACCACAGTATGGAGAATTTGTTTTTGAGTTCCCATAGCAGTACTAAACCCATCAGGCAAGATCACCGTGCATTGAAATATTTTCATATCTAGATGAAATTGCACGTTTTCCACAATCCATTGCTAAAATAAAGAAGAGAAAGGCTTAAGAGGTTTTTTCCAGAGGGCGCTGACGAATTTAATTTAGCGAGTTCTGCTGTTGCATTGTAAACGTTTCTCTCAGGTTTGTCTTCCTATCATATTTGATATTCCATGAATAGTTTTAAGATCATAAAGTATGGAGCAAATGGAGTTGTATGTGCTTTCAAAGGGCGGTATTTGTAAGAGAGGTCCTAAAATGTTTAGTCCCACTTGAGGAATTTTAGAGTGATAGGAAGTCTCTTGGGTTAGCCTTCATGCAATTTTGTAGTTTAAAACATAAAATCCGTCCAGAAATTAAGGATTTAGATGCCTTCCTAAATTGTTACAATGCTTTACCAAATCTATGACTTCTATATAACAAACAGTGGTCAAATGTAAAACATTCTATTATAGATTACTGTAGGTTTTCAACCTTTTTTAGACTTATGCATGTGGACATTTTTATAATGTAATTACAATCACCACAAAGTTAGCTTTTTTAATTGCGGACAGTAATGCATGTCACACTAATATGTAGTGGCCTTTTCAAGGTCTCGTCCCAGGGAAAATATTTTGTAGAATATAGGGAAGTGGGAGGAAGGGAGGAATAACTTTTTATTTAAAGTGAATTTCTGCACTATCTTTTTTCTCCCCTCAATTATCTGCATGGATTACAATGAGAAATATTTTGTGACTTTAATCAGTAAACATGGTAACAGAGCCAAGTACTTAATCTTTTACATCATGGCTTCAGCTGCTTGTCAGCAACTTGACTGGTCTGAAGCGTGATTCTCAGCTTCACACGGATCACCTCACTGTGGCGGCACTCAACAGTGTGATCACTGAACCTGGCAGTTACCATTTCTAGGTCCCCGCAGTGCTGCAGGCGGTCCGGTACTGCTCCTGAATTGAAGCTGCTCTTGACCTTTGTTGTGCTACAATACCAGAAACAACAGTAATGGCAGCAATTAGGGTCACAGAAATTACCAGATAAAGGGAAACCGATGAGGAGTTCTGCAGTTTTCTTTTAGTAAAACTAAAGTGAGACTTAGGTGGTAGGAAGAGTCTAATGCTGTTACACCCTGCGTGGGTGGTGTGTGTGTGTGTGTGTGTGTGTGTGTGTGTGTGTGTGTGTGTGTGTGTGTGTGTGTGTGAGAGAGAGAGAGAGATGCGTTCCACCCTTTTATGTTATGATTAGCAAGATTAAAATAAGGGAGAAATCCTGTATGTTGTAACATTAGCTTTTTGGAAAAATCTAGGAAATCGAAAATTCTCCAAGCTCTCTGTCATGATTTGTGCTTGAGTTATTAATGTGCCATATTTGCTTTGGAATCTTTGGTTATCAAAACTTCTACTAAAAATGGAAGAAATAATCCACTTTCATTTGCTTTCTAGACTTCACATCTCAGCTGTAAAACAAAGCTTCGCAACAGCATAATTTTCTAAAAGCTACCATTTGCAGTTATTACTACAGAGGTGTTTGAATGAGGGATATTTTTTTTCCTTTATTACAAGTTTCTGCTTCTGTAGGAAAAAACTTCATTTCTAGATTTAAACTATGAGGGGTGAGCTCTCACAGTTCCGGCGTTCCACTCTCTTCGACCCATTATTCATTGTCATGCAGTAATCTTAACAACGTTACAGATGCAGCAGGCTTGAAAGTTGTTCTAAAAGAAGTAGATATTTTATTTTACTGTTGAACTTCTGATTATGCAACCACTTTGATAATGTAAATGTGTATGTCCCTTACGAATCTGATCAAACATCACTTTTCATTTTGTTGCTGAAGTTAAATACTCTGTAGTAGGTAGGGTACTGGGTGTAAGTGTCCAAAGTGAGACAAGACTCTAAAGTCAGTGCTAAGTCCTAAAAGAAACTGGCTTATGCACTAAACGTTTTGTGCCTTGGTCTAATATTTAACACAATGTCTGTAAAATGACAAAGAGAAGAAGAACCAGTGTTGACTCATGCTACATCCTCCACCATCCTGCATTACCCACATGGCTAAGTGTGTTCCTTCCTAGATGTTTAGGTGGACTGTTGTATACACTCACTGTCATACAGGACAGTCTTGTCATTGTTAGAGATTTCCGTGATTAAAGTGGGAAACTGAAGCCTAAGTTACTTTCCCAGAACTGTTCCCAGGAACCATATTGTGATGGTGGATTTTGCTTTTGTGTGTGGAATGTCTTCAGCTGAGTACAGTTTAGGGATCCTTTCTAAGTACAGGAAGGCACTGCTCTCCTCAACACTGTGACCTGACCTGCGACAACTCTGTACAATACACTCTGTGGATGGCTAGCAAGTCAACAGCAAACCAACTGAATGTACAAACCTTAGTGTGGTGCTGAAGTCTCTTCAGAGGAGTCCTCATGGTCTCAAGTCTGTTGAAAGTTCTCCAAGCATAATGTGTCAATCAGAACTACAGATGAAAACATGGTGAATGTTCAGTCCTCATGCTGCACCTGTGTTTTCTGTTCAGGTTTTCCAGTTCTCTGCTGTTTTTTACCATAACCGTTTCGTTTCCTACACGCTGACTTCATTTGTGCGATTGAAATAAAATTGCAGTATACACATGTTTCTCGGTTGTGACACTTAGATGATCCTCTGAAATAACGTGTTAATTCTAAACCAAGTGATGCTGGGTATAAAATTAGCACTTTCTAAGGCCGAGGGCTTCACTGTTTACAGTTTACACATCATGTCACTGTTCTTTAAAGATGTCATCAAAGCCAGGAATAGTAAAATAACGCAAAGGGACTATGTAATGGCCTGTCTGCCTTTTGTTTGGAAGTAAGCGCTGTGTGTTACCTTAACTTCTCAGCACAGCTTGACACAAGACGGGAAAATGTTTCACTCTATTTTTGTTCTATAAAATCGTATATATTTCATCTCATTTACACAGTTCATTTTTCTTTATATAATTCACACATTAAAGAATTTTGCCAAACAATTAGCTTTTCATGTAGTCTGTACCATCTATAGGGTTTTTCTACATTATGCTATAAATTTGCTCTGTGTATATATAAGCTTCAGCACTTTTATCTATTGTAAAGTTGAGTTCCATTTTCAAATTAATGTCATTAGAAGTACAACAATCTTGAATAGATATGTACATATATATACATATATGTATATGTTACTTTTACCAGACCCCAGCCTCTATCCTTACCTGTCCTCCAACTTCTCTGTGGACTGTTTCTGGCATTAATTTCCATTTGCATCTGTTATGTAGCCCAGTGCTTCGAAGACACCAGCTGATTTTTCTTTTTGTCCTAAATCACATTCCTGCTTTATCTACAAATTAAAGTCACTCCTCATAGTCAGAAATGAATTAAGCAGTAAGTGCTAAACATTTCAGTTTGCCTGGCTAAAGTTACTATCTCTTAATTTTATCCAACATTTTAGTGACACTGTGAAGGACTTGGAAGCCTGTGAAGATGGGCTGCGAGTCCTGTTCTGTTTCTTCTTGTGGTCGTGAGAATTGTTTAAGCCCTTGGCCATGGCCTCTAATCCTATGGACATGCCTTTAGTCCAGCAGACAGTAACAGGAGAATTGTAAATCTGAGGTCAGGTTGGGATGCATGGAGAGACTATCTAAAACAAATGAGTAAAGACCTTTGAGTCATAGGCATGAAAATCTCATAGAAGGCAGTGTCTGTCCCCGTACCGAGCTAGAAAACACACTTTCCTAAAGACATTCTAGCTTTCACTTCAAAACTCTTAACTTGTTCCTGGTAGTGCCATTTTTTTAATAGAATTGATATTTGTTATCTCCCCAGAGCTCTGAAGAATATAAAAGGATCCTGAGAATTTACTGCAGTTGATACCTCTCGCTTTTTGGTGAGAGCCATTTACCGTTTTGTAACAAAAAGATGTTAAAAGGAATTTGCTACAACCATTGGTTATGTCACTGAAATTGAAAGATACGAATACATGTGATGAGCAGAGGGTTGGGATATGGCTATTCCCTTCAGTGACACATGCTCTCTGTTGTATAAGCTCACCGAAATGTTAGGGCTACACATGGCAGGCACCCTGTAGAGGTCTCCAGTGCTTGTTCATTAACATATAGAATAAATAAAAACTGAAGCTTCAGTTAAGTGTTTGAACCAGAACTTAGTCCCTGTGCCCCAGTTTGAGGCTTACCAGGTACTCCAGTAACAGCTTCTAGAGGCTTCTAGGACCCCTGGGTAACGGAAGGCCTTGATCAGAGACCCAAGTAAGTGCTGAAAAGGAGCATAGTATGACTGACTTGCATTAGAAACTCAAGCTTAGGGCTAGAGAGATGGCTCAGAAGTTAAGAGCATTGTCTGCTCTTCCAGAGGTCCTGAATTCAATTCCCAGTAACCAATTGGCTCACAACCATCTGTAATGTGATCTGATGCCCTCTTCTGGTGTGCAGGTGTACATGCAGGGAGAATACTCTATACATAATAAAGTTCGCCACTAAATTTAACCTTTTCTAAACGTAGGTAATGGGGCTTTCTCTTTTAATATAAATGAGAAATGCTCGTGTGCTTCTTTAGAGAGCTATTTGTAACTGACAATCTCCATTTATTCTGTAAATATGGTTTAAATGTCTCCTTTAAATTCCAAAAGGATTTCTTTAGCAGTAACTAATAGACTCCTCCCCCACCCAAAAAAATATCTCTCTTAGAGGCAGCAGATGATGATGTCAGTAGCTACAGTGTTGGCCAGTGGTGGTTCTTCCAAGAAGGCTTAGAACATACATACACAGGCAGGCCAGTCAGTCGGCACTTGGAGTCGCAAAGGAAATGATACCCCAAAGAAAAGAAGTGGACATACATTCTAATACTGGGGTGCATCTCAGCCGTGGCAGGTTACAGAGTATGTACGAGGCTCCAGATTAATCCCTAGCAGTGAGAAACCAACATGCAGTCTGTTGTGGCCATGACGTAAATGTAACAGAAACCTTTAAAAGTTTGGTGCCTAAAAAAAATCTGAAACTCTGTGTTCTTCAGTCCATTTTATCTATACAGCCTTTAGGGAGCCTCGCATGGCTTTTCCCTTCATTTATTTTTTTAATCATTCCTCTGCCACGTTTCACCTGGATACAGGCATGTTTTGGCATCTGATATTCTAACTTGTAAAATCTACCCAGACATTTCATCAAGTCTGAGGTCTGTCTGTCCTTGATGAGGACAGAGTTTGTTTACTTACTCTAGGCACCTCGTTTCTCTTACAATGTGTTTGGGTGTGCATGGTCCCTGTGTGAGGTGCGGTGCTCTCTCAGATACGTACTTTATCTCCACGTTCCTGCTTTGCTATGGATGTGAGCCCTGAAGCAGCCTAAGTTGGGATCCTGTGTGCCAGATGCTTGTAAGTTTCCCTTCTACCTTTGAGAGTTGAGTTTCTTCATTCACCTATGCTCCAGCTGTGATTGGTTTATTATCTCACTGGAGGTTTTGCTTGCATGTATATCTCTGTGCCTCATATGGCATGCTGCCTTTGAAGGTCAAATGGCACCGCTCCCCTGGCCTTGGAGTTACAGACAGGCGTGAGCTCCCCTGAGGGCATGGGAGTCCAACCTGGAGCCTCTGGAGATAGTAGAAAGAGCTGTGAGCTCCTGAGGCATCTCTCCAGCCCCTGCTCTCTAATCTTAAAGAGCGGCTTTTGAATGTTTATAATTACCGGTGAAAGATGTATATCCTACTTAGGAATAAAGCAGCAGCAGCAGACATCCATACTGAGGTCAGAAGTGACCTGTTGGGCACTGTTGTTGTCCACTCTGCATCGTTTGTGTGCTTTCGTAAGCTTTAACACTGGGGACAAGTTGGTGGCTTCAGGAGAAGTGCGTGTCATCAAAAAGGCAGTGATCTTTGCTGATGTTGTGGGGTCCTGGTCAGACCTGTGCTCCAGTGAACTGTCAGTGGCGGAAAGCCTAAGCTAGCTGACTCCTGAGCCACTGAGGGCAGTAGCGTGGCCCTCCTTTTTTTCCTGGGCATAGTGCACCTCAGTAGTGTTTGTAAGTGTTTGTGTCCTGTGAGCCGGCTGTGTTACTATGTACCCTGTCACTATCAGCTTGAAATGAAGATATTACACTTCTCTCTCTACCCTTTTTAATGATACAAAATCCATTCCTACCTAGTTTCTTGTGGGCTTTACTGCGATTAATTGACAGGCCAAGTGCCCCTTTGACACTGTTTAAGTGTTCTGATTCCTTGCTTGCCATTTTTGTTCTTTTGGGGGGCGTTGTTTTGTTTTTGACACAGAGTGTCTCTGTGTATCCCTGACTGTCCTAGAACTCAGTCTATGCCAGGCTGGCCTCAAACTCAGAGATCTGCCAGCCTCTGCCTCCCAAGTGCTGGGATTAAAACAACCACCCAGCCCCTGGCTTGCTTTTTAAGATAGGTGACCAGAAAACAATTTTGGGCATCTCTCTTATACTCCAATTCTTGGTTATATGTGTTGGCATTCATTTCTCATTGACAAGACTTGCTTTTCATGGTAACAAGTATTTGGTGGGAAGGACCAAGTTATGCTCATAAACATAAGCAAACTAGGATAGTGTTTTCTTAAATTCTGTCTTGACACATCTGTAGTTGAAACAAAGTGTTCCTAGAATACATGTTTGTAAGGGGCAGGGTACTTAGGCACTTCTCAGGCAGCCTCTCTACAGTCTGACTCTCCAGTGCCCACCGCACCCCACTCCCCGGTTGGGAGATAAAAGGCCACCTTATCCATGCTTTACCCTGAACAGGGCTTCAGACAGTTGCCTGAGGGTTCTACCTGGAAACCCAAGGCCTGACCTGTGAGAAAAGTCTAGGTCCTTTGCCTGATGGCGAGCCAGCTGCTTCCTCTGTGCTCTCTGGTAAACCTCTGGCGGTCAGGTGTGTAGGCCAACGTAGGGAGATGGTGACCCTTTCTGGCTAAAGAACCAGATTTAGATCCTTAAACACTTCTCAGACCTCCAGTTGATAAACCAAAAACATACCCTAGAATAGCACAATGGATGGAATTGAAAAGGACAGTGTTAGCGATGAGATAGGTAGTCAGAGCCCATGACCTCTATCAGAAAACACACTGGACATTTAGTCCATGTCATCTCCCTTTGCCGCAAATGTTAGGAATATGCATGTATGAAAACAAAAAAATGCCCAGAGCTGGGAACCTAGGGAGGCAGCATCACTGGAGTCAGACTTTAGAAGTTAAGTGGTACATAGGAAGGAATTTTAATCCTAAATCATTTGCTAGCTAGAACCTTGGGTATCTTATCTCAGTGAGCCTCATGGACTACAGGCCTCACTGAAATTCAGGAGAAAGGAAACTGGCCACAACTTACTGTAAATTTCATAACTTACTATAAAACTTGGCTTGATTGACATTAATTGAAAGTCTGTATAAAACACAATTTCATCATCAGGAAACAACCATCATCCAAGCTTAGGCATGTGCTTTCAGAAGGGAAAATGAGAGAGCGTGAGAAGGCAAGATGGGTGGCTTTGTTGGGTCAGGTAGTGCCTGAGCTTGGCACCAAAGTTTCTAATGATTTCATGTGGAGGACCACTTGTGATCCACCCAAGAAGACTCGCCAGAAAGTAGCAGTTCCTGCTACACAATACAGTGCCTTCCAATGATGTTATGTGTGAACTGCATGCGATTTCATGTAACTCTGGCGTGTAACACTTATGTGCATGATCTGTGCAAGGCTAGAATTCTGCAGAAGGGGCTGAGCCCTGTTGCCTATAGGTCAGCAGGCTGCTGGAATTGGACTTCTTGTGACTTTGGCCTGCAGCCTTGGATCCTGGGCTTTGCAATGAATGGTTCTGTCATCCAAGCAGATCTGTCTCCCTTTTTAGCTTCTTTTCGTACTTTGCAGCTTTGCTGATTTTAACTGCTTCATTCTTCCGCTTCTTGGTATCTTTCTTTTGAAATAAAAAGATAACAATACCTAATTCAAAAGAGATTTTGTATTTATTTTGTCAGTTGTGTTCTGTTTTCCACGATTGCGACTCTGGTACTGCACTACAATATCAGTCTGAAGATTGCTCGCCCACCTTTCTTCATTCCCATCCAAGGAGGGGAGAGCAATCTCTTTCCATTTTCCATGATGCTTTTCTTTTCCTCTGTCTAACAATGTTGATGGAAACTTGGTTGATGTGTTCAGTCAGTGCAAATGATGTGGCCATTTAAATTTACTCAGTGAAAAGAAGGCAGGCCAAGCCCCTTTTGTTGAGTATCTCATCAGTTTTCTGTTGCTCAGATAAAATGTTTCAGTCCATGTTCCTGGGACCCATTTGCTTTGGTCATGAGCAGCAGGCACATCATGGCAGAAGGAGGGGGGTGGGCGAGAGGGGGACTGGTCATGTCATGGTGGCCAGGCAGCAGTAAGAGCAAAGGGAACGGGGACTGTTACCACCTATTGAGGACACAGACTACACAAGCTAACTTTCACTAGATTGGACTTCCAAAAGTTCAGCTTGATAGTTCCACAGTCCTGTAGGCAAGCCTTTGAGGGCCAGTCCAGATGCAACCAGTACACAGCCTAGGGACAAAGTGCATTTGGCCGCTAGATTCCCGGAGAATTACACCAAGGGATTTGCCCCTCAGAAATGATACCCAGGTTTCATTCTTGTTCTCCTTAATCTCCTTTCCTTCCTGTTTAGGATAGTCAGGTTGTAAGGAAGATACCTTTGTTTAATAATTTCATAATAAAGTTTAATTGTTAAGGAACCGGAACCAACAGACCTCACATTTCTTCGTTTTTTCTTTCTGGACTAAATCACCATCCATCACAAAAGGACAAGAGTGTATATGGTATAAGATGTGTGTAAAGCCCCTAAGTTCATAGTAAGATGCTCCTCTTTGAAGCCCACTAGCAAAGAGTGAACATTCAGGGCTGATACACACTGGCTGCCCTGTGGCTGCTACGTAGTGAGCCAAGGGAAGGTTACAGTGGGTGTGTGCACCAAGCCACAGAGCGATGTCTTGTGCTATGAAGGTCATCCTGTCATGGTTCCCGTGACTGCTATGTGCTGGGGGGTACCTATCTAGGGGTACCTCCTGCTGGCAACCCAAGCTCTCAGGACAGTATCACAGGGTTCTTGGGCCAGCTTCACTTGCTATCCTCTGTCTTGTAGGTTTTGTGTACAGATCAGATTGTGATCCTCCTGCCTCAGCCTCCCAAGTGCTGATAGGCATGTGTCATGCCCAGCTTGACGATCTTGTCTTCAGAGGTAGGTTTTAAAGTCATCCTGGGGATTGGAGGGATGGCTCGACAAGTACGATCACTTGCTGCTTTTTTATTTTTATTATTTATTTTTTGGGTTTTCGAGACAGGGTTTCTCTGTGTGCCCTTGGCTGTTCTGGACTCACTTTGTAGACCAGGCTGGCCTTGAACTCAGATCGCCTGCCTCTGCCTCCTGAGTGCTGGAATTAAAGGCATGTGCCACCACACCTGGCCGCACTTCCTGCTTTTTAACCCTGGGTCAGTTCCCAGTACTTACATGATGGCAACAACTATCTGTAACTCCAGTTCCAAAGGAATCTGACCCCCTTCTCCTGACTCTGTAGGTATCAGGCACAACATGGTACACATACATACATACATACATACATACATACATACATACATACATACATACAAAACACTTAATGAAACTAAGAAACTTTAAGGGGAGAGAAGTTGGAGAGATGGCTCAGTGATTAAGAGCACTGGCTGCTTTTCCAGAGTACCTGGGTTCAAGTCCCAGCACCCACATGGCAGCTCACAACTGTCTGTAACTCCAGTCCCAGGGGTCTGATGCCCTCACACATACAGGCGGAGACATCGATGCACAAAGGAAAGCAGAAATTAATATCACTCCAGATGTGACATTGTCGCTATGGTAACTGGATGGTTGTCCCTATAAAATTCACACAACAAACACAGTTGAATTTGTGAAGCCAGGAAGCTTGGTTGTGATGTGAGACTATTTTTTCACACCTTTGCCTCTGAGCCTAGAACCTTTGGAACTTAACTTGAAGATAAGTTTCAGCTTACCAGGATAGGTGTGTTCCCACTGTCAGGCCACCTGAATCCTGTAAGACTATTGGAGGTTTTCAGCCAGAACACTCACTCGTGTTTTGGCTCTTTACGTTGGAATAAAACAGAAAGCTGGCTACACACAGCTCACTACATGCACGTGTAACTAGCACCCAGGTCAACAGGCGTCCTTGCTCGGACTCTAGGAGACCCTCTTACTGTTTCCATAGTTCGCAGCCACCATAGCCTCTCCTGGCTTCTCCAAACTTAGCTGTCTCCTGTGCTTGGCATAAGTGGAACTGTGCCTTTTTGTGCTTGGCATCTTTCTCTCAATATTGTACATGAGACTCATCCATAACGCATAGTGGTGGGTGGTCCGTTCTCAGTGTGATGTAGTTCCCAGCTTGGGACTATTATGAGCAGTGCCACTATGAATATTCCAGCATGTGTGGTGAACAGATGGGTGCCTTTCTTCTGAGTTTGTAACTAGGAATAGCCACGGTGGGCCTCAACAGATGTCATGTCAGCTCAGCAGGCACCTCCTTGCTTGTAAGACACTATGGCAGTAGCCACCTAGGAGCACACCAGAGGGGCCGGTGAGTCCCCTGTTTTTGGCCTGCCAAAAACAGAAAATACTAAGTGAGAGAACCAAACCTGAGCAACCTCTAATAATTCTTTTCCTGAAAAGGAAGTGAGAAGCTCCTTTCCCGCTTACCAAGAATTTCATTCATGACTACGTGTATTAAAAGAAATTACCTTGCAAGATATGACTATCTGCCCCTAGTAAGGTGTTTGTACTTGATTTTTTAATTATTATTATTATGATGCTTACAGGGTTCTGCCTGCAGGCCAGAAGAGGGCACTAGATCACATTATAGATGGTTGTGAGCCACCATGTGGTTGCTGGGAATTGAACTCAGGACCTTTGGAAGAGCAACCAGTGCTCTTAACCTCTGAGCCATCTCTCCAACCCTACTTGATTGGTTCCTAAATGTATCACATCTTAAGTTATCACTCAGCATCACGCAGGATTGTGGAACAGTTTCTCCTTTCTGATGAGTGGAAGTTTATGAAGTTCCCACCCAGGAAAGAGAGATGAGGCATTTACCCAGTAATCACTTTTTTTTCTCTGAAAAGATATTCTATGACAGTGCTTCTCAACCTTCCTAATGCTGTGGCCCTTTAATACAGCTCCTCGTGTTGTGGTGACCTCCAACCATAAAATTGTTTTGTTTTTTCTTTTTTTGGTTTTTCGAGACAGGGTTTCTCTGTGTTAGCCTTGGCTATCCTGGACTCACTTTATAGACCAGGCTGGCCTCAAACTCACAGAGATCTGCCTGCATCTGCCTCCCAAGTGCTGGGATTAAAGACATGTGCCATCACACCTGACCATAAAAATTTCATTCCTACTTCATAACTACAATTTCGCTATTATGAATCATAATGCCAATGTCTGTTTTCTGCTGGTCTTAGGTGACCCTGTGAAAGGGTCATTCGACTCCACAAGGGTCATGACTTATAGGTTGAGAACCGCTATTGTAGAAGTTCTTGATTTGAGGAGGTGATTCTGCCCTCTGTAGTAGTCATGGTTTTTGAGTGCAAGGTGGAAGCTGAACCAGTGATGTAGAGTGACAGTTTGACAGGATGGAATTACATATAATCTCATGTACATTTATGAGAACTGTTCAAAATCCCAAAAGTCTGCCCTCCAGTGTTATACTTTTTTACATTTAATCTATACACCATGCTTGGTTACTGACATCCGACACAGATTTGAGCAGCAGGAGGGCTGAGAGAGAGAAGCTTTCCCCCTGCAGCCTTTTGTCCTTACTGATGGCACAACCTTACTGATGGAACAGCCAGATGATGGTCCCAAAGAAAAAAGAATGACATTCATGGGTCATGGGTTTCCACCTTTCTTTGCCTAAAATGGTAAGGTGGTGGCTAGGGAAGCAGAGCCTTGATTGTTGGCTTTTAAAACTAGTCCCTGGGCTAGAGAGATGGCTCAGTGGTTAAGAGCACTGGCTGCTCTTCCAGAGGTCCTGAGTTCAATTCCCAGCAGCCACATGGTAGCTCACAACCATCTATAATGCAATCTAATGCCCTCTTCTGACATGCAGGTGTACGTACAGATAGTACACTCATCTACAGAAAAATAAAAAATAAAATAAAAAACGTAGTCCCTGGGCTGGAGAGACAGCTCAGAGTTTAAGAGCATTTGTTTTTGTAAGGGATCAGAGATCCAATCCTAGCCACACACATGGTGGCTCACAACCATCTATATCTCCAGTTCTGGGGAGTTACATGCACAGCAGACATACAGGCAAAACATTCAAACACAGACACTGTGATGCTATTTTTGGTTGTCAACTCGACTACATCTAGAATTAACTAAAGCCCAAATAACTCGGCACACCTGTGATGGATTTTTCCCCCCCATAAATCATTTGAAGTGTGAAGCCCCACTTTTAATCCAGATCTTTGAGCTAGGAAGATCCACCTTTAATCTGGACCATACCTTCTGCTGGCAGCCTAGATAAAAGACATGGAAGAAAAAGCCAGGTATGGTCATGCACGCCTTTAATCCAAGCACACATGGAGGCAGAGGCAGAGGCAGGTAGATCACTGGGAGTTCAAGGCCAGCCTGATCTCCAGAGCAAGTTCCAGGACAGTCAAGGCTACACAGAGAAACCTTGTCTCAAAAAACACAAACAAAAGACATCGAAAAAGGATGTTCTCTCTGTTTGCCTGCTTGGTTTCAACCTCTCTAGCAAGTTCATTCCTTCACTGGCATTAGAGCCTAGTTTGGAATCCCGGCGAATACTGAAGACCAGCAGAGACATCCAGCCTCATGGAATGAACTACTAGTGGGTTTTTGGACTCAGAGGCAGCCATTGTTTGATTAGCTGGACCACAGCCTGCAAACCATTCTAATATATCTCCTTGTATATGTATTTAATACAAACATTAAATTGCAAATTTCCCACCAGAACTCTATAACCCATAGGCCTGCCCCACAGTGGTCTGCTTCCTCCAGTGAGGCCCCACCTCCTGAAGGTTCCACAGCCTCTCAAAATGTCACCACCTCCTGGGGGCCAAGTGTTGAAACACATGAGCCTCTGGCACAGTCTATGCTCGAAGTTGAAAGCTACCAAAATAAATGATAATGCAGGTGCGTGAAGGGGCGTGGCATGACAGCTACCAAAATAAATGATAATGCAGGTGCGTGAAGGGGGCGTGGCATGACCCATCTGGAAGCAGATGAAACAATGGGGATAGCTTAGACGCCGCAGACAGGTCCATCATAGGATCTGAGTGAGTGGAGGTCCAGGAACGAGGCAGATGTTGACAGAGCTCAAGAAGCAAGGGTGTTTCTGAGCTCCTGGGGCTGGCAGTTGGAGGAGGAAGAAAACAGAGAACACGATGCTTGGACTATGTTCCGTCCTCACCTTCACCCTCTAGCTCTGATACCATGACCCTGATTTGCTTAGATCTCAACTGAATCCCTTTGATCTCAAGAACGTAGACCCAAGCCCGGCAGTGGTGGCGCATGTCTTTAATCCCAGCACTTGGGAGGCAGGGGGCAGGCAGATCTCCATGAGTTTAAGGCCAGCCTGATATACAAAGTGAGTCCAGGACAGCCAGGACTACCCAGACAAACCCTATCTGGAAAAAAAACATTAAAAAAAAAAAAAAAAAAAAGCAGATCCAGACTCACCCCTAGTGGCCCTCCTGGCTCTTTCTGGTCAATGAGAGGAAGGGGGACATCTTTTGAAAACTTTTGATAAAGACTTTTTCCTCCAACATGTGGAAAAGCTCTTTACCCACCACTCTTCGTTTCTCTTCCTCGAATGAGATATATTTAATGCTCAGAGTGACTGCAGCCACTCTGCAACAAGGAGGGGAACGTGAGAGACACCAGACCTGACATCACTAGATAGGCCAGCGACCACCTTACTTGGCACTTAGAGACGTTAAAGCACTATTGTTTAGGCAGTGCCTAGGCAAAGGTTCTATTGGAATCCCCAACTACAGGAGACCAGGAGGCAGCACAGAGGGAAGCTTTTATAGAGGCGTCTGTGGGTACAACAGGTGCAACTCATTCTGAAGGAGGGCATGGCATGACTGGGAAAGGGCCAGTCCCCTGCGGTGAAACGTAGAGTCAAGTTCTGCTCTTCAGCAGCCACTTTGACTCGGTCACAACCCCCAGGGACACACCCAGAATAACACTTGTCCAAATGAGCCAGAAACTCCATAACCCAGTCAACTTGACTCTGAAAATTAACCACCACGGGTATGTGATGCCAAGGACCTTCGGAGCTCCTTTAAAAGAGGCTTTTTCAGTACCTCCAGCTGGATTAAATGCTGAGTACCTAAGTATCCTCCTCCCCGGAGGGAAGGGGGAAGCCACAATGCGACCATTTTCTTCTGCCTCCTTCTAACCAGAAAGGGGCTTTGTCCCCATCCCGTCCCTAGAGGAAAGAGCTCTGTGTCGTCTCAGCACTCCAGGTAACCGTTCCCACCTCCCCCATCTGCTCTGGTTTTAGCTCCTAGTGCGCTGCACTGGGAGCAGTTCTTTGAGGGTCAAGACAGAGTGCTAGGATGGACCAAGACAGCTAAAGTGATGGGGGGAAACCAGCTCTATGCTTAGTGTCCCTCCCTTTGTCTCTAAGGTTGCCTTCCCCTAGCTGGCGCGGGCTAGCCAGGCGGCAGTGCTCGGGTGCCCCCAGGCGGTAGCGCTCGGCAGTGCGTCTCCCGATGGGTATGCAGCGCCCTCCAGTGGCTGACGACCGTTCCTTCTCTTCTCAAATTGGGCTCCCGCATCATGTTCAAGGTGAGTCTGGCCCTCAAGGCTGCTCCAGTCAGGTGCAAGCAGCCCCAGGAGCCGGCTTTGTTTGTTTGTGTTTTTTTTTTTTTGGGGGGGGGGGGTTCGAGACAAGGTTCCTCTATGATAGCTTTGTCTGTCCTAGACTCACTTTGTAGACCAGGCTGGCCTCGAACTCACAGCGATCCACCTGTCTCTGCCTCCCAAGTGCTGGGATTAAAGGCGTGCGCCACCACGCCCGGCTGTGTTTTGGTTTTTGTTTTGCTGTTTTCTTGAGACAGGGTTTCTTTGTGTAGCTTTGCCTATCCTGGACTTGCTTTGTAGACTAGGCTGGCCTCGAACTCACAGAGATCCTCCTGCCTCTGGCTCCTCGAGTGCTGGGATCACAGGTGTGAGCCCTGCTTACAAGCTGGCTTTTGGAAGAGCACCAGCGTGTCACCATGTACGTTGATAGGTGGACACAGGCTCCAAACTCGTGGAGTGCTAGAGAAAAAATGAGAATTTAAAGCTGGTGAAAGTAATGCAGCAATTACAAGGGACGCCATACGCTGTTGGCGCTGTGGTCAGGCAGTCCCTGAATGTCCCAGATTCTAGATGGCCCCTACAGGCAGGCCAACTTCTACTGGCCAGGACTGTGCTTGGAATATGAAGTGCCTGCTGTAGGTAGGGTCCAAGCAGAAGCCCTTGGCACGTACCTTTGTTTGGGGGTGGGAGATAGGTCCCAGGAACAGGAGCTGGCTAGCCCTTGAGCACAGGAAGAGAGGCACACCGGAAGAGAGACAGGAAGCAGTAAGAGTCCCTGGGAGGCGGAAGCAGGCAGCTGAGAGTAGAAGACAGCCAATGGTGGACACTGGGCATCAGTAAGCAACAACGGTGGAGGATGGGGAACACAGTAGTGTGCTGAAGGCACTGCAGAACTGAAGTGTGAATGAATCTGTGACCCTCTACACCCATGCTAGCCATCAGGGGAACCCATCAGGACAGAGGCACCCTCACTGCTCACTAGCTGGTTAAGTGAGAAGACCGGCAATGGCCACTGTTACTTCCCAGCAAGCACCGCATGGCAGGATGTTCTGAACTGGCGGAAGTCTGTCTGCCTACAGCGGTCACATTGACCTTCACTCAAAAGTCTAGGCTAAAGGCCAGGCGGTGGTGGAGCACGCCTTTAATCCCAGCACTCAGGAGGCAGAGGCAGGTGGATTGCTGTGAGTTTGAGGCCAGCCTGGTCTACAAAGTGAGTCCAGGACAGCCAAGGCTACACAGAGAGAAACCCTGTCTGAAGGAAAAAAAAAAAAAAAATCTAGGCTAAGCAGAGAAGTCAGTAGCCAAACCACTGTAAGCAGACAGACTTCTGCCAGTTCCAGGTTGGCCTCCAGCCCGGCATGTTGCTCACGTGAGGGCTCTCAGTCCCTCCAGCCACTGCCCCTCCCTGTCCATTCTCCTGGACACCAGAAAAATGCATCAGTAAAAGGTAAAAGCTGACCCTAGACTTAGGACAGGGGTGGGACAGGAGGCAGGAGACACTTGCCTTGGTTCCTCTGGTTCTAGTGTAGTGTACCAGCCGGCCCAGGAAGGGCTCAGTCACTTCCTGTAGGACAGATGTGATGATGACATAATTCCCCCTTCCATGCCAGCCTGCTATGGGCCTGAACCGAGTCCAACCAAGAGTACTGTCTAGTCCTTGACCTGAGGCCGGGACAGAGTGGACAGTCATTCAGAACTGGACTCATTTCCATTAACTGTCCAACAGCAAGCTGGGCATGCAGTTCAGCTAATAGAGTGCTTGCCTAGCATGTTAGATGCCCTGCATTTGAACCCCAGCCCCAAGAAGGCAGGACATGGTAAAGCACACCTGTAATCCTAGCACTCTGGAAAAGGAGCATGGAAGATCCGAAGTTCAAGGCCGTCCCCGGCTTCAGTGCGTTTAAGGCCAGCCTGTCTATAAATAATAAATTAGTAAGATGTAAAATAAGATGTGTGTGGTGGTACACAGCACTCCGGGGCAGGCAGATCTCTGTGAGTTGAGTCCAGCTTCGTCTACAAAGCAAGTCCAGGTCAGCCAGGGCTCTGTGTAATGGAGAAACCCTGTCTCGAAAAACCAGAAGGAAAAAAAAAAGATGTAAAAGCAAGCCAAGCCAACCATGTGAGACTCTTGCTATGGACCTGACTGAAGTCCGGGCAAGTTTGCTCCAAATTCTAGGGGCACTGACCTGTGGGTGGAACTGAGGGAAGGGGAGGAGCCTAGGAGCCTGGGGCAGGTGGCAGCAGCTGCCCCTCTCCCCACCCCACCCACCCACCTCCACTCACACTAGGTGCCTTCCACCCTGTTTAATACTGAGAAGCCTTCCCCTCCATTGAAGACGGCTCCTGTCACACAGGCTCAAGGGCCCACAAGTGGGTGAACCAAGGCCATGAAGCTATGGCCTGCTCCTGTACCCAGAGTCCCTGATGGCCAGCCTAGGTGTTGAGAATGGCAGATTAAGGTGTCCTCTACCTCCGCTAAGTAAACTTCTTCCTAGTCTGCCAGAAAATCTCCTGCTACTGGAGCTAGGATCTTCTTTGTGCTTAAGAGGCCTGGTTCTCAAGCGGGGTGTAGTGGCGCACGCCTTTAATCCCAGCACTCGGGAGGCAGAGGCAGGTGGATCAATGTGAGTTCCTTCCCACTATTTATGTGTCTGTGTGTCTCACTCTGCTCACTGCCTGCTGTTTCGTTTCTTCAACCAAAATAACCTGACAATCTCATGGCTCCCAAGAAGCATTTACATCCAGGGACCAGGCTGGGCGGTAGTGGCACATTCCTTTAATCCCAGCACTCAGGAGGCAGAAGCAGGCAGGTTGCTGTGAGTTCAAGGCCAGCCTGGTCTACAAACTGAGTCCAGGACAGCCAAGGCTACACAGAGAGACCCTCTGGGGGGAGGGCGGGAATCCAGGGGCCAAGTGTCCCCACCTCTTTAGTGTACTGTATGGGGCTCGGGTCCCAAGCAGCCTGTTGCTTAGATGAGTCAAAAGGTCAGCGAGGTGCAGGGTAACTAGAGGCTTTGTCCCAAAGTTGCCCTCAATTGGGAATTTGCAGCCCTCCCACCTGGGTTGCCAGAGGAAGACAGGAAAAAGAACGGAGAGTCACTCCAGGACTCAAGCCCAGGCATCTCTTTTAGGTTACTAGGACTGCTATTGTTGGACCCTGGCCCAAAATGTTGGACCCTGGGAGTCCAATTCAGTAAGGGGGTCACCCCAAGAAACCACTCAAGTCACACCAGCTGAGAGGTATAGGTAAAATTTATTACTGACACACCAGAAGTCCCAATTGTTGATGTGTCAGGGTCTCTCAGCACTAGGGAGACGTAGCTGTTACAGACTGCTTATAAAGGCTAAAACCGCATGCCAGGGGGAGGACCTGACCTTTAAACTGATTGGTTGGGCTGCTGTATCTGAGGTATGTGAGCAGGATGATTGGCTCAGGCCAGGTTAACTGGGGGCAGAGAGCAGGCCGTGTGGGGGCTTTCCCCACGGGGTGTTTTCCTAAAGCTGCAGGTGGTGTTTTGTTTTGCTCGTTTCTTGGAACTAGGGCAGGGGTCAAAGGGCCCCGAGCTTGACCTTGTTTTTCAAGCTTTTCACTATGACAAAGTGCCACTAGCTGGGCATGGTGGCACACGCCTTTGATCCCAGCACTTGGGGTGGGGGGGCAGAGGCAGGCAGATCTCTGTGAGTTCAAGGCCAGCCTGGTCTGCAAAGTGAGTCCAGGACAGCCAAGGCTAACATAGAGAGACCCTGTCTTGAAAAGACAAAAAAAAACAAAAACAAAAAAACAAAAAAGAAAAAAAGAAAGACAAAGAAAAGAAAAAAACCTTAAAAAAAAAAAGACGAAATGCCGAAATGCCACTGACAGAGAAGAAGACATGGTTCCAGAGGCTGGAATCCAACATCCCAGCATCTGCAGAGTCCTTTCCTTCTGAGGCACCTCCTTGGCTTATAGCTAGCCATCTTTTGTAGGGGAGATAAACCTGTTTTTGTTTTGATCCCAAGTGTGGGATGGGGAAGAGAGCAAGATGTTTACCACTGAGATGTGAGAGAGCAGGATGTTTTTCCACTCAGAAGTTGAAGCACTTCGTGGGGAAGCTTGGTTGTTGCCAGCTGACAAACATCCTTGGACAGACTGAGAGGATGTGTGTATGTATATACGAGCCCAAAACAGGAGGCTTTGGGGCTTTTTGTTGGGACTTGGGTTTTGGCTGCTCATCCCTGTTTGGACTGTGGCTTAGGGTTCAGGTTCAGTTGCTCCAGGTTCAGCAGCAACTTTGGTGAAATTGATGGTCTGATGAAATCCTGCTGACTACGCCAGGAGAATTGTTCCTAGGACTGATACTCAGATTTCATTCTTGTTCTCCTTAATCTCCTTTTCCTCTTACCTGGGCTAGTCGGGTTGTAAGGGAGGTACGCTCATTTAATAAGTTAATAATAAAGTAAAATTATTAAGGTGACTGAGCCTACAACCTTCCTTTTTTAATATATGTGCATGTGTGTTTTAAAAGATTTATTTATTTATTATATACACAGTGTTCTGCCTGCATGTATGCCTGCAGGCCAGAAGAGAGCACTACATGTCATTATAAATAGTTATGAGCCACCATGTAGTTGCTGGGAATTGAACCAGGACCTCTGAAGAACAGCCTGTGCTCTTAACCTCTGAGCCATCTCTCCAGCCCCTAATATATATATATTTTAAATCTATATATTCACTTTACATCCCAATCATAGCCCCCTCCCTCCTCTCCTCCAGGTCCCTCCTTCCCACTCTCTTCCTCTATCCCCCCTTTCCTTGTCCTCAGAAAAGGAGAGCCACCAACCCACCCCAGCACACCAAGTCGCATCAGGACTGAGCTCATCCTCATCATCTGAGGCCAGGGAAGGCAGCCCTGTTAAGGTGAAGTGATCAAAAGCAGGCAACAGAGTCCATGTTAGACAGCACCAACTCACTTAGTAGGGGACCCACATCTGTCCGTTACATGTGTGTAGGGGCCTAGGGCCAGTCCATGCCTGCTCTTTGGTTGGTGCGTCCATCTCTGTAAGCCTCCATGGGCCTAGGTTAGTTGACTCTGTTGGTCTTCTTGCAGAGTTCTTGTCCCCTCCAGGCCCTGCTGTCCTTCCCTGCCACTTGTCCTCAGGACTCCCTGAGCTCTGGACAGCCACCTTCTTGCCACATCTCCATACAGCCTTTGCTCTGCGTGTATGTGTCCAAATTGCTCCTTTAAAAAAAAAAAAGTATTTATTTATATTTTATGTATGTTAGTGTATTGGTTACTTTCCTGTTGCAGTGATAACACAGCATAACCAAGACAACTTACAGAAAAAAAGGGTTTCCCTAGGGCCTACAGTTCCAGGGGACTAGAGTCTGTGGTGGCAGAGCAGAGGTCGGAGGTGGCAGACAGCTGTCTCTGCAGCTGACAGCTCATTTCAACTCCAAACTTGAAATGGTCTTGAGTCATTTGGATCCTCAGAGCCTACCCCAAGGACATCTCTCTCCAGCAAAGCCACACCTAAGCCTTCTCAAATAAGTATTGAAGTGCCCAAGAGTTATGGGGACATCTTATTCAAACCATCATGAGAACAGTCTAAATAGCTGTGATTCCAAGCCAGGCGTGGTGGCGCTGGCCTTTGATCCCAGCACTCTGGAGGCAGAGGCAGGCAGAGGTCAAGGCCAGCCTGGTCTGCACTGGGAGTCCAGGACAGCCAAGGCTAAACGGAGAAAACCCTGTCTTAAAAGAAAAAAAGCTGTGATTCCAAATGAGTTAACTTTTGAGTATATAGGAAGGAAAAGGAAAAAGAAAACCAACAAGTAGTAGATAGTAAAACCTCATCAGGCCACGCAGTGGTGGCCCTTAATCCCAGCACTCAGGAGGCAGAGGCAGGTGGATCGCCTGGTCTGCAGGGTGATTCCAGGACAGCCAGGGCTACCTACAGAGAGACCCTGTCTCAAAAAACTAAAAACAAAAGCAAAACCAAAAAACCCATCAAATTGGGCACTTACACCATCCAGCAGAAGTACCTGGGGTTGCTGGGAACAGCAAATAAAAGTGCAGGAGACGCTGTACCCGGTGGAACGTGCATGCCGTTCCTGCTGTTCCAGAAGCTGAGGTCTAAGGGGTTGTCTGAGCCGAGAGTTTGAGGCCAGCCTTGGACAAGGTAATAAGACAGGGCTTGGTTGAGCCGGGCGTGGTGGCGCATGCCTTTAATCCCAGCACTCGGGAGGCAGAGGCAGGCAGATCGCTATGAGTTCGAGGCCAGCCTGGTCTACAAAGTGAGTCCAGGACAGCCAAGGCTACACAGAGAAATCCTGTCTCGAAAAAAAAAAAAAAAAAGACAGGGCTTGGAAGAGTGGGACATGCGCTGCTCCTGCACAGGTCCCTTGTTTGGCTCTCTATATCCACACAGTGGTTCACAAAAGTCTGTAACTCTAATCACTGTGCTTCCAATGCTCTCTTCTGGTTTCCACAGGCACCAGGCACACATGTGGTGGACAGGCGAAACATCCATACACATAAAATAAAAATAAAGCTTAGCCGGACATGGTAGCACACACCTGTAATCACTGTGAGTTTGAGGCCAACCTGGTCTACAAAGAGAGTCCAGGACAGCCAAGGCTACACAGAGAAACCCTGTCTCAAAAAAACAAAAAATTAAATAAAAATGAATTTTATTTAACCTATTAAAAACTACATAGTTGCCTTTAATCCCAGCACTTGGGAGGCAGAGACAGGTGGGTTTCTGAGTATGAGGCCAGCCTGGTCTACAGAGAATGAATCTCAGGTCAGCCAAGGCTACAGAGAGAATGAGAAACCAAAACAAAACAACAACAAAACCCACATAATTTATTAGAAATTCCATTTGGTCTGAGGGTGTATGTCAATCGGAAAGCCTCTATGTATCTAGCATGTGTGAGGTCCTGAGTCAACTTCCTGCCACCAAAAACTAAAACCAAGAAAAATAAAACCACTACCCGGATGCCCAATTACGTTTAAATTTCAGGGTGATAGTAAATAATTTTAGAGCAAAGAGTATTTTATCACAATTATGCGTCAAGTACACCCATACCCAAAGCTGACTTGTTCATCTCTTGAGAAGTGGGAGGAGGGGTGCAGAAGCTCTCTGGTGGGGACTGGGGCCAGGGCTTAACTCCAGGAAGAGACGTGGGAGTGTGCCTGGGGCATCACTGCCTGGGGTGTGGATGTGTAGCGCCAGTGCTACTAATCCAGGCTACAGAGGGTCTGCAGATTGAAAAGACGACGAGACAGTGGGTCATTCGTGTTAAGAGAATGCTATTTATTGGGAGTAACAGAACTGCTTATATAGGGGAGGAACCAGCAATCAAACAGCACTGTGGAAAGTCCCCAAAAGGGAGCAAAACCAAGGGCCAAATCATGAGACTCAAAACAAGGAAAATGAAGGCAACCAGTGGAGCACAGTGTTTCAACTGCAGACAAAAACAAGTAATGGTGAGGCCCAGCACAGCGGCAGTTCCCCACATTGATGGACTTCCTTAGGGGAGCCATGCCAAAATGCAGATTCTGGGCCCTCTCCCAGGCCGGGCGTAGGACTGACCACAGCTTTACAGCTCTGGGTGAATTAGACAACCAGGTTGGAGGCCCTGCGTGCTGAGGTGCTTGTGTGTCGTCAGGGGATTCTGCAGCAGTGAAGAGGCCAGTTTGTCTCAGTCAGGCCTAAGTAGAAGCCACTTAAAGCCTGAGTATTTCCCCAGGGCCTGGGACCAGACAGCCCCGCATTGGCAGAGCCCTAGGCCAACCAGTTTCCTCAAGGCTGTGCTGAAGTTGAAATGAGGAAATAAAGTTGTTATGTAAATATATGACCAGTCCCTCCCCCTCCTCCTCCTCCCCCCTTCTCCCCTCCTCCTCCCCCTCCTCCTCCCCTTCCTTCCTTCCCCTCCTCCTCTCCCCCTCCTTCTCCCCCCTCCTCCTCTCCCCCTCTTCCCTCCCTTCCTCCCTCTTCTCCTCCCCCTCCTCCTCTCCCCTCCTTCCTCCCCTCCTCCCCCTCCTCCTCCCCCCTCCTCCCTCTCCTTCTCCCCCCTCCTCCTCTCCTCCTTCTCCCCCTCCTCCTCCTCTCCCCTCTTCCCTCCCTTCCTTCCTCTCCTCCTCCCCCTCCTCCTCTCCCCCTCCTTCCTCCCCTCCTCCCCCTCCTGCCCCCTTCTTCTCCCCTCCTCCTCTCCCCCTCCTTCCTCCCTCTCCTTCTCCCCCTCCTCCTCCCCCCTCCTCCTCTCCCTCTCCTTCCCCCTCCTCCCTCCCTCTCCTTCTCCCCCTCCTCCTCTCCCTCTCATCCCTCTCTCCCTCCTCCCCCTTTCCATTCTCCTTTTTGGTTATTGTTTTTGAAATGGGGTCTTACTATGTAGCCCTGGCTGTCCTGGAACTCACTGTATAGACTAGCCTGGCCTGGAACTCACAGAGATCCTCCTGCCTCTGCCTCCTGAGTGCTGAGATTAAAGGCACGTGCTGCCACTGTGCTCAGTTTAGGGCCTCCTTGCCGGACCTGGATGGGGCTTGCTACGGAGTGATACCACCAGCTCTTCTGTCCTGCTGGTGTTTGAACTCAAGAGTCTCATGCGTGGTAAATGAGCAGCCTACCATCAAGCTATAGCCCTTCCGGGTCAGCTTATCCCCCATTCCAGTCAGTCAAGAGGGTCTCTTGCACTGAGCTGGAAACACAACCCCAGCCAGCACCTCCCTGAAGAGGAGCACTAACTCTTCCTTCTCTGGGATCTCTTCCACTTGGGAATTCCTGAGCCCAGAGGTCCACTCCCTACCACACAGACCCCAGGCTATGCGGCTATGCCCCCCAAGGACCCCTCCCCCTTCTCCATGCTGGAGGGTGGGGGAGGGGCGGTGGTAGAGGGTCTGAGGACCAGTCATTGTTCCCAGGGCAATGTGACACTGCATCAGGAAACAGGCTTTCTGTAAACAGCCCAGCAGAGAAAGCCTCTCCCTGCTGGGCCACAGGCAGCCCCCCACCCCCCACGGTGTTTACATCCCTAGGAGAGCTGTTTTATCATGCCTGAGGCTCTCAAAGCCCAGAGGATCCCTCCCTTCACCTTGCTTTCCTTCCTGCCAACTTGGCTTGGAAAAAGCATAAAGGCGTGTCTATCCTCAGGGCCGGGGAAAGAGGCTCCCCCTCTCACCCAAGCTCCCATCCCCAGGCAGATAAATAACCCTGTGGCCTTCCCACTAGCAGCAAAGGAGGCGCTCGGGTCAGGAAAAAGGTGTTTGCCTGATGGTTGGCAGTCCAAAGCCAGGTGGTACTCCAGGCCCGCCCTGGGACCTGCTGTACTCTTTCAGGCCTAGGCCAGCCGGGCATTGCCACATCCTGTTTCCTGTCCCACTCAACCTCACTAAATTGTCTCACTTCCCTCGCACTTGGGGTCTCAGGAGTGCTGCCAAATAGCCAGTTTACCCGGGCCTGGCTGGCTTGGAATGGTGCCAGGGTGTATGTTGGTCTGTGCCTTTTCTCTCAAAGCTAGTGGCCCAGGCTTCATGCCAGCTGGAATTCCCCTATAGAGCACCTGAGATGACCCTGGTTGATACCTCTTCGGGGTACACACACGCATACACACCCCTTGTGCGTACCCAAGAGGCTGCCTCACTTTTCTCTTTCCCCATCCACTGCACTGAACACTAGTAGCGTCACCCAGGGAACACGAGCCCACACGGGCCTCTTCCTCCGACACTTTGGGCCTTTCCTGCCAGAGTAAGAGCTATGGAAAGGAAATTTCCCCGCCAACCTTGGGTCCTAGGAGAGTGTCAGAATGGGGTCAGCCAGCAGGGCCCAGGTTCCAAGACCCCCTGGGGCTGCTACAGGAGACCTGCCTCAGGGATGTTCTGGAAAGCACTTCACAGAGCAATGTCCTTCGGCTGTAGGCTGGCCACTCGCCCCCCCCCCCCCCCCCGCCCCATCCCACGCCACTCTTGCCACCTGACTCTGAGGCTCACCACAGGGTGGCGCTGTGACAGAGCTTCTACACCTGTGGCCATGGCAGCTCTTAGCACCTGCCCCCTTGTCCCCCTTCACTTGACTGAGGCCTGAGAGTCCACAGTGGCCTGGGGGCTGGGCAGTTCTTTCGCACAGCCCTCCAGGCAGTGCCCCCCCCCCCAGAAGGGACACATAGCATCCATCTCCGGTTTGGGGATGCTTGTTGCCTGGTCTGGGAACTCCGTGGTGCTGAGACACAGCGACCTGCATTGGCTGTGGGTACAGGGAGCGCAGAGTGACCTGGGTGCCTGCCAGAACTCACCAGGATATCTGCTCCCAGAAAGAAGGGTGAAAATGCCCAGGATGGGAACTATGCTTTAAACTTTTTCTACTCGCCACCCATTGTATGTGACTCTAGCCATCTAGAGACCAAAAAACATGCAATTAATCGGTTACAGGTAATAACACAGAGAATTTTAAAAGCAATTCTCTCTTTTTTGGGGTTTTTTTTTTTTTTTTTTTTTTTTTTTTTTTGGTTTTTCAAGACAGGATTTTTCTGTGTAGCCTTGACTTTAAAAGCAATTCTTATTACTTTACCATCTTTTGCAGCTTTTTAAAAAAGGTTTATTTATTTATCATACCAGAAGAGAGCACCAGATCTCATTATAGATTGTTGTGAGCCACCATGTAGTTTCAGGGAATTGAACTCAGGACCTTTGGAAGAGCAGCCGGTGCTCTTAACCTCTGAGCCATCCCTCCAACCCTTTTTTGCAGGTTTTTTTAAAAAAAGATGTGCAGGGCAGTAGTGGCGCACACCTTTAATCCCAGCACTCAGAGGCAGAGGCAGGCAGATCACTGTGAGTTCGAGGCCAGCCTGGTCTACAAAGCAAGTCCAGGACAGCCAAGACTACACAGAGAAAGCCTGTCTCAGAAACAAACAAACAAAGATGTATTTATTATGTATACAGTGCTCTGCCTGCATGTACGCCTGCATACCTGTAGAGGACATTAGATCACATTCTAGATGGTTGTGAGCTACCATGTGGTTTCTGGGAATTGAACTCAGGACCTCTGGAAGAGCAGTCAGTCCTCTTAACCGCTGAGCCATCTCTCCAGCCCCAAATTTATCAGTTATTAAAGATGAAAGCAAGCTGGGTATGGTGGTGTACTCCTGTAATCCCAGCACTTGGGAGGCAGAGGCAGGCAGACCTCTGTGAGTTCAAGGACAGCCTGGTCTACAGAGTGAGTCCAGGACAGGCAAGGCTGGACAGAGAAACCATGACTCGGAAAAAAAAGAAAAAGAAAAAAGAAAGCAAATTTATATAGCAGTGAGGTGATGTGACTTTATATTTACATAGGGAATATGACATTGGCAACATAGGTTATACCATAGAACATGGAATATTTTTCATATTCTTCAGAGGTGATGGAAATCCAAAATATCAGAAATATGTTTAGAACCATTTCAGAAATTGTTGGGAATCCTGTCTTAATCTCAAGTCACAATCCATTTACACTCCTTTTTAAGATGAAACTCAGGTCAGCAGCTCAAACAGCAACTTTTAAAATCAAATATTTTTACATAATACAAGCCAAAGATATATTCGCGTGACACATGCAGACAGTAGGAAAATATTGAGAGCATTTGTTTTCCATAATTAAACCTCAATGTTTTATGTAAGAACAGAGAACTTTGTATGTACAGTAAAAACACTTCAGTTTGTACCATACCACAGGCTCAGATCTGAGCTGAGGGACTGCAGGCAGCATTTGCTGGTGCTGTGGGCAGCTGGGCACACACAGTGCACAGTGCACATACTGTGTGTTCAGAACCCAGGCTGCAGGGAAGTAGCAAACAGTGGAGCACAGCCAGAACTGCCTTCTTTAGTTCTGATTTAACGTTTGCTCTGTCCCATGCAGAAGGTGGACTTCTGGAGAGGGAGGGAGGGAGAGAGAGAGAGAGAGAGACAGAGACAGAGACAGAGACAGAGACAGAGACAGAGACAGAGACAGAGAGAGAGAGAGTGTCCAGCTTTGGCCCACTGGGCTGAATATGTTTTGTGCTCTCAGCAAAGCTCACCATTTTTGAGGTGACCTTGCGTTCCTGATGGGCTGCAGGCAGCTTTCCCCCTGCCCACTTCATGCCCCCCAGATCCCAGCAAACACCTATTGTTTTAAAAAATTATCTGTATTACCTGTAGGCCCGGCTAGCGATCAATTAGGACACAGACACTTGTTATATTTTAAGATAGCCTTAGTTAACCTGGGGCAGGGCAGACATCAATCCTCTAAACTATCTCCCATAGTGGGGCAGGCATCGGATCCCTGCCTCAGTCCCATGCAATCTGCTTCTAATAACTTCTATCAAGTTACCTCCCATCCACAATCCCAAATACTTTTTAATGTTTTTTATCTGGGCCAGATTTTCCATCCTCGCCGGCCATGTGCTTTTCCTCCATCTAACCCATGGCAGCCTTCCTCGCTTCCCTTCAGGTCTCTCCTCTCTCCTCCTGGCAGTCTTCTTCCTTTTTCCTTGTGGCAGTCTTTCTTTTTCCCAGAATTCCTCTCTCTCCTAGCCCCACCTATCTCCTGCCCTGCCCAGGTGGGATGGCTTTTTATTAAGCAAAAGGTGGGTCAGACAGCAAGCAGTAATTAGCATCAAAATACATCAGATTATCTCAACAAGCACCAGACCTGGAAGGACGGGGAACAGAAGGGGAAACCTACAGGGGCATGACAAGAAAGCAACCCCTCCTCCCATGAGAATCTAGCATGAGAGCCCAGAACCCTCAACACACTGAGAGCAGGAAGTTCCTAGAGACATGAAGTGTGTTTCCCTACAGACAACTTGACCAGAAGACAAATGAGCTGTGCTCTCTGAGAGCCAGAAAGTCTACAGCTGAGTGAAAATGAGGACATGCCTGTTCCTAAGTATGGCTGAAGAGAAGGGTTTGGGTTTTTTGTTTGTATGTTTGAGTTTTGAGTTTTATTTATTTATTTATTATGTGTACAGTGTTTTGCCTGTATGTACGCCTGCACACAGGATGAGGGCACCAGATCTCATTATAGATGGTTGTGAGCCACCGTATAGTGGCCGGGGAACCGAACTCAGGACTTTTGGAAGAGCCGACAGTGCTCTTAACCTCTGAGCCATCTCTCCAGCCCTGATGAGAAGATTTTTTTTTTTTTAATATGAGAAGACTTTCATTGTAGATGTGAGGAAAAATACAACCCAGGGACATCTGGAAGAGTCCAGAGCAGGGAGAGAAAGCAGTAGGGTAGACATGGCCAGTAGACTGAACTCAGCCATGAGAGGAGGGGGTGGGGGTAGGGGAGCAGAACAAGAGAGAACCCAAGGACCAGAAAAGCACATGGCTAAAATAGCTGGGTTTTATAGGACAGAGAAGCAGAGGGAGGGAAGGGAAGCTCAGGGGCTGGAGGGGGGTGGGCGCTGAGAGGAACCAGGATTCTGTAACAGGTACTGGCAATACTGGGAAAGCCTAGTGACCCACCTCTGACTTAATATGCTAATAGCTAATAGGCACCTCCTTCAGCCATTTGTCCTGAGTTTAGGGACTGACTTAGGGACAAAACAGAGAACAAACCAGACACCAAGTGCTGTCGTTCCTACCCTAAAAAGACCGAATAGCAAGAGATAGTGTTTGTGTCTGTTGGTCTCTCTGTGAATTCTGTCTGTCTTCCTGCCTGGTAGAAAGTGCTATGGGGGAGAGGAAAAAAACATGGGACTAGTATTGAATTGAAATTCTTTAAAGATTTTATTTTATTTTAAATTATGAGTATGTCAGTGCATTGGTGTATATACTTTGCATGTAGGTGCCCTTGCCCTTGATGGCCAGAAGAGGGCGCCAGATGCCTCTGGACCTGGAGTTGAACGTGGTTGTGAAACATCTGCAAGAACAGTGACTTGGTGTTCTGTTGCTTGACGAGACACCATGACCAAAGCAAATCTTATACATGAAAACACTTAAGTGGGGGCTTGCTTATAGTTTCAGAGGTTTAGTCCACCATCAGCATGGTGTGGGGCAGTAGGTGAAGGCTCATTCTGATCTGCATGCCAAGAGAGAGAACTGGGCCTAGTGTGGGTTGGTTGGTTTTTGTTTTTTGTTTTTTAATATTTCTTTATTTTATGTGTATGAGAGCTCTGTCCATGTACACCTGCAGGACAGAAGAGGACGTCAGATCCCGATATAGATGGCTGTGAGCCACCATGTGGTTGCTGGGAATTGAACTCAGGACCTCTGGAAGAGTAGACAAGAACTCTTAACCACTGAGCCATCTCTCCAAACCCCAATGTGTGTGTGTGTGTGTGTGTGTGTGTGTGTGTGTGTATACATTTTAATTTTTTTTTTTTTTATTTATTTTTTGCTTTTTCAAGACAGGATTTCTCTGGGCTGGAGAGATAGCTCAGAGATTAAGAGCACTGGCTGTTCTTCTAAAGGTCCTGAGTTCAATTCCCAGCAACTACATGCTGCCTCACAAGCATCTATAATGAGATCCGGTGCCCTCTTCTGGCCTGCTGGCTCACATGCAGGCAGAACATTGTATACATAATAAAATCTTAAAAAAAAAAAAAAAAAAAGACAGGGTTTCTCTGTGTAGCCTTGGATGTCCTAGGCTGGCATTGTAGACCAGGCTGGGCTCGAACTCACAGAGATCCATCTTCTGGGATTAAAGGTGTGTGCTACCACACCCAGCTTCAAATAGAGAGTTAAGAGAGCGTCCCCTGATGAAGAGAAGGACCGTAAAAGTGTTTGGGAAGTGGAGAAAGCAACAGCTGCAAAGGTTCTCAGATGGAAGCCAGCCACAAGGACACTAAGGTGCTTAGCACTAGGTGAGCCAGGAGAACCGTGGCAGAGGGTAGTGTAAGCAGACACCGTGGGGTGTCTGCAGTACTGTGAAAGGGGAGCAGCCACAGGACGGACGGGTTCAAGCAGACAAATGACAAGACCTTACTTAGAATTTATTTATTTATTTATTTTTCTTACTTAGAATTTAAAAAGAGAAAACCGCTCTGCCTGCGTGGAAGGCAGAGGACTAGCTAGGAGGCTGTGGTCATGAGTTTTGTCAACAGGGCTGGATTAGGAAATGCCCGCATTAGTAAAGGCCCCCTGTGGGTATATCTGAGAGGTATCAGAGATAACTAAATCCTGAAGGTTCTGGCCTAATCAGGGGACCCATCTTTCCTCGATCATAATATGGTAACATTACCAGGAAGGGTGAGAGGCAGGTGTGGGGCCCAGCTGGAGGAAGTGGGTCATCGAGTGTGTGTTCTGGGCGGCTGTATCTTGGGTCAATCTCTTCCTGTGTGTCCTCTTTCTCTGTTTCCTCCATGAGTTGCGCCATGTCGATCCACCATGCCTCCCCGCCACAATAGAACAAAACTCCCCCTGCCCCCCCAAAAAAGTGAGCCAACGCTACTTGCTCAATTGTTTCTCATTCAGGTATGACTGCGGGAAAGGAACTAAGGCATGATGCTGACGGCCACCACAGGCAGCAATGGAAACAGCACCGTGTCTGGGAGGCACACGCTTGGCTGATGAGGTACAGTGAGCTCCCAAGAGGATGGCAAGAGGGCGGAGACCTGCTCTCACCTTGTCCTGACCTGAGTTGAACAGATCCTGACCTTTGACCTCCATAGTTCCTGTAGTCCCTGGGTTTTGCCTGACTCCCTTGTTGTGGTCTATGCCCACCCTCTGACTCCATTAGCAGCCAGTTGTTCCACTGGGTTCTGGAACAGAGGTCACTCTACCGGCCTCAGACTATGAAGAGATGGTTTCTCTGTGTAGCTTCGGTTGTCCAGGACTCGCTTTGTAGACCAGGCTGGCCTCCCAGTGCTGGGACTACAGTTGTGTGCCACCCCTCCGGGCTTTGTCTGCATAATTTCATCTTGCCTCCTGTTGTCCAAACTAGGGGACAGCCAGGTCTGTTAAGGTACATCATGCAGTGAGGTGGGGGTAGCCTTCTGATAGAAGCTTCAGTTCTGACAGGGCTGCTGCCCAGAGCTGTGGGGACAGAGGGTCACATGGGCCTCTGCAAGTGTCTCCTTGTTATAAGAAAGCTAGGCACCACAGGAAAATAAGCTACTCCCTGTGTGTTAAGTTTCTGATTTTACCGTATAGCATGAGGACACTGGGACCACTCTCCTGGGACACCTGGTGCTCCTGGACACCTGACCTGGTCTCTTTCCCCTCTGTTGTATGTGGATGCCCAGCCTGATCTCCACAGTCCATCTTGAGCCCTGGCTTCTGCCAGCATCCTGTCTTGCCTGTCCCTAGCATATGTCACTGTCAGATCATAGCCCTTGAGCTCTGAGATGTTCAAGGGGGCAGACTGTGCGGAGAATGCAGAGCAGAGGCCTGGCGCTGCAGTGTGAATCAGCTCTGAGCCTGCGGACTCTTACCTCAGGGTGGTAGGAGCAGCAGCACTCACACAGCAGGGTTTGCAGTGCTTGGGGCCTGGCAAAGTAGCCCAGCTCCTCAGACCCCATCCCCACTCCTACCTCAGCCTCCCCAGCTGCTCTGGGAGCCGAGAAGTAGAAGAGAGAGGGGCGTGGGGGCAGGAAGGGCGTGCCTGAGGGAGCCCATGTATATACACCCCAGTCTCCCACACTAGAGTGAAGATTCTGGGAAGGAGGGAAGGGACTCTGATCCACCCTGTGGAGTTTGGGGCTAGAAGCAGGTGGCCTTTGGGTTGTTAGCCTTTCTACTTAAGGAGCTTCCTTCCCTGTGGGATAGAATGTTTCTCCTCAAAGGAAACATATACAACAGCTCATGGCAGAGCCCAAGGCACCATAGGGGACATACAGATGGAGAGGCATGAAGGCAGGGGAGGGGACTTCGTCAGAGTGGGCAGCTGGCATTCGTGGGTCACCAAAAGCCCAGGCCTGAGAGGACTGCCCCGTCTCCAGCCTTGTCTCTGCTGCCTTGTCTTCTCAGCATGGATCAAGCTGAGGAAGGTGGGACCGAGTGCCCTAAGATCTCAGCAGGGGAGAGGCAGGTGCAGCAGCAGGCATCAGGGAAGAAGTAAAGGGTCTGAGAGAGGGTGTCAATCAGTTAGATGCTGAGAGGACGGAAAAGGGCCTATATACTGTTAAGTTGCAGGACCCCATGTACCATTGGGTCATAGCCAATGTTTTAGTCAGAATACCAGGGTAAGCTTGTAATCCCAGCACTCGGGAGGCAGAGACAGGCAGATCATTGTGAGTTTGAGGCCAGCCTGGTCTACAAAGCTAGCCTAGGACAGCCAAGGCTAACCACCAGAGAGACTCTGTCTTGGAAAAAAACAAAACAAAACAAACAAACAAACAAACAAAAATCCAAGAATACCAGAGCAGGAGACTTTGGGATGGCCACTATGGCGAGAAATCTCCAGGTTGAGTTTACACTGGCCTGGCAAGTCTCTGGGAGAACTCACAGGCCACTGTATCGTGGCCACATCACGAAGACCCTCCAGGCTGAGTCTTGTCGCATATGTTTAGATCACAGCCCAAACATTCTTGTTTGTTTGCTTGTTTGTTTGTTTGTTTTGAGACAGGATTTCTCTGTGTAGCCTTGGCTGTCCTGGACTCCCTTTGTAGACCAAGTTGGCCTCGAACTCACAGAGCTCCGCCTGCCTCTGCCTCCCGTGTGCTGGAATTAAAGGTGTGTGCCATTTACGCCCGACACCTAAACATTCTTGTTTGAGCAAGAAGCGCAGAAGCCCAGAGGCGGGGGTCTGGGAGGGTGGGTGCTTCCATTACACCGGAGTTGCCGAAAGACTTTTTGACCCAGAGACGCTGAATGGACTCCATCACTTTCCCAGAGCTTGGGTCCAACTGTGCTGGGGAAGCAGACCACTATTCTATGATGTTTCAATGCTGATTGTTTTGGAAACAAAGTACAATTTATCGGGCTTGTATTAGAGGGAGAGGAGGGTCCAGGCTGAGCAGTTGTGACCACCCCCTTCCTCACCGACTCCAACTCTGGACCAGCCACTAGTTTGGATTGAGATTCCAGGGAGACAGTGAGTCCAGGGAGGGAGGGGCTTGGAGCCAGCCTAAAGCAGGTGCAGTGGACTGCAGTCGTGGGGGAGGGGGTGAGGGGGAGGAGGGGGGCGGGACATTGGGATGGACATGGTAAAGGAGGAGAAAGAGGGGGCTTGCTCTCTAATGCCATGGGTGTATGTAGCTCCTTGACTTTTATTCTGGGCCCTTTCTTCGGGGGCTTCTCGAATAGCAGCTGCGGCCCTTCCTGTCCTTCTCTGGGGTCCCTGGCCTCAGGTCATGATACAGCTCCACTGTAACCCCCACTACCCCCACCCCCACACCACCCACCTCCACATCCCTGCTTTGTACCCCTAATGGGCCCATTTCATTCTCCCACTGGCCTATGGCTGGACTCTAGTGGTATCTGGCATAGAGTGAATGCTCTGGAATACATAAGGATTAGTGGGCCACCGAGCCCCTGCATTTCTTTTTTTTTTTTTTTTTTTTTTTTTGGTTTTTCGAGGCAGGGTTTCTCTGTGTAGGCTTGGCCATCCTGGACTCACTTTGTAGACCAGGCTGGCCTTGAACTCACAGCGATCCGCCTGCCTCTGCCTCCCGAGTGCTGGGATTAAAGGCGTGCGCCACCACGCCCGGCTGCCCCTGCATTTCTTGCTCCAGCATCCCACAGAGGGTGGGCACGAGGCCAGTCCTTTAATCTCTCAGTAGTGATGTCTGTGCTGCATCCTGCCTGGGAAGGGAGTTTCCACAGACGCTCCAGCAGGGTGCGCTACTTCCAGGGAACTTGAGGCCCGTGTGTCTCTCCAAACGAGAATCAGGCGGGCCAGATACTAAGCAACCGCGCTTGCTGCCCTACCTACCGACCTGAGTTTGATCCCCTAGGACTCGCATAGTGGAAGAAGAAAACTGATTCCTGTAAGCTGTCCTTTGGTCTCCATTCAAGGGCTGTGGCCGGCATGCCACCTTTACCCCTACAATAGATAAGCAAGTGTAATAAAACAGGAATCCGGGAAGGTGGCCCCACGGTGGGGGCGGGGAGGAGAGGAAGCTCTTCAGGTCGGGCTGGGATGTGCTCACCAGCACCTGCACGCAGTTTAGCCCTTGGAATTTGCTGTCGTACCAAGTTCAGGAATGAGGGGTGTCTGTGGGTATAGTCACTGCCCCATAACACCATCTTCGTCCCCTAGTGCAAACTACAGGGTTAAGGCTGGGCTTGTGTTTATTGTCACTGGGCCCAACTCAGTGTTATGGCTGCTCGTGCTGGTGTGCTCTCTCTCTCTCTCTCTCTCTCTCTCTCTCTCTCTCTCTCTCTCTCTCTCTCTCTCTCTCTCTCTCTCTCTCTCTCCCCACCCCCACCCCCACCCCCCATTAGCCCCTAGAAGAGTGTGGGTGTAGATTTTAATAGCCCAGGATGCTAATTAAGATCAAAGCGACTGTGAAGTTTACCCTGGGGACCTCCAAGGCCTGAAAAGGACTTGTAGAGGCAGTTTTTGCCACCTCTGTGGCGCCAGTTTGCTTCTTGTGCTTCTTGGGATCGCTGCAACCTGGGAGGGCACCTTGCCAGGAAATTTAGATAATAGTTAACAGTCTTTAAACCCAGATCCTCAGACATATCTTTTCTTCACTTGCTGAGCCAGGCAAGCGCCATGGCCAGGATCTGGGCTCTCAGGAGCTGTGGGGAGGAGGGTAGACCCTGGTCTCAATCATCTTCACCCTACCTGGGTGCTCAGCACAAGTCTGAGGTTAGCATCACAGGGTTGTTGTTAGGGAGGGGGCGGGCACCATCCCGGTAAATGCCAAGGATTTCTGCCTGTAGTCTCCATATCCCTAACAGGAACTCTTGGTTTCTTGCTCAAAGGTTTTGTTTGTTTGTTTGTTTGTTTTTCTGCTTGTCTTGTAAACAGTGTGGTCTGGCTTGGTACTTCAGGTAGCAACCCCCAAACAAAAACAAAACAAAACAAAGCAAGAAAGCTGGACATGGTGGCGCACGCCTTTAGTCCCAGTATTCTGGGAGGCAGAGGCAGGCAGATCGCTGTGAGTTCTAGGCCAGCTTGGTCTACGAAGCGAGTTCAAGACAGCCAAGGGTACACAGTGAAACCTTGTCTCCAAAAGCAGAAACATAACGAAACAGATAGCAACTCCCATCACTTCCAGACTTCTGGGTGGATGTCAAAATCAAGCAAGCAGTGCATAGATGCAGACAAGGTGGTCAGGAGTGTGGATAAGACTCAGAGCGCCCTACCTGCCTACTACTCTGAGACCCGGAGAAGGGCAGCTAGAGTACCAAGCATATCGTTTCTGTGGCTCTACAGTGATGAAGGTATTCTAAAGGGACAATGAACCAGCCTGGCCTGGTGGCGCACGCCTTTAATCCCAGCACTCGGGAGGCAGAGGCAGGTGGATTTCTGTGAGTTCGAGGCCAGCCTGGTCTACAAATCGAGTCCAGGGCAGCCTGAGCTGTTATACTGGGAAACCCTGTCTCAAAAAAACAAAACAAAACAAAACAAACAAAAAAAATCACCAACAAAACAAAAAACTTTACTCTCAGCTCAGGACCCCAAGATAACTTGAGAGGGGAGGTCACCTGGATGTTTACCCTTCTTCCGAGTGTGGCCACATTGAATACATCTCCTTTTTTTCTACTTTTTAGTATTAATCTGGCTTTTTTCTCTCTGTGTCTCTCAAGACAGGGTTTCTCTGTGTAGTCTTTGTAGACCAGGCTAACCTTGAACTCACAGCGATCTGCCTGTCTGTCACCACCGCCCGGCTGGCTTAATCTGGCTCTTTTAATTGGCTAATGGAGAATGGGTAGCTGAACCTGGTTTGATGGTGCACAGGCTGTGACCCCCAAATTCGGTAACACTGCTGGCCAGAGCTGCTTTTCAGTCATAGAAAACCACTGGGGGAGCTGCTTTTCTTTTGTTTGTTTGCTTGTTTGGTTTTTCTTTTCTTTTTTTTGGGGGGGGGTTTGAGACAAGGTTTCTCTGTATAGTCTTGGCTGTCCTAGACTCTCTTTGTAGACCAGGCTGGCCTCGAACTCACAGTGATCTACCTGCCTCTGCCTCCCGAGTGCTGGGATTAAAGGCGTGCGCCACCACGCCCGGCTTGCTTGGTTGGTTTTTTAAGGACTTGGTTTCTTTGTACATCCCTGACTGTCCTGGATCAAGCTCTGTAGACCAGGCTAGCCTCAAACTCACAGCGATCCCCCTGCCTCTGCCTCTTGAGTGCTGGGATTAGAGGCGTGCACCACCACGCCCGGTTTAGGAGATGCTTGTGTTTAATAGTAAGGCAAACTAGAATTGGGGACCTAGCTGAGTTAATGGAGAACTTCCCTGGAACCACAGGACCCGGGCTTCAGATCCGAGTACAGTCTTGAATGGGTATGCATCTGTGATCTCAATACTCTGAGGGTGAGGCAGGTGGCTCAGAAATTCAAGGTCATTCTAAATCAACCTGGATTACATGGGACGCTGTGGAGGGATAAAGTGCCACTCTTTTTTATTGTTTGTATTTTTGTTTTTCTTTCTTCTCTGTTGTTTGTTTTTGAGTCTGGGTTTCCCACTGTAGATGGGTTGGCCTCCAACTCACAGGAATCCTCTGAAGCCTCTGAAGCACCTCGCACCAGGCCTGGCTGATCAAATTACGATCTCGTAACTACTCCCTGACTGTTCCATTGCAATCCAGCTACCAGGACCTGGATGGTCCTGGGGAGGGTGAGGTGCTCTCCGGTCCGCCAGTAGGGGGCGCTCTACCTGCCCTTAACTTTACACATCGGGCCCTGTAAGAGCCGCTTCCTGGTGCTCACATTGCAACACACAGCAAACCGCAGAGGTCATGACTTCTCCGTTTCTTCTCTCAAGAACCAGCAAGCAGGGGTAAGCCCGGCCCACTTCCTGCTCCCGTGCTGGACAGCAACTGCCACTTGCTTCAGGATGTGAAGTCTAGTCAAATCCAAACAATAGTGAGGCCACACCCCAGCCCTGGGGACTGCAAGGAATTGCTGTAAGGACCGCCCAGCTAGTTTCACACCCTCTAGCCCAGTGGTTCTCAACCTTCCTAATGCTGTGACCCTTTAATACACTTCCTCATGTCGTGTCCGTTATAAAATAATAATAATAATAATAATAATAATAATAATTATTATTATTATTATTATTATTATTATTATTATTTTGGTTTTTCGAGACGGGGTTTCTCTGTGTAGCCTTGGCTGTTTGGCTGTCCTGGACTCACTTGTACATCAGGCTGGCCTTGAACTCATATCCATCAGGCAGCCTCTGCCTCCGGAGTGCTGGAATTAAAGGCGTGTGCCACCACACCTGGCCTTATAAAAGTATTTTTGTTGCTACTTTATAAGTGTAATTTTGCTATCATTGTGTATTGGAATGTAAATATCTACGTTTTCTGATGGTTTTAGGCAACCCCTGTAAATAGGTCACTCAATCCCCGACCCCAAGGGGATTGCAACCCACAGGTTGAAAGCCTCTGTTCTCAGCACTTGGAAGCCAGAGGCAGGAGGATCGCTGTGAGTTCGAGGCCTGCCTGGTCTACAAAGCGAGACCAGGACAGCCAAGGCTACACAGAGAGAGTGTTCTACATCCTGAAGTAGATCAATGTAACCTAGAGACGGAGCGTAGGCCTCGGGTTTGATTTCTGCATGGAAAGGCACATGCACATCAAAAGAAAATATAACAAAAAATATGATGCAATCTGTATTTATGCTCGACAATGTCAATTTGTCATCTATTGTGTCTGTTTTATTTCTTCGGTTGTTTAGAACACAGCTTTCTAACCTGTGCGTTATTACCCCAAATAGATTTGACAAACACCAAGCAGCTGCACGCAACTGTGGTCCCAGGGCAGGACAAGTAGAGACAGGAGCATTGCTGCAGCTTCCTGGCCAGCAAGCCTGGCAGCATCTGTGGGCTATAGGTTCACTGGGAAACATTTCTCAAGAAAATAAAGCAGCATGAGATCAAGGAGAACTTCGTTTATATGTAGGAGGGTTTTACCCATGTGTGTCTGTGTAAGCACTTGCATGCCTAGTGCCCACAGAGGTCAGAAGAGGACATCAGATCCTCTGGAGCTGGAGTTACAGATGGTTGTGAGCCATCATGTGGGTGCTGGGAACTGAACCTAGGTCCTCAGAAAGAACATAAAGTGCTCTTAACCTCTGAGCCATTTCTCCAGCCTTAAAATCTTTTTTTTGTGTGTGTGTGTGTGTGTGTGTGTGTGTGTGTGTGTGTGTGTGTGTGTGACAAGGTTTCTCTGTGTAACAGCCCTGGCTTGTTGGGGGATGGGTATGACGTATTGTGATGCTAATTACTGCTTGCTGTCTGACCCACTTTTTGCTTAATAAAAAGCCATCCCACCTTGACAGGGCAGGAGATAGGTGGGGCTAGGAGAGAGAGAGGAATCCTGGGAAGAAAGAAAGACCACCACAAGGAGAAAGGAGAGAGACCTGAAGGGAAGAGAGGAAGGCTGCCATGGGTTAGCTGGAGAAAAAGCACATGGCCAGCAGCGTGGATGGAGAATCCGGCCCAGATGAAGAAGATTAGCAAGTATTTGGGATTATGGATGGGAGGTAGCTTGATAGAAATTATTAGAAGCAGATGGCATGGGATTGAGGCAGGGCTCCCATGTCAACCCCACTATGGGAGGTAGTTTAGAGGATTGATATCTGCCCACCCCAGGTTAACTAAGGCTATTATAAAATATAACAAGTGTCTGTGTCTTGATTGATTGCTACCCGGGCCTATAGATAACACAGATAATTAAAAGAAAAAAAACAAAACAAAACAAAACCAGTACTGGCTGTCCTAGACTTGCTTTGTAGAACAGGCTGGCCTGGAACTCACAGAGATCTGCCTGCCTCTGCCTCCTGACTACTGGGATTAAAGGTGTGTACCACCAGGCCTGGTTTAAATTCTCTTATTAATGAGATTAAGAGTCCCAAGAGGGGGCCTTCTAATCCCAGCCCTCGGGAGGGGAGGCAGAGGCAGGCAGAGGTGTGAGCTCTAGGCCAGCATGGTCTACAAGTGAGTCCAGGACAGCAAAGGCTACACAGAGAAACCCTGTCTCGAAAAACCAGAGGGGGGAAAAAACTGTGAATCTCAGTGGATGACCTGAGGATTAGACAGAGAAAAACAGGCATCTGAGTGAGCAGAGGCCAGACACATGGTGGATCAGCAGCGATACGGTGGAGAAAGAAGGGAAATCCCAAAGAGTCCATAAAAGCATGTTTAGAATCTGACTGGAGTCCAAAGAATAGAGAAAGGTTGGTGTGTGTGTGTGTGTGTGTGTGTGTGTGTGTGTGTGTGTGTGTGTGTGTGTGTAATGTAAAGACCCAGCCGAACCTCACAGTTTTATGGAGGGGAATATAAAGACCCAGTTGAAACTAACAGGTATGTGGGAGGAGGGGGCATGAAGACACAGTCGAACCTCACAGATGTTTGTGTGTGTGTGTGTGTGTGTGTGTGTGTGTGTGTGTGTGTGTGTGTGTGTGAAATTCTGAGAAGGAAAAGCCACAGTAGTACATGATTACCTCCCCAGGGGAACTTTATTCTGCCTATCTCTTTTCCATGCCTTATCACCTCCCTAAGGGTGGTGTGTGTGGGTAGTTGTGAGTGTGTGAGTGGCCCAACCCAGCAGAAATGTGAAGTTTCACTCCAGGCCAATATTCCGGTCTCTTAGCTCGAAGGAGCTTTTCTTTTCTTTTTCTTTTTTTTTTTTTTTTTTTTTTTTTGGTTTTTCGAGACAGGGTTTCTCTGTGTAACCTTGGCCATCCTGGACTCACTTTGTAGACCAAGCTGGCCTCGAACTCACAGCGATCCGCCTGCCTCTGCCTCCCGAGTGCTAGGATTAAAGGTGTGTGCCACCACGCCCGGTTTAAAACTCTGTAGCCCAGGCTGGCCTCGAACTCGTGATCCTCCTGCCTCTGCCTCCTTCCGCAAATCCTACCGGCGTGTGCCACCACTACTGGCAGGAGCTTTTCCCTGATGGGCCCTTAACCACTGCAAGGACATCTGTCTAGGGAAGACTTGGATTGCCACATACTTTAGGCTCTCACTTCAAGCTGACTGTAGGGCGGCAGGAGCCCCTTAGTTCATTTATCTCTTTCCTTATCATGGCCAACCAATAAAGATTTGTTGAGGACAAATTTGTGGCAGCACTGATGTAATCCCTGCTCTCACTGGCTGAGGCAGCAAGGCTGCAACCAGGAAGGCTGAGACCAGCATGATACATACAGTAAACCCCAAACCAGTCGGGGCTTCATAGTGAGACCCTGGAAGGGGAGGGGAAAGGGGGAGGGGGAGGTTAGGAGGGGGGAGGTAAGATTAGTTGAGTAGATCCGACAGTGTCCACAGAGAAGGGGAGGACAAAAGGGCAGGAGCAGAAAATTACCTTGAGGGGTGACTGTTGTGGTGACAAAGTCCACCTATTAGGACCAATGTGGCACTGGTACTGCCCCTGCACCTCACTATGGCCTTCCCCGAGAGGCAGAGTGACAGAGTAGCTGAGCACAGAGTGCATGTGTGAAGCCTGTCGCCCCAGTTTCCCCCAACACCTACGGGGATTGGGGGGCTCTTTATACCTTGGCCTTGCTTCTGGGTTTACTGGCTTTCCTTGCCGCTAGAGCCTTGTCCTGAGCCACTGGCCTTGTCAGGCAGTGAGTTAAGGAAGCTGGACTTGGTAACAGGACATTTGTCTGCCCTTGGGTGGCCCCACTCTACTGCCCGGTGCAGGGTTGATTTGACTTCCCTTTGCCTCATTGCACTAACACGTTGGGGTCTCCTGGTCCTGCTCCACTTTGGGTGGTCACACTGTCTGTCCTTTCCTTCTTCCTTCCTATTTAGGAACTTGAAACAGAAAAGAAAAAAGAGATTTATTCTGTCTGAACTTTTTCAGGTGCACAATGAACGGAAGCGCCCAGCACTCCCGACTTTCAGTTTCACCCGCTCAGCTCCCAAGCAGTATTCTAGACAGCCTGAGCTGCGCTTCCACAGCAGTTGAGGCATAGCCTGGAGTGGTCCCTGGGGTGCCACAAATGACACTCTGACAGAACTTCTAACATCCATGCAGCATTGATCCTTAAAGAAAAAAAGCAACCCGACTCAGCTCTTAGCCACAGGCAGTGCAACTTGTCATAAAACACTCAGGCTTGTAGCCTGTAGCCAGTGAAGCGCATTTATTTTAATGTGGAGGAGGGGGAGGGTGGACACTCAGAAGCTCCAAGTCCCATGGCTATACCATGCCATCTCTCACCCCCTCTAGATCTGAGTCTGGTGACCACAGTCCTTCATGTCACAGCCTCAGATTCAGGTCGGAGGATGCTGACCTATGTGTGGATAATGGCTAATAGGTTGGGTGCGACTTCTATGACCTTCTACAGCGTATCTAAAAGCAGGGTGAGGGGGTGTGTGCTGGTCTGTGGTTGGGACAAAGAGATTGCTCAAGTGACTCAAAAGCTCCTCTGTCAACCGTAACCTTGCCTTTTACAGCCATATGCAGCCCAAGCACTCCAAACAGTTTTAGGGGAGTATTTTTAGAATCTAAGATATCCCAAACACCAGGAAAGATATTTTTTTCTAACTTGGGTACATTAAAGAATCCATGAATAGCTGGGCGTGGTGGCGCACGCCTTTAATCCCAGCACTCGGGAGGCACAGGCAGGCGGATCGCTGTGAGTTTGAGGCCAGCCTGGTCTACAAAGTGAGTCCAGGATGGCCAAGGCTACACAGAGAAACCCTGTGTCGAAAAAAACAAAAACCAAAAAAAAAAAAAAAAAAAAAGAAAAGAAAAGAAAAGAAAAGAAAGGGCCATGTGTGGTAGCGCACACCTTTAGTCCCAGCACTCAGGAGAAAGAGACAGGCAGATCACTGTGAGTTCAAGGCCAGCTTGGTCTACAAATTGAGTCCAGGATAGCCAAGGCTACACAAAGAAACTCTGTCTTGAAAAACAAACAAACAAACAAACAAAAATCATAGTAATAATAAAAAGGGCAGTGGGGGACTAGAGAGATGGCTCAGTGGTTAAGAGCACAGACTGCTCTTCCAGAAGACCCAGGTTGAATTTCCAGCAACTAACTATATGGTAGCTCAGAACTGTCAGTAACTCCAAGATCTGACATCCTCACACAGATACACATGCAGGCTAAACACCAATGCACACATCATTAAATAAATAATATTTTAAATCTTGGATTTTTGTTTGTTTTTGTTTTTTCAAGACAGGGTTTCTCTGTGTAGCCCTGGCTGTCCTGGACTCATTTTGTAGACCAGGCTGGCCTCGAACTCAAAGATCCTCCACCTCTGCCTCCCAAATGCTGGGATTAAAGGAGTGTGCCACCATACCTGGCTGTAAAACAAAATCTTGTAGTAGAACTATTAGTTGAGCCAGGCAGTGGTGGCGCACGCCTCTAATCCCAGCACTCGGGAGGCAGAGACAGGTGGATCCCTGTGAGTTCGAGGCCAGCCTGGTCTACAGCAAGTCCAGGACAACCAAGGCTACACAGAGAAACCCTGTCTTGAAAAACCAAAATAAGCAAAGAACTATTAGTTGATTGTTTATTGGTACTTTTTTTTTTTTGTTGTTTTTTGTTTTTCCTAGACAGGGTTTCTCAGTGTATCAGCTCTGGCTGTCCTGGGACTCCCTCTGTAGACCAAGCTGGCCTTGAACTTACACAGATCAGCCTGCCTCTGCCTCTTGAGTGCTGGGATTAAAGGCGTGTGCTGCCACCACTGCCTGGCTTTATTGGTACTTTTAAGCCTCATAACAGGCTTAAAATTTCTCATCTAGTAGTTAAGGAAATATTCTGAAAGAAATGTGAAGTGTCTTACTCAAGGTGCCCAATGGAAGCAGAGCTAGGGCTCAAGCGCAGGGGTTCCTGACTCACAGCTACAGGGCACTCACTCTGAGCCCACCTTCTTTTCCTCATGCAGCTTTGCCAGTCAGGATGCCTCCAGCTCTCCAGTCAGAGGGCTCAAATGAGAGGAAACCACTTTCAGCCATCACTTCTCTGTGCTGTGGTTTCCCCAAGAGTCATGTGTATTATAGTTTTGGCTCCCAGCTGGTGGCACTATTACAAGGGGGTTGGATCATAGGGGTGCTGCTAAGGACTCCCTCTGTATCTGAGGTGAATGTTGCCCTAATGAGCTCAGAGCTTCCTGGGCTAGTAGAAGGCGGAGCCTGGTTGGAGGAAGTAGGGTACTGCGGTTTCCTTTTGAAGAGCCCATCATTATCTGTTTACTTTTAAAAATTGCATTTATGCTGGGTGGTGGTGCATGCCTTTAATCCCAGCACTTGGGAGGCAGAGGCAGGTGGTTTCCTGTTTGGCCTGCGTGGCTGTGTGAGGGGACCAGATCCACTGGAACTTGAGTTACAGACAGTTAGGAGCTGCCAGTTATGAGATGCTGGGATCCCAGATCCTCTGGAAGAGCAGCCAGTGTTCTTAACCCCTGAGTCATCTCTCCAGCCCCCCCCCCCCCAGGCTAGCACCTTTTAAAGTATAGTTGAAGGCTGGAGAGATGGCTCAGTTGCTCTTCCAGAGGAGGGTCCCGGCACCCACATGGTGACTCACATAGAAATGTGCAGGCAACATGGTCATCTATAGATAAAAGAAATATCTCCAGGCAGAGAGAGTCTCTTAGCCATATCTACCATTTTGGTGACTCTCCAGGTACATCTCTGAGGGTTGATAAGGGTTCTTTGATTTTAGCCTGGCTCCAGAGCTGGCCTGTGACTGGGCTTTCAATCTGATAAGATAAAACCAGGAGCCACTGAGGCTGACCTGAGGGGTTAGGATGTGTAAAGGGAGTTTCTGGTAAGATTCCTAGGAAATTGCAGGTTTATAGCTGGGAAAGTGGGAAAGGAGGAAGGATTTAAGCAAATATCGTTACTTGGGTGGGATTCTTGAGTCTCAGCAAGTGATGGGCCTCAAAGTTTTCTCTTTGTCCTGTGTTGTGTGTGTGTGTGTGTGTTTTTGTTGTTGTTGTTGTTTTGTGTGTGTGTGTGTGTGTGTGCGCGCGCACGCTTTGTGTGTTGAACCCAGGGCTTTGTATCGGTTCTACCATCACATTCCAGTACTTTCATGCCTATTTCAAAAGATACATCATGGTCCTCAGAAGGCTTATGTGTCTGAAACACCTGCTCTGCCAAACTGCATCTGGTAGTCTGCTCTGCGGTTTCTCTTTCCTCCTCAGAACAACATGAATTAACTGTGCTTCACTGACATTTTATTAACACATTCTCCACCAGAAACTAAATGGTTTTCTAGCCGGGTGGTGGTAGCAACAAATTCCAGCACTCTGGAGGCAGAGGCAGAGGCAGAGGCGGAGGCAGGTAGATCGCTCTTGAGTTTGAGTCCAGCCTGGTCTACAGAGTGAGTTCAGGACAGCCAGGGCTGTATAGAGAAACCCTGTTTCAAGAAACAAAACAAAACGAGTTTTTCTCTCTGGATGCGGTGGTGCATGCCTGTAATCCTAGCACTCAGGGGGAAGAAGGAGTACGGTCAGTTCAAAAGGAGCCTGGGTTACAGAGGAGCCTGGGTTACAGAGGGCCTCCCAATCTCAACAAATGGATAGACAATAAACACTACAGAGATTTTTTTTTTTTAAGTTTTTTTTTTTTTAAGATTTATTTATTTAGTACATATACAGTGTTCTGCCTGCATGTACACCAGAAGAGGGAACAAGATCTCATGATAGATGGTTGTGAGCCACCATGTGGTTGCTGGGAATTGAACTCAGGATGTCTGGAAGAGCAGACCGTGCTCTTAGCCGCTGAGCCATCTCTCCAGCCCCTACATTACAGAGATTTTTAGAGGGTAGGGAGGGGTTAGCAGGACCTTGGAAGCGTCAGATAAGGGAAAATTATCAAAACCTAGGAGAGGGGGGTGGGGCAGGGGGCTAGGAGCTCTGTCTTCTGGTACAAACAATAAGCTTCCCAGCAGCCTTGAATTCTCTCAGTTGACACTTCAAGGGAAGACCTGGTGATTCCAGTGATGTGGTCTGGAGCCTCGGGAACTGTTCGCACTTGCCCAAGACTTTATAGGACAATGCTCAGGCCTAGTGAAGAAGAAAGTACCATCAAACCCCCCAAAGCAAACCAAACAACAACAAAGACTCAAAAACAAAAAGGGAAGAGAACGAAAAAAGGGAAAATAAGAACTAAGAGAAAGAGGCCAGGCATGGTGGCGCATGCCTTTAATCCCAGCACTCGGGAGTCAGGCAAATCACTGTGAGTTCAAGGCCAGCCTGGTCCACAAAGCTAGTCCAGGACAGCCAAAGCTATGCAGAGAAACTCTGTCTCAGGGGGGGAAAAAATGGACTAAGAGGTAGAGGAAGAGGAGGAAGGAAGCTGAGGCAGGAGGATCTCAGATTCAAGGCCAGAACCCATTCTGAGTGAGTTCAGGGCCAGTTTGGGAAACTTAAAGGCCTGAAGATATAGCTCAGCGGTGAGTTGTTTGTCTAGCAAACCCAAGGTCCTAAGTGTGACCCATCCTCCCTTCCACCAAATAGAAACCAGAGAGGTTGGAGGAAGAGGGATGCAACTGCACATTTTCCCTGCTGAAATAGTGCTATTCAGTGCTGTGAATCCAACAATTTAACTTTCAAATGAATCTACATTGTCATTGTGTTTCAAATTTAAGTGTAAATGTAATTTTAAAAGACTCTCACAAACCAGGCAGTGATTGTGCACGCCTTTAATTCCAGCACTCAGGAGGCAGAGGCAGGCTGATCTCCGTGAGTTCTAAGCCACCCTGGTCCACAAAGCAAGTCCAGGACAGTGAGGGTGACACAGAAAAACCCTGTCTCAAAACAAACAAACAAACAAAAAACAAAAAAATTCACAAATATTTCTAGTCATTTTATGTGCATTGTGTTAGCATTTACTGTAACAAACACATTAGCTAAAGCAACCTACAAAGAGGAAAAGTTTATTTTGTTTTATGATTTTAGCTCCTGGCTAGTTGCTCTTGGGCCTGTGGCAAGGCAGTGAACATGGTGGGAAGTGTGTGGATCAGGTAAGACCTTATGTCTTATTGTGAGGGAAAAAAAAAAAGGAAAGGAGGAAGAGAATGTGGTCCCATAATTTCCTTAAAGTGAATACTTCTGAGTTAAAAACTACTAGACTTACCAGGTGCTGTAGCACATGCCTTTAATCCCAGCACTCAGGAGGAAGAGGCAGGCAGATCTCTAGGAGTTTGAGGCCAGCCTGGTCTACAAAGTAGGTCCAGGACAGGCAGGGCTACACAAAACAAAAACAAACAGAAAAAGATGGCCCTTCCCACATAAAGTCTAATGATCTGAGTTCAACCCCTGGAACTTAAATGCAAGAAAACTGAGTCCACATAGATATGCTGGTGCTCATGTCACACACGCGCGTGCGCACACACGCACACACACACAAACCCTACCACCACCACCACCACCACCACCACCACTCAGCAGCAGCAGCAGCAGCAGCAGCAGCACAAAATTCAATGTATTATTATGTCCCCCATCAGGTTTTTTTTTTTTAAAGACTGGATTCATTGTTTTGTTTTTTGAGATGGGGTTTCTTTCTCTGTGTAGCCTTGGCTATCCTGAACTCCCTTTGTAGAGCAGGCTGGCCTTGAATTCACAGTGGTCTGCCTGCCTTTGCCTCCCCTAGTGCTGGGATTAAATGGGATTAAAGGTGTGTGCCAGCACTACCCTGCAGGCATTTTTTTGTTTTGTTTTGTTTTGCTTAGGAATTCACTCTTTATACCAGTTTGACTATCAGTTAATAGATAGTCTTGTTCAAGTTAGATGAAGAGAAATGAATGAAGATTAATTATGCAAATATGACTTTAAATATTCATCTAAAATATTTTATCATCCCCTTCAAAACATGTCTGAAATAGATTTAATCACAGCGAGCATTGTACTAAAATAGCATGAGGGTTACAGTGATCTTGGGCTAAATGTGGGTTTTATGAGACAGCGCCTGGGAGGGAGGACTCAGGGGTGGTTCTCCAGGATCCAGACCGGAAACTGGAAGCTGTGATCAGAGTCAGGGAGAGAGGAACAGGGGTCCAGGAGGGGGATAGGGGTGGGGAAGGGGTACAGGGGAGGGGATGGGGGGAGGGTGAGTGCAGTGCAGCAGTGCAGTACCTGTAAGGAGAGCACGGGTGAGTCCACTGCTCCCAAATGCGGACAAGTGGACACAGCTACTTTCTGGTATCCTGGGAACGCCCACCGGGCACAGCAGAGGGCATCTAGACCCAATGGTGGCAATGACGCCGTGCTTAGGAGCCAGGTGAGCCCAGGGTGAGGAGAGCGGATGTTTGGGATCCTTGCCGTCCTCGGATCCCAGGTTAGAGTTTCCATCACAATATTTATATGCTAAATGTGATCCTGGGCAAGGTTTGTTAACTTCTTCCTTTCCTTATACTACAAATGGAGAAGGTTCCTATTCACTGAGATAAGAAATGCAAAGGACGTCCCGCGGGGCTTCCCCAGACACCAGCCCCACCTCCTCTCCTTCTCTTTACTCTGACTCTCGCTGTGCCCGGTTCCCAGAGGGTGAAAGAATAGGGCTTAGTTTAGTGATGGGGTTGTTGAAATCACGGAGAAGGGATCTAAGTGGCTAGTATTAACGGTGAGGGGCTCAAGTTATCCTCACCGCAAGTGAAGACATACTACGGTAGCCATTACGTAATTAATTAGTGATGCTGGCAAGGGAGCCAGAAGCTTCCCTGACCGTGGCACTGGACCGGGGTGCTCCACCCTCCCCACCCCACGGCTGCAGCCGGGTAAGGATGCATTGTGTCCATAGTACACTTCGTTCTGTATTTCCTCTCCCTCCACAGATGGTGGGTGGGTGGATGGAGGCTGTCTTTGGGGTAAGCAGTGGGTATTTAGGGTCAGGGCAAGACCAAAGTGGAGGGAAGAGAAGAAAGACCTATAGCAGCTGGCACAGTTTTAATGCCAGCAGGCGAGCGAGCGCGCGCGCGCGCGCGCGCACACACACACACACACACGGACCTGGAGAGATGGCTCAGTGGTTAAGAGCACCGTCTGCTCTTCCAGAGGCCCTGAGTTCAATTCCCAGCAATCACATGGTGGTTCATAACCATCTATCATGAGATCTGGTTCCCTCTTGTGGTGTGCAGGTGTACATGCAGGTAGAACACTGTATATGTGATAGATAAATAAATCTTAAAAAAAAAAAAAAAAAAAAAAAAAAAGACCATTTAGCACAGCTGAGGGCAATGTTCCAAAAAGAGCCAGCAGGACCAGCTGCAGAAGCAAGAGACACCTGAGGTACAGAGTTTCCTCATCCGTCCTGTGGGTGGGAAAAATTCAGGGCAGGAGAGCTCCATTGCTATTGCTTCTTTTTTGGGGGGGTTTTCGAGACAGGGTTTCTCTGTGTAACAGCCCTGGCTGTCCTGGACTCACTCTGTAGACGAGGCTGGCCTTGAACTTGTAGAGATCCACCTGCCTCTGCCTCCTGAGTGCTGGGATTAAAGGCGTGCGCCACCACGCCCAGCCCAGCTATTGCTTCTTTTTCCCCTCAGACAGGGTTTCTCCTTGTGGCCTTATTTCATGCTGGAGGAAGCGCTAGGAGAGAGAACCAAGCTTTCTGGGGAACACACAGGACACAATTTCATAGTCAGCAAACCCACTCACGAGCTTAGTGTCCATAGACACAAAGAGCATAAAATGGACTTCCTGTGCTCTGTGAGTATGGAAGCCGGTGACACAGGCTCATGTATTTGGGAAGCATTTTGTGATGTTTTGTAGGGGTGTTGCACTATGGGAAAGGGGGGGGGGCATTCTAGAAGTGTCAAAGGAAGGCCCAGTCTGTGGAGACTTCTAGAGACTTGGTGAGATGGGGGTGGGGTGGATTAAGAGAGCCAGCCTGGGAAGCCCCAGAGGCTGCCACACTTGTTGGAAAACCAGCAGGCAAGGGCGCCCAACTCTCCTGCGGAAGCTGGGATTTGTCTTCTGGACTCACACATATTTTTTAGGCTAACTTCTTAGATATCAATCAAAAACTCTTAAAAATAAATTTGCAGCAGGGCACGGTGGCACACGCCTTTAATCCCAGACTACTTTAAACTCAATTGTGTTTTCTTACCAGTAATTCCAATGATCAAGCCAAGCATGGTGGCGCACGCCTTTAATCCCAGCACTCGGGAGGCAGAGGCAGGCGGATCAATGTGAGTTCGAGGCCAGCCTTGGCTACAAAGTGAGTCCAGGACACCCAAGATAACATAGAGAAACCCTGTCTCGAAAAATCAGAAATAAATAAAAGATATGATGATCATTTACAAGGTGACTGACTACCAACTTACGTTTCTCCTTCCCCCCCTCCTCGAGACAGGGTTTCCCTGTGTAGCCTTGGCTGTCCTGGACTCGCTTAGTAGACCAGGATGGCCTCGAACTCACCGCGACCTGCCTGCCTCTGCCTCCCAAGTGCTGGGTCTTTTTTTTTTTTTTTTTTTTTTTTTGTTCTAGGTCTTTAAAGGCGTGCACCACCTCAGCAGTCTCACAAGGTACTTTTTGTACAGGAAAAAGTCTAACTCTGGTAAAAACAAACAAACAAACAAACAAACAGCACTCCACTATAGATCCACTATCATACTCAACAAGCTAAAAATTTTAAATTGCTTCCCAAGCTTCTACTATGGCACAAAGGTGTGAAACTTTTGCTCTTTCTATACTGTGGACTTTAGCACGAGTTACAAGCATTATCTAAAATTTATCTCTGTTTTGTAAACTTAGATTCTTGTAAGCTTCAGAGGATCCACCTCTCACAGGTCAAACGGACTCCAGATAAATATTGTCTATCAACAGCTTGTTGCCTCCCCACCTGCCTGTTTCTGAGGAGTGGGGAGCGATTCCCGTCTCCCGGGTCCTGGGACAACCCCCCCGCCCCCAAGCAACTACCAGGATTAAAGGCCTAAAAGTTTCAAATATATACCCGAGGAAAAAAATTTCTCCCAAAACTCAACTTTATCTTCTGCTTCTAGTGTTTGTGTGTGTGTGTGCGCGCACACGCGCCCGCACGCGCGCGCACGCGTGTTTCCAAGAGTCGGCCAGGTCCAGGTGTTACTTCAAAATCTGCATCCAGACACAGCTCTAAAAGCGCCTTGCTACAGATGATCCCACAATCTGGACAGCCTGCTCTTGTCGGGACTTGGCCAACATGCCAGCTTTTGTCCCCTCTCCCCCAAAATGACGGTCCACCATCCCCAGGAAGTAGACCCTTATTCAGTCATTATCAACAAGAGACTGCGCTGTTGGGATTTAGACTTGGGACAAGTAGGCTGAGGCGCCTATTTAACGTATCAAAGCAGACCTGGCCTCCAGATTCTTCGAGCAGCATCCCTCAGTTCCTACTTGAACTTTCCTGCCCTAGTGCTGGCCTTCCTCTTCCCCAGGGGCTGGTCACTTTGTAATCCGGACACTTTGGTATCCCCCCCCCCTCCCCGTTTTCTCTTTTCTCATCTTAGTGACTTCCTTGGTTTCCTTCCTTGGGACTGGTGAATCTATCTTTACGCTCTAATTTGGTTTGAATTGCCTGATTTCGTCAGCGGGGAGTGCGAAGCAGGGACAAAGTGCACCGCACACATCTGTGGTTCAGATTTCCAGCTAGGGCAAACCCTAAGGCGATAATGACAATTCTTATGAAGACGTGACATGCACTCACTTGTTTGTAGCTGAGATGACAGCCCTGTGCACCTGAAGCTAGGCTGCTCAAGAAAGGGCCTAATTCAGCGTTGTATCTGAACCCACAGTGCTTCCGAAGCAGCATGTTGGAAATACCTTTAAAAACAGCCCTGCAAAGCAGGGGGCTTTAACGAACTGCTTTGAACTCTCAACCCGAGAGGAAGGAAACAGACAACAAACGGTGGCAACAGCAGGGGAAGGGGGGGGCGAGTTTAGAACTCCGTCCTGGGCCTGAAGCACCCCAGGGTTTCGGCTAGGGCGGAGCAGAGAGCGCCCGCCGCTCGCTCCCGGGGTTACACACGGAGCGAGATCGGCGGGACGGCACCGGACGCTACGATGTGGCGTCCGCGTGATCTCAGCCTTTCCTCACAGACCGCGGTTCGGAGCTCGCAGCCACCGCCGGGCCAGGGCACCCGACTGGAGGGCGCAGGCCAAGCTCGACTCTGTGCCTGGGCAGGGGAGATAAACCGGGTGGGGACGCCGGACGCTCTCGGGCCGGCGGGCGGGCGGGTCGGCTGGCCGCGCCACGGGGCTCGACCAATCGCCAGCGCCGGCGATGATTCAAAAGGTCGAGGGACCAATGGGGAGCTCGGGGGAGTCTCGCCGGGGGCGGGACCTCGGGAGCGCGAGAGCGCGGCCGGTTGTGTCGCGCGCGGAACCGCGGCGGGTTGCTGGCTGACTGTCCCGGAGTGGCTGGAGTTCCCGCCGGAGCGCGGCCAGGTGAGCGCCGGCGCGGGTCCCCGCCGCGAGTGGAGGGCGGGTTCGACCGGGGAGACTGGCGAGGCTGGGACCGCGTGGGCCGGAAGCGGGGCGCGGGTTTCGAATTGCGGACTCCCCCTCCTCCCTCCCCTCGGACGCGCGCCTTGGGGAGCCCCGGGCCGTGCTCTCCGCGGCGCCCGGGCCCTTGGAGTGCGAGCGGGGGAGGAGCTAACTGCCGCCGAAGCTCCATCCTGCCTTTCCGGGCCTCGTGGGTGCTGCGTAGTGACAGCTGGCCTGGCGCCTCCTGCTGCTGAGCCTGCGAGGGCCACTTAAAGTGCGCGCTCGGCTGTTGGGAGTGCCTGCCTGCTCCGGGGCACTTCGGCGGCGTCGGGCAGGTTGCTAATCACCTGGCCTTTGCTCCCGCTGTGTGTAGCGCACCTGCTGTGCGAGGGCCGGTGCACGTGCACGAGTAGATTTGGGCTACAAAGTAGCAGCTGCTCTTGAGGGAGAAGATGGGGGTACAGAGAAGCGCGAGATGGGGGATCTAATCCAGGGAGGTGATACGTCCGGTTGTTTAGTTTCCGAGCGTTGCCTGGAGCGTGGGGCGGGAGTGCGTAGGACTTTAACGATAAGTGTACCTTTGGGCATTAAGGGAAAAGGCCGCTGCGGGCACAGAGGGGCTTGCTTCTCTTGAATGGCTCTGCAGGGGCACAGGCCATGCGAACGGGTTCCTGGTGGCGTTTCGCCTGGCAGGCTTTTACAGGCTCAGGTGTTAAAGGGTCGCTGTCAGACATCGTTTAAGCCTTTTCTTTCTGCTACGTTAAATGAATTTGAGAAAGTGGAGAACTGACTAAAGACTCTTGCAACGCTGGCGAGCAAAGTAGTAGAAAGAAACGGTCACATTGATACCGAGTACTATATTGTATCGTAACGTGTGAGGAGTCCCAGTGCCAAACGGACACACAAGTTAGCAAGAATCCGGCGTAACAGAAAAACACCCTAGGATCCTTGTATTTTTGCTGTGTAGGATTAAAGGTACTGTGTTTTGCAAACCTACTTGGCTGAAACATGCCTTTAAGTGGAGCTTGTCCGTGCATCTTGACTTACTTAGGTGCATGAGCGCGCACAAAAGTGTCTGGAGCCCCCTTGTCCCATCCAGTATAATTCTTACCTGCTGGACAATATTTTAGGATGCTGTTACATAGCTTCCACGGACTGCATGGGTAGTGTGCAAAGTGGCATGCGCATCACGTCGCCAGCCCCATCCTATCCTTTCTCATCTCCTCAGGCCAGGTTCTCCACATGCCGTGTGAAATAGCACCATCAGGTCTCATTTTTGGTTTGACACAAGATCCCTGTGTGGACCTGGCTGTCCTGGAACATTCTGTAGACCAGGCAGACCTCCTGCGTTCCCCAGCCTCCCGAATGCTGGAATTAAAGCCTCCGTGGCCAGCTAAGTCTCAGTTCCTTTTTTTTTTTTTTTTTTTTTTTGGTGACGATTCAGATTCATTATGTATAGTGTTCTGCCTGCACAGGCCAGAAGAGGGCACCAGGTCTCGTTAATGATGGCTGTGAGTCACCTTGTGGCTGTTGGAAATTGAACTCAGGACCTCTGGAAAAGCAACCAGTGCTCTTAATCTCTCCATCCCCAAGTCTCAGTTAATTCGTGTGTGTGTGTGTGTGTGTGTGTGTGTGTGTGTGTGTGTGTGTGTTTTGAGACAAGGTTTCTCTGTGTAGCCTTGGCTATCCTGGACTTGCTTTGTTGACCAGGTTGGCCTTGAACTCACAGAATTCTCCTGCCTCTGCCTCCCAAGTGCTGGGATTACAGGCATGGGCTACCACGCCCCTGGTTTACAAGATTTTTTGTTTGTTTGTTTTTGGAGACAGGGTTTCTCTGTGTAGCCTTGGCCATCCTGGACTCACTTTGTAGACCAGGCTGCCCTCAAACTCACAGCGATCCGCCTGCCTCTGCCTCCCGAGTGCTGGGATTAAAGGCGTGTGCTACCATACCTGGCACAAGAAATCTTTTTTTTTGGTTTTTCGAGAGAGGGTTTCTCTGTGTAGCCTTGGCCATCCTGGACTCACTTTGTAGACCAGGCTGGCCTCGAACTCACAGCGATCCACCTGCCTTTGCCTCCCGAGTGCTGGGATTAAAGGCGTGCACCACCACACCCGGCAAAGAGATGAATTTTTGATATGTTAGTAACCTGTACTGCAGTCCACAGTGTAGAAAGAACAATAGACTCACACCTTTGTGTCACAGTAGAAGCTTGGGAAGCAGCTTGTAGATCACCTGCGTGTAGATCACCTGCCCTCAGGGGTTAATAAAGGATGGGGCTGGCCACATGATGTGCAAGCCACTTTGTACAAGACCTATACACAGTTAGTGGAAGCTATGTAATAGCACCCCAAGTTGCTGTCTGGCTCCAGCTCTTAGTTCTTTACCTCCCCTCTTTTTTAGGGGTGGGGTATCAAATCACGTATTAGACAGTTTTGAAAAACTGAGGCTCAAATATCTAATGTGTGCCTTGGTTTATCCATCCTAAAGTATTTAGTAGGTAATAGTTTTATTTATTTTTTTACATTGCCTTAAGTTCATTGTTGCACAAATGCAGTCAACATGATGTCTGTTGTTGGAATAGAGAAATAACAATGGTCCTAGGGCCGTTCTGTCCTAATCCTTCAAATTTCTTGTATTTTTTTTTCTTTTGATTTTTCGAGACAGGGTTTCTCTGTGTAGCTTTGGCTGTCCTAGACTCACTTTGTAGACTAGGCTGGCTTAACTCACAGAGATCTATCTCTGCAAACCCTGTCTCGAAAAACCAAAAGAAAAAAAAAATTTGAAAAATGAGGACAGTATGGCCCTAGAATCACTGTGCTGGGATTGAAGGTGTACGCCACCACCACCCGGCCTTAATCCTTCAAATTTCATCTGGCTCAGAAGCTAAGCAGGATTGGGCCTGGATAGTACTTGGATGGGAGAAATGAATGCTTCAAATGGTCCAGAGTGAATGTGTTCAAGGGCCTTTTAGAGACGCAGGTGGACCCCAAGCCCTGAAGTGCTCATACCTCCAGTTTCTAAAGTGTTGTTTGAGACCACAGTGGCATCTTCATATAGAACAGTACTGTGCCTTTTCTCAAACTTTCAGACGACCAGTGCAAGAGAATGCTAGGAAGTGGTTGATGGGGGGCGTGGTCTGGGAAGGAAGAGGCGGGCACCAGAGAAGGAAGCCCAGCACATTTCCTTCCTCTTTGTCCAGGAAGGATTGGAACTAAGTGTTGAAATCAACAAAGCTTGCTGCTGTCACCTTCCTTTTTTGTGCCCCTCCTCCTTGTGCAGAAGTGCCATTGCCCTCCTGCTCCCCAAGGGGCACCAGGCCTGGCTCTGTAATGTAACTTTACTCACCAGATAAACACGCTGGTGTGGGACAGTCTCGTTTTCTTTCATCTGCTTGCTGCAGATGAAGCTTGTGAGGCCCCCTCCCCTCGGTTGACAGTGAAGAAATAAATGTAGAAAGACTTTCTTGGGAGGGGTAGATAGTGCATCCTTCTCCTTAGTTCCACAGTGGGCAAGAGTCCTACCAGGTGCTGTTGGGTTGCATAACCAGGTCTTGGCAGGGGTGTGTGAAGTGTGTGTCTTTATGCCTGGGTAATGTATGGAGACTTGCTTAGTGGGTGACATCGGTAGCTGAAGAGTCTTTCTGTCTGCTGCTTGCTTATCGTTGGTATCAGACAGGGCACTGGCCGGAGGCACAGGCTTTCTCCTGTGTAAATCTGCTAGTCAGGGGAGAGAGCTCGTAGCACAGCCATCATTTGCTATTGCCTCAGGTAAATGACAACTCTTGAAGAGTGTGTCGCCCCCCCCCCCCCCCCCCCCCCCCAGACAGGGTTTCTGTGTTAGCTTTGGTTGTCCTAGACTCACTTTGTAGGCCAGGCTGGCCTGGAAATCACAGCGATCCTCCTGCCTCTGTCTCCTCCGAGTGTTGGGATTAAAGGCATGCACCACCACGCCCGGCTTAGACTGTGGCTTCTTTAAAACATATATAAGGTTTCATGGGCCATGTTTTGAACAGTGGCAAAGACTATTATAATTGGAGTAGGTGTCAGCTGTGGGCTTAAGAGTTGAATGTGGGCTTGGATGAATGCCAGGTATAGGTTAGCCTAGGTGGGTGGTTGGCAGTTACTTGGTATGCCCCTGGGATATGACTCTGAGAGTGCAAACTTTTTGAAGACAGCCTCAAATATGCTATTCATTATAGGTTTGAAATTCTTCTGTTGGTTATAGTAATGCTAACTTTTTATTTTTCCCAATTTGTCTCATCGTTTATTATTTTCCAGTAAGGTAGCTTGGTAAAATACAATTAAATGACTTTTAAAGCTTTTGAAAGATGATATGCAGATCTACAAATAAAAATGTGTTCTTTTTGATAAGTGCCCTGACTTTGGGTTACTGTAGGTGGGGAACATTTTGTGTAGTGCGGTTAGATGTCATTACGTTGTTGAGGTCAGTCCCCAGTACCACTTCCATGTCCCCAGTGGCCAAGTCATCTACAAAGTGATTCCAAACAAAACAAAATAAAGCTCAGACTGTTCTGTGTTCTCCTGCTATTCCTCTCCTATGTTTGTGAACTTTGACAAAGCATTAACTTTAAGCTCAAGTTTTGTCATCTATAAAATACGGAGTTGTACACGCCTTCATTGGAGGTTCCTGGCCCAAAAATCGTGAGTGATTAGCAGATCTAGAAAGTTGTTTTTGTGAACAACTTAGTCAAAAAAACAAAACAAAACAAAAAACCCAATAAATATTGACTGAATTTTTTCTTTAAAATTGTTCAGACTCATTTTAGAAAATGCCAAATAGAAAGTTTGCCGAGGGTGAAGTGGTCAGAGGTCGGTGGCCTGGGAGCTCCCTTTATTATGAAGTACAAATCCTGAGCCATGACAGCAAGTCCCAGCTGTACACTGTAAAGTACAAAGACGGCACTGAACTGGACCTGAAGGAGAGTGACATCAAGGTAAGTATGCCTGAGGCTAGCAGTAGGTCGGGGGAGCTAGAGGGACATGCCAGGCTCCTGCTTTGGGGTTCTGGGGCTCATGGTGTTCTTGGCTGTGGGAATGTGTGAATGACAAATGGGTGCAGATCCCAAAAGCTCACTCCACTGGGTCTAATTACTGTGTGAGGTGTTTGCTGTGGTGCTTTTGGACAGGGTAGGAAAGCGCCTTGGGTTAGGGATTTTTTTTTTAAACCACTGTCTTCGTGAGGTGAATGCTGGGACAAATGGGAAAATGTAGGGAAGGCAGCATTCCAAAGCCCGTGGATGATGCAGACACAGTCACACCAGAGAGGCGGTGGCTGGGGCGGGCAGAGGGGTCAGCAGGAGGCAGACTTCAGGATTTTTTTTTTTTTTTTTTTTTTTTTTTTAAGTTTTTGAGACAGGGTTTCTCTGTGCAGCCTTGGCTTGTTTTTGTTTTTTAAAAGATTTATTACATATACAGTGTTTTACTTGCATGTACACTTGCACACCAGAAGAGGACACCAGATCTCATTATAGATGGTTGTGAGCCACCGTGTGGTTGCTGGGAATTGAACTCAGGTCCTCTGGAAGAGGACCTCTGAGCCATCTCTCCAGGCCCAACTTCAGGATTTTAAAATACCCACTTACAGGGCTTGAGTTTCTTTTCTTTTTGTTTTGTTTTATTTTTCAAGACAGTGTTTCTCTGTGTAGCCCTGGCTGTCCTGAAATGTACTCTGTAGACCAGGCTGGCCCCGAACTCTGCCTGCTTCTGCCTCCCTAGTGCTGGATTAATGGTGAGTGCTACCACCTGGCAGTGGTTGAGTTTCTTCCTCCACACTGGTGATGTGTTCAGAATGACATTTACTAGATTTGAGGCCAGCTTGCAGCTTCCCCTTCCTAGCCTATCTTTAGAGGGCCTAGATTGTAAAATATTGACTTATGGTATACAAATACTTACATAAAATGCATAATCAATCTCTAGGACAAAGAGGATATCTTAGGTAAAGCTGCAGAGTTTTGTTAGATTTTCTAGGCATAAAATTACAAATCAAAATGCTCTGCAGACGTCTACTTAGAGCTCTGTAGTTTTAGACCTGGTGAGTGACACATCAGTAACTAATAGTTTGGACCCATGCACGGTCTGTAGGTCGCACACTGCTCTAGTAAGTGTTTCTGCTTCATGGCTCATGGCGTTTCTGTAGCTTAGAGGCAGATCCAGGTGAAAGAGAATGTGTATGACCTCTCTTTGATGCTGTTTAGCAGTCACTTAAGACCTGTAAACGCCATCATTAGCTGAGGGCTTCATACACAAAACAGCATCTGGACAAAGGCCGGGGGTTGCCTGGCTCAGGTCTGTATCCCTAGAAGAAGTAGGCGTGAGATGGTTTGCAGTGGGCCAGGGCAGAGTGCAGCTGAGCCAAAGCACTTGACTTGTGCTTTGCTGTTAAGACCGAGTGTGTTTCCAGTGGCTCCGGGGCTGCCTACTTTTTGAAAAACTGGTTGTGTGTTTGTTATCTTGTCTCACCATGTGAGTTAGTTCCTTTCTTGTGTTGCTGGGAATATGTATAACTAACGGGGCAGACACTGACATACCTTGCAAGCTAGCAGAGCAGGGAAAGCGCTGTTTCTTTCCTAAGAGCTGGGCTTGTTGTAGCATTTCCCACTGGTCCTGTGATTAGTTCTCAAACCCTGCGAGGGCCTTGATGTGCACAATGGATGGCAGTCGATAGTGGCCCTCACTAACCTCTTCCAGCCTGGCCACTGTTAATGTTCTGATAACGTCTCTGTTGCCTTCTTCCTCTCTAGCCTTTAAAATCCTTTAAGCAAAGGAAAAGTGGCTCAACTTCCAGCTCCCCCTCACGACGCCGAGGCAGCCGATCAAGGTCACGGTCACGTTCCCGATCCCCCGGCAGGGCGCCGAAAGGTCCCAGAAGATCTGCCTCTGCTTCCCACCAGGCTGACATTAAGGAAATGAGGAGGGAAATTCTGCAAGTTAAATTGACGCCGCTTGTATTGGTACTTGTTTGCACTGGCTTCTCCTCCATATAAAGGCTTATTCAGATTGATCAGTGGCACCTTTGTTAGCAAGTGTGCAAACTAGAAAACAGTTCATTTGAATATCTAAGAAAATGCTTATTTTTAACTTTATTTTCAGTGTCCATATGTATGGTGTGTGTGAGCACACAGGGAGGTTAGCAGACAGCTTTGTAGAGCCTGTTCTCCTTCCAGCCTTCTGTGAGTTTGTGGGATTGAACTCAGATCATTGGGCTTGAAGGCAAGCAGTTCTGTTCGATGAGCTACCTAGCAACTTCAAAATAATGTTACCAGGAGCGCTGTTAGCGTGTAGCCTTAGAAGATGTTTATGTTGAACAGCCATAGCTTTAGGCCATGAAAGGAGACAATTGCATTAGATGTTTTTGCCATCCTAATTGACAGTCTTAGGCTTGATCACTTTCGCTGTTTAAAAACGGTGTTTTCAGTGGAATGACTTTGTTGGTGCATGTAGAAAAGTGTAGAGCGCTGGGCGGTGGTGGCGCACGCCTTTAATCCCAGCACTCGGGAGGCAGAGACAGGCGGATTGCTGTGCGTTCGAGGCCAGCCTGGTCTACAAAGACTCCAGGACAGTGAAGGCTACACAGAGAAACCCTGTCTCGAAAAACCAAAAAGAAAAGAAAAGAAAAGTGTGTAAAGCCTGGGGACCTAGCCTATGAGTTATTTTATTATATATATATATATATATTTTCTTTACCCCCCCCCCCCAAGACAGGTAGCCCAGGCTGGCCATGAACTTGATACAATCCTCCTGCCTCAGTTTTGTTCAGTGCTGAGACCTAGGGTGAGCTACCACACTTGGTAGATGAATATTTTAGACTAGTGGCTCTCAGTATTCCTAATGCTGTGTCCCTTTAATACAGTTTCTCCTGTTGTGGCGACCCCAACTATATTATTATTTTTGTTTCTATTTCATAACTATAATTTTGCTACTGTTATGAATCATAACATAAGTGTTTTTGGAGATAGGTTTGCCAAAGGTGCTGCGACCCACAGGTTGAGGACCACTGTTTTATATAGTAGTGCAAAGTGTTTAAAGTAAAAAAAAAAAATGCTTTTGTATTCCATTCATTTAATAATATCTCTTCTGGAGACAGGCTTTTAATAATCTTAAAAAAAAAAACAAAACAACATCCCCAAACCCTAGACTGAGCCAGGCATGGTAGCTCACACCTGTAATTCTAGCACTCAAGGAGGCAGAGGCAGGCGGATCACTTAGAGTTCGAGGATAGCCTGGTCTACAAAATGAGTCCAGGACAGCCAAGGCTACACAGAGAAACCCTGTCTTGAGAAACAAAACAAAAGGCTATGCATGTTTGATTTTCATTGAATGCCTGACCTTTCATTCTGAGGATTATAATCTCCTCTCCCCTCCCTCCCCTTTTCTGAGTTTGTGCTTTGCTCAGTATAATGGGCTTGCTGTGTGAGTGGCTCTCTGCCAGCCAGTGACTCAGGGTAAGGTCAGATGCTGCACACTGCTTTCTGTTACAACTTTCATTTTCACACTGTGTTTCCATTGACACAAGGGCTACAGATTTTCTTTGCCCCCACCTGTAGAGCCCCAGCCTACTGCATGGTGCGTGTGTAAGTTCACATTTAGGCTGCTTCAGCTTTGGACATCCTGTTATGATCGATCTTTTCCACACCTGGTTGTGGTCTCAGTAATTTACCTCATAGTGTTAAGTGTTTTGTCATCATAAATCTGTCCACTTAATGACAACACTGGCATGTAGGCAGCATGATGTAGAGCTGGCTAACTGGCTGTGTTGCCATGGTTTATCTGTGGTTATGAGAGATTATTCAGAACCTGAGATGCTGGACACAGCTGACAAGATGGCTCACTGACACGTGGGTAGACCCAAGTGTATGGTGAATGCTCTGTCGCTGGGCGAGGCGTTAAGCTAGAGCCCTCTACTGTGTCACTGCTGTCCTTTGTCAGCTGGTCTCCTGAAAAATATGCTTGGATTTTTGTTTTCTTCTTGGCTCAGTAGTGCTATATTTGTTGACAATCTTTATAGAAGAGGGAAGAGACTGTTGCAAACATTGCCTTAACAAGCTCTTGCACGCTAAGTCACTTCTTTTTTTCAGTAAGAAACTATGAGTCAAGAGGGACACATAGGAAGGGAAAATATTAAGGGTAAATATCAGGTAGCATGGAATTGAAATATCCACTCTTCTTATTGTTGGCTGTTTTAGGGTCACTGAATGACTTCTGGCTAATGAATTTGCCAGTTTTTACTTAACCCGCTTTTCATAGAAATGTTACAGTATCCGACAGTGAAATTATTGAAGTGTTTGCAATATGGAAAAGTTGATGTCCAAAACATGGTGTTGCATGGGAGAGAGGCAGGAATGGGAGGATACAAGGGATGGGATAACAATTGAGATGTAATATGAATAATTAATAAAATATATTTAAAAAAAATATGGTGTTGCACAGCTATAGTCCCAGTGCCTGGGCAGGAGGGTGAGGCTGGAGGATTGCGGGAGCTTGATTTTAAGGTTGGCAGGTCCCATCCTGAGATTTTTATCAAAAGCTAAAACACAGTGTGCACTGAGGAGCTGACCTGTAACACGAGAGGTCTAGTTGATTTTATCTCTTCATTTCTAGTCATAACTTGTTACCATTACTATCCTTCCAGTCGGTATAGTTTTGATTATGTTGCCTCATGTCCCATTTAGAAGCCGTACGGAAACAGCATCCATATATACAACGGGGACCCTGAGCGTGTGGAGAGGAATGACGTATCTCATAAAAACAAGCAGGTAGCAAAATGTTCTCTTTAATCTGCAGCATTCTTTTTGTTTCATTTTCCTCAGACTCACACTGAAGTTTGATGTATTATTTGTTCATGTTCTGTCCTTAAGACTGCATGTAATAGCCGGGCGTGGTGGCGCACACTGTAATCCTAGCACTCGGGAGGCAGAGGCAGGCGGATCGCTGTGAGTTCGAGGCCAGCCTGGTCTACAAAGTTGAGTCCAGGACAGCCAAGGCTACACAGAGAGACCTTGTCTCGAAAAACAAAACAAAACAAAACAAAAGACTGCATGTAACTTAACACATTTGTTGTACATTCACAGCTGTATAGAGATCCTGAATTAGTAGCATTTGCACTAATTGTAGGCTATAGTTTATATATATATATATATCTAATTGTAGGCTATAGTTTACATATCTATCTATCTATCTATCTATATATATATATATATTTATTTTTTTTCCCCTTAAACTAGGAAAGCGTCATTTTGCCACCAGAAGTCAGTTCTATAGCTACACAGTACAGCCTTCGTCCAAGAAGAGAAGAGGTCAAAGTCAAAGAGATAGAGTCCAAGGAACAGAACCTTGTCAGCAGAGTACCTGCACCTCTGGAAACCTTTCAAGCGAGCACTGTGCAGCGGAAGGACCTGGAGTTTGGCGGGGTGCCTGGTAGGTGTTAGAGCCCCACTAGGGAGGAGAAAGGGGGCAGAGTTGATCTTGTGTGCACAAGAAAGGTCTACATTGGAGCAGGAGAGAGGATGAGGAGGTGAGGAGTCTAGGGAAGAACTTTCTAGAAACGGAACAGTGGTAAAAAAGGCCTGAGTAGGGAGCTGTTGGGGGGGTGGTACAAGAGACATGGATAGATGGATGGATCGATGGATGGATGGGATGACGATGACAGTACAGTCATAGAGTAGAAAGAATACTGATGTGGCTGTCTTTAAAGCTTTAACAGTCTTTGGGGTCTTGAGAATGGATTGCAAAAAAGTGATAAAATGAGGGTATGCTCTGGGGAAGGGTAGTCGTGGTCTTTTAGGGACAGGGAGCTCTGCTGGTGATGAGTGGAAATGGCAGGGCCTGGCCTAGAGCATTCACAGCAGGAGCAGGCTGCAGCATACAGCATTCTGTCGGCTTAGCTGCTCTGTTTACTCCGGTTACGGCCCCTTGCTAGTTGGATCTATCTAGCACACCCACAATCTGCATGTGTGTGACACTATGTTAAATGTTGGAAATTTATGGGTAGAAGGCCTCTTGTTTAGATTAGAAGGCTCCTTTCCAGGCTTGAGTATAGTTGTTCATGCTTGCAATCCAGTGCTGGGAGACGGAGGAAGGAGGATCTATAGGGTTCAAGGCCAGTTTGGCCTGTTTCCTGTTCCTCAAACAGACCAGACTGACCTGTCTGGTATTAGCACTTGCTCTCTCTCTCTTTGGTTTTTTGAGACAGTTTCTCTGTGTAGCCTTGGCTGTCCTGGACTCGCTTTGTAGACCAGGCTGGCCTCGAACTCAGCAGTGATCCACCTGCCTCTGCCTCCTGAGTGCTGGAATTAAAGGTGTGTGCCACCACCGCCTGGTTAGCACTAGCTCTTTTGGTGGCTGGAGTTGAAAGTTCAGTTTGGTTTCTGAGGCACGAGTCATACTTTGATCACTTAGCCCAGGTTGTATTCCCATGGGAAGTGACAGGTAGAGAAAAAGTTTAAAAATTACTAAATTTTATTATCAATTTTTGTGTGTGTGTGGGGGGGGGGTAGCTGGGGAGAGTGAGCAAACTAATGCTGTAGGGTTCATGTAGAGGTCAGAGGTCAGGTCTCCTTCCACAGGTAAACCCTGTGATTTGAACTCCAGTTGTCAGGTTTTTGTGACAGATGCCCTTACCTGATGAGCCATTTTCTCAGCCTGAGATTTTTAAAAGATTTATTTATTCCATTTTATATGTATGAATGTTTGCTTGCATGTTTGTTATGTGTACCACATGTATGCCTGGTACCCAGGAGGTCAGAAAAGGACATTGAATGCCCTGGAACTGGAATTTAAGATGGCTGTGAGCCACCATGTGGGTGTTGGGAACTGAATGCAGGTCCTCTGTGAGAGCAAGTGTTTGTAACCAGTAAAGCAACTCTTCAGCCCCTCCCTAGAATAGGAGGTTTTCATGGGACAGTACAGACTGGTTGCAGACAGCTAGCCAGACTAGTTTTGCCCTAAAAGTAAAAATAAATAAACAACTTAAAATGATTTTAAAACCTATGCAAACTGGACTGGTTGCAGGTGCGTTGCTTGTCATGCTGGGCCTGCCGGCCTTCCTGCTGCTGCTGCTGCTGCAGTGCAGGCAGAAGGACCCCAGTCTGCTGAGCTTCCCACCTCCGCTGCCTGCCGTGGATGATTTGTGGGAAACCAGAGTGTGTGCTGTCTACCTCCTCTGGGTTTTTGTTCAAGCTCTCTTCTACCTGTTGCCAATTGGGAAGGTAAGGTTTTGGGTTGTTTGTTTTGTTTTCTTTGAGACAAAGTCCTTACCGTGTAGCTTTGGCTGACTTGGAACTCATCTATGTAAACCAGTTTGGCCTTGAACTCACAGAGATCTGCCTTCCTCTGCCTCCCAGTTCTTGGATTAAAAAACTGCCATGGGGCTGGAGAGATGGCTCAAAGGTTAAGAGCACTGACTGCTCTTCCAAAGGTCCTGGCCAGCGACCGCATGGTGGCTTATAGCCATCTATGAGATTTGGTGCCCTCTTCTGGAGGACAGGAATGCATGCAGGCAGAACACTGTATACATAATAAAAAACAAAAACAAAAACTGGTTTGGTTGAAGGTAAGGTTTTGCTGGAGGGGCGGGGCTTTGTCAAACTTGTCTGACTTCTTTGCCATTGCTTACATTTATAGCAGTTTTCAAAGTAAGAACCTGTCAGTCATACACTGAAACTGCTATTTCTATGCCCTATAGCTCTTCCCTTATTAAGCATAACTTTAAAAATATGATTTGGGCCAGGTGTGGTGGCGTACACCTTTAATCCCAGCAGTTGGGAGGCAGAAGTAGGTGAGTTCGAGGCCAGCCTGGTTTACAAGGAGAGTCCAGACCAACCAAGGCTACACAGAGAAACCCTGTCTTGAAAAACCAAAAATTTATATGGTTTGGATTTCTTTAATTTCCTTTGTAAGATTTATTATTTATACAGTGCCTGTATGTGAACCAGCAGGCCAGAAGAGGGCGCCAGACCTCATTATAGATGGCTGTGAGCCACCATGTAGTTGCTGGGAATTGAACTCAGGACCTCTGGAAGAACAATCATTACTCTTAACCTCTGAATCTTTCCTCCAGCCCCCAGTTTACGTTTCTTGCTTCAATAAAATACCAGACAAGAGCAAAAGGAGGAAAAAAAAAAAAAGGATTTACTTTGCATAGTTTGAGGGTAACATTCCTAATAGCAGAGAAATGATGGTGGCTGGTCACATTGCATCTATAGTCTGGAATTAGAGAGAGAATGAATGCTGATACTCAGCTTGCTTTCCCTTTTTCTCCCTGCCAACTCCCACTTTCCCTTTTTCTTTTGTTAAATTATTTTATTTTATAATTTTATGTGTACAGGTGTTTTGCCTGCGTATCTATGTACTGTGTGTGTGCTGTACTCTCAGCGGCCAGAAGAGGGCATTAGATCTCTTAGAACTGGAGTTAGTGTTGGTTGTGAACAGCCACCGTGTGAGTGCTAGGGATCATCCCGAGTCTTCCGGAAGAGCCTGCTGTGTTCTTAATCACTGAGCCATTGGTCCAGCTCTTCTTTTTCTTCAGTGTAGGAACCCAGCCCATGAAATTGTGCCTGTTACATTTAGGGTAGGTCATCCTACCTCAGCTCAGTCTAGAAACTTCCTCATACCTGTACCTAGAGGTTTGCTCTTAGCTGCTGCTTCTTGAATTTGTCAAGTTGATGTTGCATATATTTGTCACACTTTCCAGTTCAAATAGGAAAGAATAAGCTGTTTGACACCAGCCCAAGTCTTGGTGGAGGCACCCAGAGAAAGGAACACTGCTTAGTATGTCCACTTCAGGTGTAACACGTCTTGAATTATTGTCTTCTGAGCTCAGTGGATTTAACAAAACAGAAACAAATACAGGCTAAAGCTTGTTTCCAATTTTGATCCTTAGAAATTTGTTGTCACGCCAGGCAGTGGTGGCGCACACCTTTAATCGCAGCACTTGGGAGGCAGAGGCAGGCAGATCTCTGAGTTGGAGGCCAGCCTGGCCTACAGAGTGAGCCCAGGACAGCCAAGGCTACACAGAGAAACCCTGTCCAAAAAAAAGAAAGAAAAAAGAAAAAAAATTTTTGTTGTCAAGAACATGGGTGTCCTTTTCAGACTGGTGTAGTATCTTTTAAACTCTCTCCCATTGCAAAGTGGAGCCTTTCCAGTCGTGTGCTTTTGTGTAGAGATGTTTTCAGAGAACATGAGCTGCCCTAAGGATGCATGATTTATTTCAGGAGACTGCAGCTTTGCCAGCTGGAGCTGCAGCTTGGTGCTGTGGCCTCTCACTAACTGGCTGGCTGTTCTTAACTGTCAGGCTCTGTTCAGAGTCAGAGGACTCTTAATGAGGCTTATCTACACCACACATACACATGGCGCAGAGTGGTAGAGAGTGCGTGTCAGATCTGTATGGTCAGACTGAGGCCCACAAGACCCCTGCAATTGAGAAGCATCGCTTAGGGTTTCCCCAGTCCTGTGATCTCAGGTTTCACATTTCTGTCCTGGGTTCCCCTTCCACAGCAAAAGAACAGGTGCTGGCAGGTGATAGCATCCTCGTATTGGACAGTTTAAGTGCAAGGGTGCTGTTCTGAGCAGTTACTTGAGGGTAGATGCTCATTTACTCCGGCAGCGTTCTCACCCTCTCTAGGCATCACTGTGCTGTGCGCAGTGGGTTTGCCATGGTGGTTCTCGCCTGGGAAGCATGTTCATAGTAGAGCAGTGTGGGTAAATAGTGGAGCAAGTCAGTGCATCATTGCATACAGTGTTGACAGTACATAGCATAATTGTGAAAGGAAACTTTTCTCAGGCAGGTGGATCTCTGTGAGTTCAAGGCCAGCCTGGTCTACAAAGCAAGTCCAGGACAGCCAGGCTACACAGAGAAACCCTGTCTCAAAAAACCAACCAGCCAAACAAACAAAAACCAAAGAAAGGGGAGCTTTTCTCTTGTGTTAACCTGCTGTTTACATATGTACATATATTATTGCCTAGATTCCCATATGAGAGCCAACGTGCACTTTTTTTTTCCTTTTTGGGTTTGTGTAAGCCTCCCTCCGTTTTCTGCATATTATTATTATTATTATTATTATTATTATGACTAAATACAAGGGGATGAGGAAGAATTCAATGCAGGTGATAGTTACGAAAGAGCATATTAAGCTAATTGTTTTTCTGGTTCTAATCTGTCAATAGATTTTTCTGGTTTTGGTGAGAGTGTACAAAATATATTCCATATTGAAAGTATAAAATTTAACATGAAGCTTCATAGTTTCCCTTTCAAATGACTATTCTAACTATGGAAGTTCATTGAGTAGTAGAGACTGTGGATCTTGTTAATTTCTGTGTGTGATATTTATTTACTTTCAGGGCTTTCTGGTCCTTTCCTTTCCCTCTCCTTTTCCTTTTCCCTTCCCCTTCCCTTTCCTTTCCCTTCCCTCCCTCCCTCCCTTCATTCCTTTTCTGGCTGTCTTAGCGCTTACTCTGTAGATCAGGCTGGCCATGAACTTACAGAGATCTACCTGGTAGCCCCCCAAGTGCTGGGATTAAAGGCTTGGCCACAAATGCCCAGCCGCAAAGTTTTCTTATGATAGTTTTTACACTTCTGCAAATGTGAGGCAGTGAGGTTAGCTTGGCTTGTCAGTGGAGAGTTTTGAGCACACTAAATCTTGTGCTGTGTGTGCAGTGGGTTATTTGGTGGGGTGACTACTGCAATAGTCTTGGTGTATCGAAATGTTACCTACTGCATATGTTTATGGTCAGTTCCTGGCAGTGGAGTTGCTTCATCAACTAGTGAAATGCTGTTGTATTTCTTAGTTACTTTCTTGGGTATAATGTGATTTAAGAGTTTTTAAGATCACAGGTTGGGCGTGGTGGCACACGCCTTTAATCCCAGCACTTGGGAAGCAGAGGCAGGTGGATCTCTTGAGTTCGAGGCCTGCCTGGTTTACAAAGCAAGTCCAGGACAGCCAAGGCTACCCAGAGAAACCCTGTCTCAAAAAAACAAACAGACAAACAAAAAACCAAAAGAAGATCACGTACTTATATGTAATATGTAAGAAAGATGAGTGGGTTGTGGTGGTGCACATCTTTAATCCCAGGACTTGGGAGGCAGAGGCAGGTAGATCTCTGTGAGGCTAGCCTGGTCTACAAAGTGAGTTCCAGGACAGCCAGGATTATTACACAGAAAACTCTGTCTGAAGACACAAAAACAAACAAATAAAATGATAATGTGCTTTAATTTTTAATTAAAATTTAACTTTTTTTCTTTTAAGGTTGTAGAAGGAACACCTCTTGTTGATGGAAGAAGACTCAAGTATAGACTAAATGGTGATTTTTCTTAAATACTAAATATTTATCTTCCTGTGTTTGTGTGTGCATGTGTGTGCGTGCACATGCCGGAGTGTATACATATGCACCATGTGTGTGCAGAGGAAGCTGTAGGAGGTTAGCGGTGTTGCCCTCCTGGAACTGGCATTACACTGTGGCTCACAACCACCTGCAGTGCTAGGAACTGAACCTCTCCTTGGTTCTCTGGAAAGAGCAGTGTATGCTCTTACTGCGGAGCCCAGGCTTAACCACAGAGGGACCGCTCCACCATTCAAAAGACGTCTAGGACCTTGCTGTGCTTAGCACTCTCGTGGCTCTAGAAAGCCTCTCCCGGTGCAGGCATCCCAGTCACTCCCACCTAGGACCCACTCCTGTCCTTGCTTGCTGGCTTCAGCTGACTGGCCTTTAGGGAATTTGTGTCTGCTCTTGTCAACCCTTTGCTTGAAAGCTGAGTCTTTACCTATGCTTTTTACACTGAAGGTGTAGTTACTACTGCTTCTTAATTAAGGGGAAGCTGCAAGGATGGATGTAGAAATTCACTGTTAACTGCAAAAACGAGGAGGAAGCTTTGGGTCTATTCTCACCTGTTTTATTAGACAGTTATGCCTTCCCATATCAGTGTCTTTTCTGTTTAGTGGACTTTTCCTGGTAGGATATAATTTTGTGGGCTAGCTTGTGTTTTCCACACACTTGGCACTAGGGAGATAACCGTAGATGCGTATTGAGTGGGGGAAGAAACAGCTTAGAGCTGTGTAAGGACAGATGTTGACCCTTTGCTCTGAGTACCTCCATGGTCAGCACATGTGCTAGGAACTCAGTACATTACCTTCTGGAGACTGAGAAAGTGCCCTGTGTGGTGGCTGTCCATAAGTGATTTTCCATTTTACTAGACTGGGTAGAGTGATTTTGTTTTCTTTTAGAATTCTATGACAGATGCTCCTCAACCTATGGCTGTTTGCATTTTCATAAGTCCATCTTATGTAGGCCATAAGTTGAAAATGTATTTTCTGCAGCTGACCTCCAGTGTGCTTGCTGGCTTAGCAGTACAGAGCTCACTGCACTGTCCAGCACTGGGAGGGGACAGTGTATGGTATGCTGCTAGCCTCGATCTGAACTTGAGTGTGGTTCTGAATATTGTGCTGTGTGTGCTACAGAGGAAGTTTCCCGAGTTGAACCATGGCAAGCCAGGAACAGTCTGAACACAGTTTACTGTTTCTCTAGTTATGGGTGGTACTTGCTCACTGGTTTACATAGCACTCTTACATGAAATCATTCTACAGGGTGCCAGAAGGGAAGCAGAGATGCTCTCAAGGTTACCTGCCCTTAAGTGCCAAGTTGCAAGCCATGCCAGCTTGCTGTGTGCCGGACTTGAGGCCATACATGCAGTGCTGGGCATACATCATTGTGTTTCTGCCGGGCTCCTTGCCGATGGAGCCTGTCTCTTCAGTCTGTGCTAGCCTGCTGCAGTGCTGTCTGGTCAGGGTGGGGTGTTGACTCTTGTTCTCAGGTCTCTTATTCTTGGTGTTTTGGGTTTTCTGAGCCAAGTTTTATTTTTGTTGTCTCCATTGAGGGTGTGGTTGCTCAGAGGCAAAGCACTGCACCTGGGCCCTTGATTCTTCTGTCAAAACTTCCTCCTCCCTCTATGTTTGCTTCTAATAATACTTGGCTTATTTTTATGGGATTTTGCCATTAAGGAAATTGCTAAGAAATTTTGAGTGATTAATTTTCACAGACTATAGAAATAGTGCTGACTAATTCGTAAATTTTTTGAAGGTTAAAGTTACTCTTTTGGAGTAAACTTGGTAGGTAAAAGACATGGGTTTAGATAGCAAATTGATAATGGTCCTATTTTATCAAAGCTTAGAAGTCTCACTAGTGAACATGACTTTTCTGTGTTTGTTAATTGAAATGTAATTTGATGACTTCATTTGGAAACACCTCAGCACTTTCAGTTCTTGGAAGAAAAATAATTTCTTTAGCCAAAAGTGAAATTGCCCCACCCCACCCCGTTGGCCAGCAGCATTAGACTGGCTGTGGCTTCTCTTGGGATGTCAGTATGCTGTCTGCCTATGCAGTATATTCTATTTTGTCCACATGCTGGGATTGCAAGTATAAGTAACCACATTGGGTTTTCTTTCTTGTGGCCTCTGCTATGAGGGTAGGGTATGTTAAAATCCATTCTCTAGGTGGATGTTTTCTAGAATGTGACTAGAATCTTTTTGTATCATTACCAACTAATAAATTACAACATAAATATTACAATTTTATACCGACTAAGATCATTCTGCTATTAGGTGGTGGCTTTAACCTTGAGAACACGTGCGTGCCTGTCTCCATTGGAGCTAGTTATTTGACTTCGGACGCTGACACTTTGGGGTAGTGCATTTTGAGATTCTTTTCAGTTTAGCAGTAAATTTTTATGCCCTTTCAGCTTCCCTTTAATTAACAGTAGGTAATAATGCTTCATGTTACAAAAGAATGCTAGCATTTTTGAAAGGTAGCACAAGAGCTGTGGTATTTACATTCAAGGTTGTACCTTAAGGGCATTGCTTATTTATATATTTATGAAAATAATCTGGATAATGAAATTAAGACTTAACTAAACACAAAAACACTACATTGGCTGGTAGTTCCTTGTGCCTAGGAGACTAAGGTGTTTGTGTCTTTTTGAGGCCAGGAATTCAAGCCCAGTTTGGGTAACCTTACCTCACTTGTCTCAAAACCTCAATTTGAGCCCCAGGATGATGTTAATTAACTTCTCTCTCTCTCTTTTTTAAAGGGTTCTACGCCTTTGTCCTGACATCTGCAGTTGTGGGAGCGTCTCTCTTCTGGGGTGTAGAGCTCTGTTACTTGCACACTCACTTCCTTCAGTTTGCACTTGCAGCCACTGTGTTCTCAGTGGTCTTGAGCGTTTATCTCTACGCCCGCTCTTTGAAAGCCCCCAGGGGTGAGCTGTCACCTGCCAGTTCTGGTGAGCACTTACATCATGTGGTGCGTGGGTGTGTTTAGATTCTTGGCAGCCATGGCGCCACTTAAGTAGATAGCTGTTTTGTCTAGTTTAATTATGGGAAATGAAGAAACTTAAAACAAGTGAAGAAAAAAATTGAAGGCAAAATTTAAATGTTTTTTTTTTCTCATGATTTTCTATTTACTGTATTTTCTAGCGTATAAGACAACATTTTAACCCTGAAAAATCCATGCCAAAGTCGAGGGTTGTCTTAAACACCATTACTTTGATGCAGCTTGCTTCCCTTTGCTTCATGTGTCTGGCACATACAGGGGTGGGTGCTGGCCGATTCCCCACTGTGCAGGGAGTGTGAAGCGGGGAGGAGCAGGCCGCACACATACATCTTCCTGTACCTAGAGGAGAGCGTGAGTGTGGAGTGGGTCTCCACCAGAACCCGCCCATTCGACTCTGAGGGCGGTCTGTTGAGTGTGGAGCGAGCCTTAAAGGGGAAGTGTAGGCTGACACTGGCTGTCTGCCAGCATTTAATAAAGCGTCTGGCTGTCTGTGCCTTGCCTGCAAATAGACACATGCCAGAGTCTGGTGCATAGGGTGTGCCTTGGAAGAGGAGTAGTTTTATACAGCCAGTATATTCCAAACTCTATATTTTAACTGGAAAAGTTGGGGGTCATCTTATTCTGTAAAATAAGGTAGCTCTTTTTTGTTTGTGCTTTGTTTTTGAGACAGGGTGTCTCAGCCTTGGCTGTCCTGGACTTACTCTGTAGACCAGGCTAGCCTCGAACTCACAGCGATCTGCCTGACTCTTGCCTCCCCAGTGCTGGGATTAAAGGCGTGTGCCACCATGTCCAGCACCTGGTGGTTCTTATTGAGGTACATGACAAAAAACCTTTAGCAGCACTATCTATCTTTGTCAAGTAGTAAATTCCTTAAAAAAAAAAAAAAAAAAAAATCAGGCTGCAAGTTGTTTGGTTCTAACTTTGTTTTGTTTTGAGACAGTGTTTCTCTGTGTAGCCTTGGCTGTCCTGGACTCACTTTGTAGACCAGGCTGGCCTCGAACTCACAGAGAACTGCCTGCCTCTGCCTCCCTGAGTGCTGAGAGTGCACCACTGAGCTCTAAGTTTGTTTGTTTGTTTGTTTTTTGTTTTGTTTTATTTCCTATGGGCTGGATGTAGTGGCACATGCCTTTACTTGGAGACCTTGACAAGGGCAGGAGGATTCCTGTGAGTTTCAGGCCAGCCTGATATAAGCAGAGAGTTCCCAGGCCAGCCAGGGCATGACACAGTGAGGCCTTGTCTTTTAAAAAAAAAAAATGCTGTTAAAAAAAAACAACAAAAGACCGTTAAAACAAAATAAACCTCCAGTTTCCTTAGAGTTTGGCATGGGGAGGGGGAGGGTCTGATCACGTGACTCTGAGGAAGTGTGGCAGCCCTGGTCCCCAGTTCTGTCTTTTGGTTCTACCTCTGCAGTCCTCAAGGGGCAGCAGATTGGACTTGGTAGTAGGCAGCAGGTGGAACATGACTCAGGTAATCATTTTTCCTTCCCAGGAAATGCTGTCTATGACTTCTTCATCGGCCGTGAATTAAATCCTCGAATTGGTGCTTTTGATCTCAAATACTTTTGTGAATTGCGCCCCGGATTGATTGGCTGGGTATGTGTTTTGTTTTTTCCCCCAATTTTGATGGTAGGACTATCTTGTATTTAGAAGGAAGTGTGGGTGATTTTAAAGAAGATAATAAGCCGGGCATGGTGGTGCATGCCTTTAATCCCAGCACTCGGGAGGCAGAGGCAGGCAGATCCCTGTGAGTTCGAGGCCAGCCTGGTCTACAAAGTGAGTCCAGGACAGCCAAGCCCACACACACAGAGATTCTGTCTTGAAAAACCAAAAAGAAGAAGAAGAAGAAGAAGATGCTAGCTTTCTATAATACTGTCTTAATAGCTGGATGCAGTGGCACACCCGTTATCTCAGCACTCAGCAGGCAGAGGCAGGCAGATCTCTGGGTTTGAAGCCAGCCTGGTCTACAAAGTGAGTCCAGGACAGCCAAGGCTACACAGAGAAACCCTGCCTTAAAAAACAAACACACACATAAAATGTCTTAATGCAAAATATTTTCTTACTATATTTTTTACAAGTTTAAGATACGTTGTTATGGATTATTAAACATCACAGAATTAGTATAGATGGAATAATGTAAAAATTACTGATTTCAAAAAAAGAAAAGAAAAAATAAAAGTACTGATTTCCTCTCCTTCTCAGAAGAGCTTTATTTTGACCCAGTTTCAGACTTGAAGAATTACAGAAATAGATCCAAGACCCTGTATTCTTTAGCCAGATTCCTCGCCCAATCAGAGTCCAGTCAAGAACAGCATTACTAAGGAGATCTGTAGCCCTTATTGGGGCTTCTTAGTGTTGTCCGTTCTTTCTTGCTGGTCTCCTCCCTTCTACAGTGGCTCCTTAGTCTCATGTGCCCATGTCACTGTTTGGAAGGATACTGATCAGTATTCTGTAAAGACCAACATCATCCACTGCGTTCTCTTGATGAGAGTGAGGCTGCACGTTTGCAAGATAGCACAGGTGTCTTGCTTTGTGGGGGCCACTGGGTTTCTCAGCTGTGCTTTGAGGGTGTCTTCTTGCCTTTTTCCAGGTGGTAGTGAACTTGGTGATGCTTTTGGCTGAAATGAAAGTACAGGAACGTAGTGCCCCATCCTTGGCAATGATCTTGGTTAATAGTTTCCAGCTCTTGTATGTGGTGGACGCCCTCTGGAATGAGGTAATTTATTGGACTTTGTTTTTTTGTTTTTTTTGTTTTTTTTTTTAAGGTCCTAGTAGTCCATCTGGCTTGAACTTGTGATCTTCCAATTTGGCCTTTAGTTGTGCATTTCTGTGCCTATACAAGGTAGTTAAATAAATATTTTAAAAATATTTTATTTATTATTTATACAGTATTTGGCCTGCATGTGAGCCAGAAGGGCAGAAGAGGGCACTAGATCTCATTATAGATGGTTGTGAGCCACCATGCGGTTGCTGGGAATTGAACTCAGGACCATTTGGAAGAACAGTTAGTGCTCTTAACCTCTGAGTCATCTCTCCAGCCGAGATAGTTAATTTTAAGAGCTAAGTTCTTGGAGGCCATAAAGTCAAGCAGCTTTGAGAGTTGATGAGTGGTTAGTTTTCCTCTGGGGAGCTGGAGCAGCTTATATACAGAATGAGGGTGGTATAGCTTACCTCTAGCTTGTGTTGAGAATGAGGCAGCTCAAAGGCCCTGCACATGAACGCTGGTGTGTGGGGGTGTGTGTGTGAACAACTCTTATTTGGAAATGACTTTCTTCTGGCATCTTAAGGCACAACTTGTGATGAGTGTGTGTGCACATACACACGTGAAGACCAGAGGACGCTTTGTTTTGTTTTTTCTTTTTTTAAAAATTTACTTATTATGTATACAGTATTCTGCCTACAGGTCAGAAGAGGGCACCAGATCTCATTATGGATGGTTGTGAGCCACCATGTGGTTGCTGGGAATTGAACTCAGGACCTTTGGAAGAGCAGGCAGTGCTCTTAACGTCTGAGCCATCTCTCCAGCCTTTTTTTTATCTGCCTTAGTCCCTGTGTTCCACGGGCATCTTCAATCTCTAAGGACCCTATATCAGAGCATATGTCCCCAGAGTTGATAGCGTATGTGTCATTCTGACATCTAAGGTGTGAGCCTTTGGGCCTAGATTTCTGACCTGACGTTTTATCCCATGATGATGTGGGGAGGCTGCCCTTGGAGGCACTACTTTTGCATTTAACACAGAACTAGGTTTTCAATAGACCTCTGGATAGCTAGTTGTCCTACCCCAAGGACAGATACTAAAGTTTCAGATATTCAGAGATGTGTCCATTAGTCTGGCCTTCAGGTATCTTGGTCCAGAGATACCTGATCGACCATGTGCTCGCGCCTGGGTGTGAACCCTTGGTTTGCCATGCTGCCCTCCAGCTTGCTTCTTCTGTAGGAAGTGCACAGGGGAGTCCAGATGATCCAGACTTGGTTGGTGGTTGTTCCTTTCACAAATACATTGTGGACCTATTACTTCCTGCTAGGCACTGTGGCATTTACTTTCGACAAATGAGAGGTTTGAAATGCAGTGGAGAGCATAACTGGACAAATAGAGTGACCTTCTGGAATGCAGGATGCTGGCATCTGAGAAGGGTTGGCCAGGTGCAGGGTCAGGAAGGCTACCCAGGGAGAGGACTGAGGCTGGGGGTGGAGGAAGGTGAAGTCAGGGAGGTCCGGGAGCTCCTGAGCAAGAGCTGAAGCCTGACAGGGGTTTAGAAGTTGGCTACTGCAGGACTTTACATGGAGGGGAGGGGGAGGCGGGATGGGGGGGACACAGTGGCTTAGGCCAGAGCAACGAAGCTGCTTTTCAGTATTTTGGAGTGCCTACAATGAACATACTTGGCCATAAGATGGCTTTTATTTCTTCCCACCTGTCATTTTAGGAAGCACTGCTGACCACCATGGACATCATCCACGATGGCTTTGGTTTCATGCTGGCCTTTGGGGACTTGGTGTGGGTTCCATTCACCTACAGCCTCCAGGCCTTTTACCTGGTCAGCCATCCCCATGACTTGTCCTGGCCATTGGCTTCTGTCATCGTTGCTCTGAAACGTGAGTGCTGATCTCAGCCTCCATTCTGTGTTTGCTCCTTTGTGGTTGGTGTCTGTCTGTCACATGGCATTTCACTTGATCGCAGGTTTAAAATAATTCATGATGGTTATTAACTAGTGAGAAAATTCTAAAGTTTGCCAAGAGAAGGAAGACATGGCTCTCCACTAGTCCTCTCAACAGAACATCTTACTTTTATTTAGCTTGAATTGCTTTAGGAACAATTTCTTTTCTCTGTCAAATGCCTGCATTGTCTAGAGATAATAAAAATGAGATTGTCCCCGGGGTGTGGTAGCATATACTGTTACTCTCAGGAGTGGGGAGGCAGAGAGGATCAATGTGACTTCCAGGCCAGCCTGGTCTACAAAGCCAGCCCAGGGCAGCCAAGCTAACCCTGTCTCAAAAACCAGAAAGAGATTGTTCTCCAAACAACACTCTTTCTTACTGTACAAATGATACCAGGATCCTGAGGCCTAAGGTGCTCACATACTGTACTGAGGGGCCTGAGGTGGTGGGAACCAGTCCTGGGGAATGTCAGCTTGTACTTACTGGAGGATGTAAGTTTTAATTGGAGGTGCAGTGGTTTAATATGGGATGGAAGATGGGCTGAGTGAACAAGTCAGCACATGTAAGGGGCGGGTGGGGGGCGGCGGCGTAGAGAGGTCCACTGTGACTTTGAGTCCCACCAGGCCCAGGGTTCTGTAGTTCAGATGACATTCCTTTATTTCTTCGTCAGTAAAGTAAGTAATTTAAAACTTCCTGGATAGGAAAATTAGCATTGAACGTCAACTAGAGCTAGTTTTATGGCATTATGAGTATCCGTAACGGAAGAGGAAAGCTAAGCTTTAGATTCTCCATTGGTTTATTTATGTCAGTGGCGCCTCTGAGTTATCCAAAACAGTCTGTTTATCTTCCAGAGAAGGTGAAGTGGAGAATTGCTATTTCCTGTCATTCAGATCTTATCATAGGGGGGGCCATGTTAGGGCCTGTTAACTTGAGTACATCCCCCAAGTTGAGAGGTTTCACACTGAAGTGCAGACAACATTTTCTGACTCAGCTGGTATTTTACTGAGGCTGCAGGTCTGAGAGCTAGCCCACAAGGTAGCCTGTAGTCATGGTCGTCCTCCGTGTGGAAGGCTGTCTGTCTGTTAGTTTTGCCTCAAGATGGATCATGAGTGAGAATTTAAATGCTAGATTACATCTAAATTACTAACAGGAAAATATTTTAAAATTTCAGTTTGTGGATATGTAATCTTCCGTTGTGCAAACTCTCAGAAAAATGCATTCCGCAAGAATCCTGCTGATCCAAAGCTTGCACGTAAGGGCTGACTTTTAATATGTTGATTTATATTTACTATGTGTGGGTTTTTATACCTTTTTTTTAGAAGTCATTAAAATAGGTTTTTGTTTTTTATGTAGATTTGAAGACCATTCATACTTCCACAGGAAAGAGTCTGCTTGTTTCTGGATGGTGGGGCTTTGTTCGCCATCCCAATTACCTGGGTGATCTCATCATGGCTCTGGCGTGGTCCCTCCCATGTGGTGAGCATCTCAGTGCTAACTTGACTGTCGTTTTTCTCAGACTGCATGTCATTGATGGAGTTCTAGGCAGCTCCCCGGTCTGTTTTCTTGCTATCTTACAGTTGTCTACCTTCTGAAGGGATTGAGAACATTTTGAGATGGCCAAGAACATCATTTTGTTTGTAATCTGACATATCTTGGTTCAGAAAATTAGTTCTGAGGGCATTTGAGGGAAATGAGAACAGTCACTCAGCTGCTGTTGTTACCTGCAGGGTTTACCCACCTCCTGCCGTACTTCTATGTCATCTACTTTACCGTCCTGCTGGTCCACCGAGAAGCCCGTGATGAGCACCAGTGTAGGAGGAAGTACGGCCTGGCCTGGGAGAAGTACTGCCTGCGAGTGCCCTACCGCATAGTCCCTTACATTTACTGACCTGTGCTCGGATGCCACCACTGGTCAGACCCTCCCTCTTACGGAAACAAGGAAAAGTCCAGAGTGAATTAACTTGATGCACTGACGGGATCTCTGGGGTTTTTTTGTTTGTTTGTTTTTTGTCTTTTCCAGTCAGGACTATAGAGGCAAATAGTAATCTTTTAATGTGGTTGTGTTTATTCACATTAAAATATAGCAGCTAACAAGGGGGAAATTCAAAGATGATATAATTTGGTTAATAGGAAAAGTTTAATCCCTAAAAATCTGAAGTCTTATTTTTGTATTTTAAAAAAAAAAATTTTTTTTTTTTCTTTCTTTCTGCCATTTGATTTTTCTTGAAAAATCTTAAAGTACATCTATGCACTTAGAGAACAGAATTCTCTTTGGGTCAGTTTATAATATTGATGGTCTATATGAAGAATGAGGATAGACGGCTTGCAGGGCCTGTCTGAGGGAGGCCGTTCATGGTGTGGCTCAGCCTCAGCCTTTAAAAGTGCATTTGGAAATGTAAATACATAGATTACGTTTATGTAATATATGGTGACTTGTGTTTTTTCTGTACAGTTTTTGAATGTGAGATAATTGTCAGGAACTAAGTAGTTTTTTAACGAAAGCATTTTCAGTGTTTTAAATTAAGTTTTGTAAAGTAATGTGAATTTTAAAGTGTAAAGCAATTAGAGTTCATTTAAAGTTAAAACATAGGAGAGTTATTTTTCTTTATCCAAAGTTTGTGAATTTGGCTTTGCTACCTCAATTTGCAGGTGTGTGTTTGCTTATATAAACTGTTGCAAATAGGAAAAAAAAAAAAAAAAAAACGTATATTTTTGGAGTAACAGTACTATTTTAAATATTTTTACACACATTGCTGTTGGAAAAATTGCCATTTCAGGCTACTATTTTTTATATATTTTTTGACTTACAATTCAACAGTATTTTTGCTACTGTTTAGCTCATACAGTTTATACTATTTTGTATCCTATATGTCTTTAAAACTCTCTAGAAAGGAGTTCAGCCTGAAACACTTTAAGGAGCTAATTTAAAACTGTTGTCTTCTGTTTCAGTTTAGTATATATGCGTAGCTAGTTGCAGCCGGCCAATTCTGGTGAGGTTGGTTAATTCCATAGTAACTGTAGGACAAGGGGCAAATTTACTAGACTTTTATATTCAAAGCTACGTTGTCCTCTGAATCTTCAACCTAAGGAATGTAATACATACAATGTATACATTTGGATTCCTATTATATATATCACACACGAGCCAGATGCAAAGTGCTCCTTCTGCTTTGCAGCTTAGAGTGTATGTAAAATAGCTGTGTTAATGTGATCATGAGGTGACACTGCATTCTGTAATTTTCAGACGCCTTTATGAAATTGTCATTGTTTTACTAGTATTGAGGTCTGCAGTGGGTGTTTTCCTGTTTTGCTCTTCTCTTGGTGTCGACATGCTATGTGCTGAGCTTACAAGGAAACTTTGGATAAGATTAAAGAAGTGGGTTATTTGCCTGGCAGTGAGAAGAGTCTGTGATAGGACAGTGCCACAGTGTCTGGATATCAGGTGCAAGTTTTTAATTTGATGTTTGGCAAACTTTGTAATAAAATTTTAGTTAAAAACAAAACATTGAAAATAAAGTGTTGCTTTGATCACTTGATAGCCTTATTTCTTTTTGCCCATAGCTTTGGGGTACCAGCGGTAAGGTGGCACATTCTTTGCTACCCTGACCCATTTTTTTCCCTAGGCTTATTTGTTTGGGTTTTTCTGAACTGCAGGAACCCAGGGACTTCTGACCAGCAGGTTTATAGTAAAGCAAAGGATGCTAGAGCCTGACCCAGTGGTGGTTCATTCCTGTGATTGCAGCATTCCAGGAGGGCTACTTAGGAGGGTTCCCATGAGTTTGAGGCCATCCTGGGCTAGAGAGTGAAAACATGTCTTGAGAAACAGAAACCCAGCAAACAACGTGTTAGAATTAGAATCTGAGGGTTTAGGGCTGGAATATCCAACTCTTAAAAACTGGTCGTCTTTAGTGTTTGCTGTTTAAGAATACCAAGTACATAACAGCCGTTGTAGGCTCTGTCACACTCTGAAGCAAATATATATTAATAGCAGAAGCATCTGTGTTCCTTTGAAAGACTACAGACACTGCTTACCTGTCAGAAGTCTCCCGCGCCACGCCTGCCGTGTATGGCTGTTACAAGGCTGTTCCCCACATGTGCGTGTCCCGACGCCTGTAAATCCAGGCAAAGCCAAACTCACGCTGGTTTGGTATGGCTCTTTATTTCATTCACTCTTTTCACACAGCAGTGCAACCTGCATGGTGATCCAGTGTGTAGGCGGCTTCTTTGTTGGCAAATGCACTGACGTCAAGAAATGTATTGGTAACCCAGTAACACTTCTTGACCTCTCCGGTGTCTGGAAAACTGGACACTCAAAAGTATGGAGTTCTGAGTCCGTCTGGTCAGAAGCACGGTATGCTTCAGTAATCTAAACATAAAGGTTCCTAGTCAAATCACACAGTTAAGAAAGCCAACCTTTTCTGTGAGCGCGTTTGAGGGTATTTGTGATGAGTATGCACTAAACATTTAACGATAGTGCAGCTGCATGCTGAAATTTTATTTAGAGAAGTTAAAGATAACTTGGCATTGTTAGATCTTTAACAATATTGGGCTATTTTTGTCTAAAGTACTTTATTACATTTCCCTCATGGGGTGGCAGGTAATGAGAATTCGAAGTTTGGGATTCCCTTACCAAGTAAATAATTACCTTTGTTGGCATGAAGTGGATGTCAGGAAATTCAGAGCATAACTTGGTGGGCAGCGAGTCTTCCAGTGTGTTCTGTTGAGGATCCCACTGTGCTCCCTCAAGGAATAAACCAAAAATGTAAACTCCTTTGGGAGCATGTTCCTGGATCTGATGAGAGAATGAAGGGTCAGGGGTCTTCTTTTAGAGGTCATGAGACTCAACCGATACTGCTGCCCCCTCCCCAGTGTGGTACGTCTCTGTTTTATGTTGCTCTGACTGCTTAGGTGAAACCAGACTTAAATTTCTAAGTCAGCAAGTTGTGCTCAAACCTACCAGCCTTTCCCAAGGGCTCCCTTACACAGTAAGGATTTGGAGATTGGAACCAGGCTATAGCATATTGATACAGGAAAAAATAAATTAGCTTAGAATAAGTTTGGATTTCTGGCCAGGTGTGGTAGTGCACACGTTTAATCCTAGCACTTGGGAGGCAGAGGCAGGCGGATCTCTGTGAGTTCTAAGGACAGCCAGGGCTGCTACTCAGAGAAGCCCTGTGTTGGGGGAGTGGGGTTGTGTGTGTGGAAGTGTAGTGGTTTGAATAGGAATGACCGCCGTAGACTCATGCGTTTGAATGGTCGGCCCTTGGGGAATGGCACTATTAGGTGTGGCCTTGGAGGAAGTGTGTCAGTGTTGGGATGGCCTTTGAGGTCTCCTGGGCTCAAGCTCTGCCCAGTGTGGAATTCGAGTCTCCTGGCTGCCTTTGGATCTGTCTCCAGCACCATGCAGGCCTGAATGCTGCCATGCTTCCTGCCAGGATGAAAATAATCTGAAACTATAAGCCACCCCCAATTAAATGTTTTCCTTTATAGGAGTTGCCTTGATCGTGGTTGTCTCTTCACAGTAATAGAACCCAAACTAAGATGAAGAGTTTGGATTTCTGATGAACTCTTAGGTAGAAAATGGCATGTGCGTCCTGGGTAGCAAATGTTCATGCTCCTGCTGCTCTTGGGGCTGAGGGACAGGGCACATGAGCTTTGCAGTGCTCTGGGGGCTGAGGGGCTGAGGGACAGGGCACATGAGCATTGCAGTGCTCTGGGGGCTGAGGGGCTGAGGGACAGGGCACATGAGCATTGCAGTGCTCTGGGGGCTGAGGGGCTGAGGGACAGGGCACATGAGCTTTGCAGTGCTCTGGGGGCTGAGGGACGGCACATGAGCATTGCAGTGCTCTGGGGGCTGAGGGGCTGAGGGACAGGGCACATGAGCGTTGCAGTGCTCTGGGGGCTGAGGGGCTGAGGGACAGGGCACATGAGCTTTGCAGTGCTCTGGGGCCTTTGCTTCTCCTCTGGAGAACCTAGCGAACCCTTAAGGATGCATCATGGGCACTGGTACCCTGAGCTCATTGACCTGGGACTACTGTGGAGACAGACAGGCCACAGTGTGCTCAGGACAGTTTTTAGCCTGTATATTCCGCTGGAATATGACCATGTCTGGAAGTGTAAGCTAAATGCCTAGAAACAATTTGTATTTTCACTTATTCTATAAAAGTTTTCCTGGAAATGATTTTGTACGATGCCTTTTATCGTTTACCCCTCACCATTTAGGTAAATGACAAGCTTCAGTCAGCGCACTTGTTCTCCTGTTGCCTTATTTCTTGGAAATCTGTGTGTTTGGTAATATGATTTCTACTTATAATTCTATCATCTGGTCATGGCAGGGTTTCCTGTCGCCTAGGCTTGTCTTGAACTTGTTTATGTAATTGAGGATAACCTTGAACTGCCGATCCTTTTGCCTTCACATCCCAAGTCCTGGGATCATAGTTGTGGGCCACCACACCTAACGTAGGAATTTTCTCTGAAGAACACTGTAAGTAATTGTACCAGAGAGCCATTTAAAAGCAAATGGAAGCTATCTTACTTTACCCTAAATCAAACTTTGTTCTTGGTGTAAAGCAGAAAGAGGTGAGAACCTGCTTACATATAATACAAACTTAAGCCAATATTACGTTAATGATGGAAAACAGCACTTTTCCCTGGCCTAGCCAAGGGTGTCTATTGTCTTCACTCATACTGAGTAAAGTGACCAATAAGACAAGAGAAAGGTATAAAAGTGATAAATTAGGAAGGAAGAAAAACTTAGATTTTTTTTTTTCTTTCCTTCCTGTGTTTAAGACCATGACCAAAAACAACACAGGGAGGAAAGGGTTCTTTAGTTTACATGGGCCCTCTCCTCTCTTCTTACTCAAGGAAATGCCTACAATTTGAGCTATTTTCTCCTTTGAGGTTTTTTCCCCCCAGATTTAATTTTAAAAAATCACCTAACCAGGACACTATCCCTTATTTTATCCTTTTGCTTGTTTTTGTTTTTTGAGACAGGGTTTCTCTGTGTAGCCTTGGCTGTCCTGGACTTACTTTGTAGACCAGGCTGGCCTCAAACACAGCGATCCACCTGCCTCTGTCTTCTGAGTGCTGGGATTGAAGGTGTGTGCCACCACACCTGGCTTTTTTTTTTTTTTTAAGGATGTATTTATTCATTTTATGTGCTCTATATGTAACTACACCTGCCCGCCAGAAGAGGGTATCAGATCTCAGTTTTAGATGATTGTGAGTCACCAGGTGGTTTCTGGAGTTGAACTCAGGACCTCTGTAAGAAGTCTGTTCTTAACCACTGAGCCATATTTCTTTTTTTTTTTTTTTTTTTTTTGGTTTTTCGAGACAGGGTTTCTCTGTGTAGCCTTGGCCATCCTGGACTCACTTTGTAGACCAGGCTGGCCTCGAACTCACAGCGATCTACCTGCCTCTGCCTCCCGAGTGCTGGGATTAAAGGTGTGCGCCACCACGCCCGGCTCTGAGCCATATTTCAAGCCCTATTTTTTTCTCCCCCATAGACAGGGTTTCTCTATGTAGCTCTGGTTGGCCTGGAACACAGAGCTCCACTTGCTTCTGCCTCCCGAGGGCTGGGATTAAAGATGTGTGCCACCACCACCTTTTTTTTTTTTTTGAGACAGAGTTTCTCTGTGTAGCCTTGGCTGTCTTAGACTCGATTTGTAGACCAGTCTGGCCTTGAACTCACAGCGATCTGCTTGCCTTTGCCTCCCTAGTGTTGGGATTAAAGGCGTGTGCCACCATGCCCAGCTCCCTTTTTTATTCTTAAAAGACCTCATGGACTCCACTAAAAAGCTTTCAGTAGAGCAGCAGAGGACAAAGTCAGCCTTCAGACAGCAGTAGATTTTAGAGGGAGAGGCAGCATACCCACCCCTTAAATCCCAGCACTTGACAAACAGGCAGACAGATCTCTGAGCTCCAGGCCAGCTTGCTCTACATAGTGAGTTCTAGGCCAGCATGATCTACATAATTTCACAACAGCCAGAGCTACATAGTGGGATCCTGTCTCAAAAAACAAAACTAAGTAACAGCAAATTAGTAGCTCTTGTCAGAACTGAACATGGAAAAAAAAACCTTACAATAACCTAAAAAGTAAAAAAAATCTGAGAATAGGCCTAATCATGGACTTAAAAGACTTCTACAAGAAAAATCAAAGATGATGGAAAGACGAGCTAGGATTAATAAGTGAAAATGGCTTTACTACTAAAAGCAATCTACAGGTTCAATATAATACCTACCAAAATTCTAATGATAATCTTTACAGAACTAAAAAAAAAAAAAAAAAAAAAAAAAAAAAAAAGAAAAGAAAGAAAAGAAAAAAAAATCTTAAGATCTGTATGAAAACACTAAAGATCACAGATAACTAAAGCAGATCTAAGCAGAAAGAACACAGCTAGCTGGAGTTATGGCATTACTTGACCACACACTATCCTACACAGTTGCAGTGAGAAGGGCAGCCTCGCACTAGCACGAAAGCACATGTAGACGTGACGGCTCAGGGATAGGCCCACAGAACTAGGTGAGTCATAACTTATAAGTCCTAAAATGGAGGTTGGATCTTTTCCAATCTCCTCAGCACCCAGTACCTGGAAAGCTTTCCTGACTATGTGGAACCTCCCCTGGAGGAGTCTGGCAATAGGATCATCTTCTTGAGCTTTGATAGGAGGAATTACTTTGTGAGTGAAAGTGAGGTCTTCTATGGAGATTCCGTGGGTCCTTCCATAATCTTGAAGCACAGCAGTAAGAAAGGCTTGGAAGAAAAACAGTGCCAGAGTTTCTGGTAAGCCTCAGGTTTCCTGTGGGGTAGGAACTATGGCTGCCCCGTGGAGATGTAGGGAGGAGGCAGGAAGGAAAGGTAATAGGATATTGTGTATCATTTTACTCCTAGAGAAAACACTGCGTCCTAGAGGGAAGCTTGGTAAAATGCTGAGTGTTTGTGCCAAGCAGGTAGGGGGCAGCAGCCACTGGACCATCAATTCTTATTAGTAAAGAGTGCCTGCTCTTCCAGAGGTCATGAGTTCAGTTCCCAGCAACCACATGGTGGCTCACAACCATCTATAATGTGATCTGATGTCCTCCCAGGCAGAGCACTGTATACATAATAATAAATAAATAAATCTTAAAAAAAAAAGTGTCTGAGGTGTGGTGTTTCCTCCTGTTGTAGGCCTTACAGAAGAGGAGATAAGGAAAGGAGGTAGGGCAGGACAGGCTCAGGTCCCACAGGGCTGCAGCTGCTGCCTTCTGGGCCAGTGGTGGTGGAGTGGCTGAGTGCAGATGCTCCAGAGCCAGATGTGGGTCAGCCCTGGGTGCTAGCACTCACCTTGTGGAGAGAAGAAAGCAGAGAGCCAGTATCTTGCAGGAAATCCACTAGCAGAGTCACTCTCAATAGCATGTTTGGATCTCTGGCTGACCAAGGTAAGAAGCTGTCTCCAGGTTGTGACAAACATCATGTACCTGGTGAGAAGCCAGGGGACAGGGTGAGGCAGGGGACAGGGTGAGGCAGGGCAGGGCAGCTGAGGGCATAGTAGCTGCTCCCTGCCACCTGGCCCTGGCAGCCTCCTCCAGTCCACCAGGCAGCAGCTTTCACTACTCACTGCAGCCTCTTATTTTATACTCTGATGGACACTGGGCACAGTTTGAGGCCTCTCAGAGGAAAGGGAAGATGGGCTGTGGAAGCCATGGGTTTGGAAATGCCTGGCTGGGCCACAAAGAATCTAAGCACTTGTTTCTGCGTTGCAGGCTTTGCCCACAGCTGACACTCATGTGCTACGAGGCCCAGGAGGCAGCTGGGCACAGGCTGGACACAGAACCTCTGGGTTTGCATTTTAATGCTTCTGTGTTCTAGTTGTGACACCCTGGGTAAGTAATTTCCTGTGCTGTGGCTTACTCTTCTGAAACAGGATGATGACAGCATCAGCACCCACCTCCCATTATGGGACCACCGTGAGAACTCAGTGAGGGAGACACAACTAGAGTTTTTTTTGTTTTGTTTTGTTTTTTGTTTGTTTGTTTTTTTCCGAGACAAGGTTTCTCTGTGTAGCCTTGGCTGTCCTGGACTCACTTTGTAGACCAGGCTGGCCTTGAACTCACAGTGATCCACCTGCCTCTGCCTCCCGAGTGCTGGGATTAAAGGCTTGCGCCACCCTCGCCTGGCTACAACTAGAGTTTTCACACATTATTCCTCCACTCCCCCTGGCCAGTTTTTCAGGCATGGGGTGGGGTCGTGAGAAGAAACGCATACTGAGTAATTCCGGTTCTCAGCAGGTCTTTTGTTTTCTCATCTCAAAAGAAAGGTGAGAAAAACCCAAGAGCCTAAGCTGTGTGGTAAGTATGGGGGAAACTGACAAGCTCTGGCAGAAGCGGCGATGGATGGCAGCGTCGGCTCTTATGCCTACCGGTGGTGTATGGCGGTGTACGCCACTTTGGCCCAGGTGTTGAAGAAGTTCACCCGATGGATGAGGTCGCTCACCCAGGAGCTCAGGGGCTTGCAGGACTTGTAGGCATTCTTCTGCGGATTGAGAGAAGGGGGTGGGGGGTGTAGGTGTTGTGTCTGTAACTGTTTCTAGAGGGCATTAGGCACCTTTCTGCCAGGGACTAACACCTTGGCAGGAGATGCCGTTTTCCTGCTGAAAAACAGCGCTAAGCCTGAAAATTAGTCCTAAGGAGTTCCTAACTGGAAGTGCCTGCCCCGGCTACAGGCTTTCATTGCTCTTAAACGTTCACCTCTCACCTCCCTCTTCTCTCTGGGGACATTGTTTTCATGGGGATGCTGGGTGTTTAGCCACATGAACACCCTAGCCTTCCTAGGGCAAGTTACCAGCATCACATACTAGATGGTCCTTTTCTTTCCAGCCCGACAGAGCTGGCCTAGCCTCCTCCTGCTCACAGCCTTCACTGGTCAATTCTCTAATGCTGCGCCGCCCCTCAAACGTCAAGGGATGGAGGGAGCGGGGCTTGCAGTCCTCAGCTGCCTCCGTCTTCTCTTTACAGTAGGTGTCCTGTGAGGCATCCTGACCTTCTGTCCCCTCCTCTGTCCTCACTAGAAATCAGTGGTCACTCTCTTCTATGCTATGGCCGCCCTTAACCCCCCTCCCACCTCCAGGGCACCCATGTTTCTCCAGAATTCTGACTACTTCCTTTTAGATTCAACTCTCTGGCTCCTCCTTTTGAAGTGAATCCTTTTCTTGTCTCCACCCCTCACTCCTGGTGGCCCCTTTGTCTCATCCAGGCTGACAACTGTAAGTCTTGCCTAGAATTCTTTCACCAAACTGTTTTCAGTAGCTTCCCTCTGAAGTCCCCTAGCTCTACACACCTGTTACTTGTCTGAGCTGGACATGCCATTTAGATCTGTGAGTCAGACATGCAGCCACACAGCCACATGTCTGCAGCCATGTCACAGCCTCCCAGCACAGTGTCACCAATGAGCCCAGGAATCCTGTCAATTCTGAAGTCCTGTGCTACTTATATGAATGCTACATTTCAACTTTTCAGTAGTTCATACTGAACTTTTAAAGAATTAGTTGTCATTGATGCCTTTAGCCTGTTTCCATGTTTTCTACATAAGTTGTTGTTTTTTAGTTACTGTGGTGAACTGCAGTTTGCATAATCATCAAATGAGATACAGATTCAGTGGTTGTTAGGTGTAGTTACTGAGTTGGACAACCAATACCTCAGTCACCTTCAGCATATCTTCACCAAAAAACAAACCAAAGCAAACAAAAACTTGCACTGCTTTGTTGCCTGTCACTGCTGGCTGGGGGTAGCCACTGCTGGGTGGGCCTGTCTGTTATGGGCACCTCATTTAAGTGAGTTGCATACTATAGCCTTCTGTGGTGACCCTCTCATGCTCTTCAGAAGAGCCTCGGTTTTCAGGGTTTACCCATGTGGCATTTGTCAGAACTGCTTATATTGGTGGCGGGCATTTGTAATAGTTTCTTGTTTCCTAAGGGTATGTAGCTTACAGCATTTGTAAGCAAAGTCTATACTAAAAATTTGAATAAGATAAAACAGAATAGCAGACTGGAATACTAAACATTTCTGCTAAAATATAAAATGAAAACCAATGCCTTTTCCCACCCATGGAGCACTGGGACACCCCTTAAGGTCAGTGCTGAGTCCTGCTTCTCCTTCCACAACTTCTGTGCTCTTGAAATTGAAACACAAGCACTTTTGCAAGTAAACACAGGCCGCCATATTCTTTGGGAGCATTAAAAATTTTACCAAGACCTTTGCGATCTTTGCCCACACACCTTATCTTGTGACTGGACCTTAGTTTGTGTGACCAGATTTCTCTTCCTGCTATTTTCAGATGTATGCTGTTACAGCTTTGTGGCGCACACCTCAAAGGTAAATTTAGGTAGAGTTGCCACATTGTCCTCTGCTGGGTGGTATCCGCTCATATTTGCACTCAACGTAGATGAGCACAGTGGTCGCACACTGTCTTCTTGTGTGGATCAGCTAGTGTGGTCAGGCAAGAGGCAGACAGGAAGGATAGCTGCTTACCTGCCACAGCATGGGCACTCTGGCTCCAAGGAAAGAGTTATATATTTCCTCCAGTTCCTCGGTGAGGATGCTCTCTCCCTTTATAGCAAGTTCAAGGTCCTTTAAGGATTTATGTATAACAGATAATAACTTATTGAAACGTTCTAGTTCTTGTTTCAGAATGGTTATCAAGGCAGAGTGGATAAGGGGATCGAAGCCTGAATTGAAAGAAGAGGGGAAGGGAGGGAAAACGTCATGTTTATGGGGGAGGGGGGAGGGAGATTTGCCCTGAGGTATGCAGGCCTCCAACTTGGAAGAAGTTCATGTATTTGACCATAGTTGGTAGACATTTTCTAGAGAAGTCTAGATATCAAGTATTTTAAGTTTGTTTGTTTGTTTGTTTGTTTTTTTAATCAACCATACTGCCTGTTATCATGCCTAGAATGTCACCTCCCTTAATATGCAAATCAGTAAATAGCCACTGTGTCTTGAGAAAGCTTTAGCCAGTCATGGTGACGATGGTGACGCACACTTTTAGCTTCAGTGATTGGGAGACAGAAGCAGGCTGATCTCTTAGCTCCAGGCCAGCCAGGGCTCCTTGGTGAGACCCTCTCTTTAATCTTTTTTTTTCTCACACTTGCAGGCACAACTGAAGGCTAGATTTGGCATTCTGAGAGATGCACCCTCAAGTTTTCCCATTGTGCCAGTGTCAGTGCATGTACTCAATTGGAGATCACGGTAGTATATAAGTGATGGAATCTCACAGGACCACTGTCGGTTATGTGTTGTCACTGACTGCACATCGCTATGCATTTTGGTAATCTGTTGCTCAACATTTCGGTCCAAAATGAATTTTGGAGAATTAGACCGGAGGGTTGGAGAGATGGCTCAGTGGTTAGGGAGCACATATCACTCTTTGCTCTGCAGAGGCCTTGAGTTTGATATCCAGCACCCACATCATGGCTAACAACTGGCTGTAACTCCAGCTTGAAAGGACCTGATGTCTCTTTGTGTTCTTAGGCACCTGCTCTCAAGTGTATACCCTGCCAACATACAGTTTAAGAGCAGGGTGTGGTGGTACACACCTGTAATTCCAGCACTGGGGAGGCAGAGGCGGGCACATTGCTGTGAGTTCAAGGCCAGCCTGGTCTATCTACAAAGAGAGTGCAGGACAGCCTAGGTAAATTTTTGAAAAGGAATTTTAGATTTTAAAATTTAACTTGAAAATTTCTCTGGATTCAGGCATTTGCCTCCTGAGAGCTTGGACTGGGCCTGACCTCCCCTCCATCAAGAGACCCTTGTCCTCAATCTCACTGTTCTGAGCACTACCCCAGAGGCCAGAGGTCAGGGAGAGCAGCGCTGGGCAGTGACGTCAACAGATCTTGTCCGTTATGATGGCTCCTGCATCCTTTTTGGTCTTGGTGCCTTTGGGCTCCCTTCTTCCCATTCCACAGTCTTATTTTCCTTTCTGCTGCCATCTCCCATCTGGGAAGACACTGACCTTTTTTTTTTTTTTTTTTTAATTATTTTTATTTTATTTACATTTGTGTTTTGCCTCCACGTATGTCTGTGTGAGAGTGTCAGTTCCCCTGGAACTAGAGTTACAGACAGTTGTGAACTTCCATGTGGGTGCTGGGATTTGAACCCCAGTCCTTTGCAAGAACAGCCGGTGCTCTTAACCACTGAACTACCACTCCAATCCCTACTTGGCCTTTCTAAGCTGTGGTTGCTCTACCTCCCTCCAGGGTCATCTTTCTGGATGAGTGTGCAGCATGAGGAGAAGCCCAGGGCCGCCACTCACCTTCAGTATTTTTATGAAGCTTCTCCCACATTGGACTTGCTATAAAGAATTTGAATGTGCATTGCATTTCAGGTCCAGAAGCCTCCTCTTCATTCTCCACTGTCTGGGGCAGCTGCACCATGATGTCAGATAGGAGCTCCATCACCAGGTTGTCATTGCTCTGCTCAGGACTGCAAAGGAGTCGGGATAAGAATGAGGCACAGACCAAGTCTTCTGGGAGTACCTCCTGCTCTGGCCCCACAGGAAGGCGAGCAGCTTCAGAGCGCCCAAGGCTGTGAGACAGAAGACCTCACACACTGGACTTCACTCCCCTTTACAGAGGAGAAAACTGTCTGATAACTCCTATGCTTATAAGGAAATGTGTTGTAGCCAGGCATGGTGGCGCACGCCTTTAACCCCAGCACTCGGGAGGCAGAGGCAGGCGGATCGCTGTGAGTTCAAGGCCAGCCTGGTCTACAAAGTGAGTCCAGGACAGCCAAGGTTACACGGAGAAACCCTGTCTCGAAAAACCCAAAAAAACAAAAATTTAAAAATTAGAAAAAGGAAATGTGTTGTAAAAGCCTTCTTAGGGTTTGTTTCTAAAACACTCTTTACCAGACTGCATCTGTAGGCAGGGGTGTGCCCAGACTGCATCTGTAGGCAGGGGTGTGCCCAGACTGCATCTGTAGGCAGGAATGTGCCCAGACTGAAAGCAAAGGACGTGGCATGCCTGGCAGCTCGTAGGTTTCACCAGGTCAGTTTGTCACATTCCTCTCTGCTTACCCAAGGCTTCCTGACCGCATGCTCATGTGACACGAGCAGTGACTGTATATGGCTGCCTGAGAGTTTGGTGCCATATGGCTGGAGGGACGCTTTGGGGTCCTCCCAAAGATGACAAGTCAGGGTTGGGGGGCTGACAGGGCAGAAAGTGGGTGAGCAGGGGATAGCAACACTCTTTCAAGCTTTTTGCTGGTTAGTATGGCCCCGTTTTTTACCTAACACCCAGGTTGCTTTTCATTTAGCTAAATGAATGTCATCCTTCAAAGCAGGGATAGCCCTGACACCCCAGCGTGGGCCCTTCGCTCAGCAGCACTGCCTCTGGGCCGCCTAAGGACATGCATTTTCTAGTTCGTCATCATACTTGGCTTTTTGATGAAGCCATTCAAAGTGGCTTCAAGTAGTTTCAAAAGTCAAAAAGTCTGGGTTATATTGAATATGACATATCTCCCCATGACGCCTCACAGACAGATGAGTTTCAGTGTTTGAATAACATGACTAGAAGAATCACAGCCACCTAGTGACCAAGGGGACACTATGAGACACCCTTAAGATGCTTGTTAAATGAAGCCAGGAGTGGTGGCGCATGGCTTTTATTCCAGCACTCGGGGAGGCAGAGGCAGGGGGATTGCTATGAATTCAAGGCCAGCCTGGTCTACAAAGGGAGTCCAGGATAGCCAAGGCTACACAGTTGTATAACTATTTCTTCCAATTTGAACACTCCTTTTAGAGAAAGACTCCTTCATACTGAGGAAATGAACTAAACTTAGAAGGCTCAGGGAGTAAAATAAGTCACAAGTCTCAGGAGGTTCGTAAAACTTAGAAGATTCAGAAGGCTCTCTGCAAGGTTATATCCTAATTAATAGTCACCGGGCAAGAGAGACTAATGAGCTGAGCTGCCTGCAAGCTTTCGGGCGTTGCCACCTCTTTTAGGGTGGAGTTTTGGGTGACATAAATCCAGCGCATCTATGTTCCTGTAAGTGGGCTGTAACCCACACTCCTAAAAATGACGAGCAAACCCACTGGTTCATTAATCTAGATTTGGGAGGGGATTGTGTCTGTTGTCAGTGACATATCTGAGGTGAACAGGCATTTGTTTACATCTCCCCAGGAAAAGAAACACATGATTGTAGTGATCATGCCATCTTTTACTTGTGTGTTGTGGAACGCTAACAGTATGAAGTGTGTCATCAGAGGTGTTGAGTCTCTAGGACATTCTACCTGCTGCTCTCTGGGAACAAGCCGGATGTTTCTTCCCGGGCATCCACTTTTCTCCACATGTGCAATGTCCCCCTCTGGAGCAGGCAGTCTATACTCACTTCTAGTGAAATGACACTTGAACTGTGTCTATTTTTTGTTAGTAAGCAACAATGGATAATGGATCAAATGGCAAAAAACCACGTGCCCAAAACAGAGGCCATTCTGATGTCACCTGAATGAGTCCTGATCTAGAGATAAGACAATGGTACGGGAGTATAGAGTTCTAACTGGTTTGGAGGGACATGGAAAACGATTTAGCCAAAGAAGTGTAAACTCAACCTATAGGTCGCAGAGAATGTGTAGCTGGGATCCACAGATGTGGGTAATGTGACCACCTTGCATAAAAGTATGGAGCAGTTCGCTTGACAGCTACAGAATTCTGACTATGCCACTCATGGGTCTCAACAAGAAGTAATTCCAACAAGGAAAAATTATAGAAAAGATACTTTTGAGCTAAGGAATGTTATTACCCAGAATATGTTCTGTGGGGGGTGTGTATGTGTGTGTGTGTGTGTGTGTGTGTGTGTGTGTGTGTGTATGTGATGTGTGTGTGTAGTGTGAGTGTGTGTCTGTGTGAGAGAGTATGTGTGGTGTGGCGTGTGTGTGTGGTATCTGTGTGTATGAATGTGTCCATGTGTGTGTATGTGCATGTGTGAGTATGTGTGTGGCGTGCGAGGTGTGTGTATATGTGTTATGTGTGTGTCTGCGTGTGTCTGCGTATGATGTGGTGTGCGCAGGTGTACTTGCCTGTGTAGGCATATGTGGAGGTCAGAGGTTGATGTTTGGATGGCTTTTGTATCAACTGTCTCTCAACTTTAGTTTCTAATTTATCCACAGAAGCAAGGCCTGTCACTGTACCTGGGCCTCAGCATCTTGGCAAGGCTGCCTACCAGCAAGCCGCAGGATCCACCTCTCTCAACCTTCCAGCTCTTGGGTGACAGGTGTTACAGATGTGCACATGACTTTAATGTGCGCTCTGTGGGTCTGAACACAGGACCTCATGCTTGCAGGGCAAACCTCCATTTAAAGAAAGAGATAACTGAGAAAATAAAACTGAAATCTGGCTAAATTTATATAATTAAGAGAACAAAGGAATTTAAGATTGACTATATATACCTGAGTATTATATTTATAAAAATTATAAACTTAGCTGGGCATGGTGGTGCATGCCTTTAATCTCAGCACTCAGGAGGCAGAGGCAGGTGGGTTGCTATGAGTTCAAGGCTAGCCTGGTCTACAGAGGGAGTCCAGGACAGCCAAGGCTACACAGAGAAACCCTGTCTCGAAAACCCAGACCAAACCAAAACAACAACAACAAAAAGATAAACTTGAGAAGCCCTGGTAGACAGACAATAGAAGGATGCCAATTTTATAACAAATATTAATCTATTTGAAAATGCTTGATCAAGGCCACAAATGGGACGTGACACTATTGAAAGGCCTTGACAAGGCAGTTGTTAGTGTATGTTAAACCTAGATGTCGGAAAACTAAAACCAAGGCAGCAGTCACTAGGCTCTCAGGGAGTTCCTGTCTTGACTCAAGAGATGAGGGGCCTTGACAGAAAAACATTCATTGGCTTGCCCTCCCCAGAGTAACATGGTGGAGCCAGGATTTTAACACAGGTCTAGTGAGGAAGACAGGGAGGAGGAAGTGAGCACACCATGATCCAGTTCCTAGGTGAAGATGTTTGAGTTCCCCAGAGGCAGCACCCTGGGAAGTGTCTACAGACCAAACCTCAAGGGCTCCAGCCATGCAGCTCTGGTGTGGACACGATTTTATTTTGTAGTCTCAGGTAGAGGAAGCTTGAGCGTGCGGCACATGTATTACACCATTTGGACCATAAAACAGCCTTGAAGGGCAGACAGGCATCTCTACCCCATTTACAGATGAGGCCCCTGAAGCAGCAAAATGCTGAGCACAGAGCATATAGAGCTGTGATTCACACGACCCTCCGACTGCAGGCATCTAGAGCTGTGATTCACACGACCCTCCGACTGCAGGCATATAGAGCTGTGATTCACACGACCCTCCGACTACAGGCAAGTTTCTCTTGACCACATGGCTCTTTCTGTCACTGAGATGGCTGTCTGTTCCTCCTGAGAAGCAAATATGCATGCTTCGCGTTTAAACAAATCCATTTAAAGCCAGGTGTGGTGGCGCAACCTTTAATCCCAGCACCCAGGAAGCAGACGCAGGTCATCTCTGTGAGTTAGAGGCCAGCCTGGTCTACAAGGTGAGTTCCAGGGCAGAGAAACCGTGTTTTGAAAAACCAACACCAACCAACCAACCAAAACACCCGACAAAAGACAAAAACAAAAACAAAAAACAAAAAAGAAAGAAACCCAATGCCTTTAACAGACAACTCACCAGCTACAATCCACTCACCCATCTAACACATGCTTCTTAACTACTACGTGCTTGGCAAGTGTGTTGTGTGTGCACATGCCCACATATCAGCACAGGTGTGTGCTCGTGAATGTGTATCATGCACTTGCTTCCGTGTTGTGGAGAACTTAGTTTCTCTATCATGCAAGTTTTACTTTTGTACCCAGATTATACCCAGATTGTTCCCAGATGGAAATTCACAACTAACAACAGTTCCTGGTATACTCTTACTTAATCATGAGGTTGAGCCGGACAGCTTTTGGCTGCATGATGATGAGATTTTCAATGAACTGCTGGGTCTTGGTCTCATTGGAGGTGCGTGTGGCCTCGGGGTGTAGTCCTAATATTTCGGGAGACTCATCGTCTGGTAAGGACTGGATAATCTCTATGCAGTCCTTTAAGCTTGAGCAGCTGGGCCCTGACTGGTACATCTGAAAGTTGAATTGCTTTGTTAGTTTTGCAGGAGTTAGATATCTACTCTAGGTAACGCATGAAGCAAGTTTCTCCCCATGACCTTTTGTGCAAAAGGCTGGCTCTTCTTTCTTATTTTTATATGGCACAGACACTGTTGAAAGCAACTGTTGGGATTACTCTGTTGCAAACTGTGTGACACACACATGTAACTTTCTTGTTGGGAAAGGGTGGGGCATTTAAGGGCTAGGAGATTGTAACCACTTAGTGCCTTAATGAAATATACTCATAGGTAACGGAAGCGAGGGGCCTTTAGTACATCCTAGAGAAGCAATACAAAGGAGGCCAAGGCCTTGTGTGTTAAAAGTGTGGTGACTTTCAAGCATCCTCCCTTGGGCCCTCCTGGGCTTCTTTGGGTCTGGGGATTGTAGTATGGTTATCCTGTACTTTATGGCTCATATTCACTTATCAGTGAGTACATGCCACCTGTGTCTTTCAGGGTCTGGGTTGCCTCACTTAGGATGGTATTTCATAGTTCCATCCATTCGCCTGCAAATTTCAAGATTTCCTTATTTTTAATAGCTGAGTAGCATTCCATTGTATAAATGTACCACATTTTCTTTATTCATTCTTCAGTTGAGGGACATCTAGGTTGTTTCCAGTTTCTGGCTATTATGGTTTTTTTTTTTTTTTTTTTGAGACAGGGTTTCTCTGTGTAGCCTTGGCTGTCCTGGACTCACTTTGTAGACCAGGCTAGCCTCAAACTCCCAGGAATCCGCCTGCCTCTGCCTCCCGAGTGCTGGGTTAAAGGTGTGCGCCACCACCTCCCGGCTTCTGACTATTATGAACAAGGCTGATATGAACATAGTTGAGCAAGTGTCCTTGTGTGATGGTGGAACATCTTTCGAGTATATGTTCAGGAGTGGTATAGCTGGGTCTTGAGGTGGATCTACTCCCAAACTTTCTGAAAAAGTGTCAAATTGATTTCCACACTGGCTGTACAAGTTTGCACTCTTGCCAGCATGTGCTGTCACTTGAGTTTTTGATCTTAGCCATTCTGACAGGTGTAATATGGAATCTCAGAGTTATTTTGATTTGTATTTCCCTGATGGCCAGGGACACTGAACATTTTTTAAGGGTTTCTCAGCCATTAGAGATTCCTCTGTTGAGAATTCTCTGTTAGCTCTCTAGCTCATTTTTAAATTGGTTTGTTGCTGTTTAATATCTTGAGTTATTTATATATTTTGGATATTACACCTTTTTCAGGTGTAGGGTTGGTGAAGATCATTTCCCAGTCTGTAGGCTGTTGTTTTGTTCTGTTGACAGTGTCCTTTGCCTTACAGAAGATTTTCAGTTTCATGAGGTCCCATTTATTAATTATTGATCTTAGAGCCTGAGCTGTTGGTGTTCTGCTCAGGAAGTGGTCTCCTGTGTCAATGCATTCAAGGCTCTTCTCCCACTTCCTCTTCTCCTAGATTTAGTGCATCTGGTTTTATGTTGAGGTCTTTGATCCACTTGGACTCGAGGTTTGTGCAGTGTGATAAGGGAGAATGCTTGAATCTCACTCAGAAGAGGAAATAAAACAGACATCTGAAGTAGATGAGGGGAGGGAATGGGGTGGGAGAGGGGGTGGAGGGGGTAACTGGGAGATTGATCAGGTGTAGGGAGAGTAGGGGTGGCGTGGGGTGGAAGACTGGGAGAGAGAATGGAAATTGGTGGTGGAGGCATCTCTGGGACAGGGGAGGTTCCAGGAGTCTACAGGGGTGACCCTAGCTGAGACTTCTAGCACTGGGTGGTATGGGGTCTAAACTCACTGCCTCCTGTAGGTTGATAGGACTTCAAGTGGATGGGGGACGACACCAACCCACCCATGAAACTTTCAACCCCAAAAATGTGTCTTGCCTACAAGAAGTGTAGGGATAAAGATGGAGCAGAGATTGAGGGAATGGCCAACCAATGACTGGTCTAACCTGAGACCCACATCATGGGAGAGAGGCAGACAGGACCTAGCATAACTGTCTTCTGAGAGGCTTCATTCAGCAGCTGATGGAAACAGAAGCAGAGACCCACAGGCAAACAATAGGCCAAGCTTGGGGAGTCTAGAGGAAGAATGGGAGTAAGGATTGGGGGAGACGGAGGGGTCAGAGACACCACAAGAAGACCTACAGAGTAAACTAACCTGGGCCCATGAGGGATCACAGAGGCTGAATCACCAACCAAAGAGCTTGCATGGGCTGGACCTAGCCCCCCTACATGTATGTAACAGATGTGCAGCTTGGTCACCATGTGAGTCCCCCAACAATGGGAGTAGGGGCTGTCTCTGACTCTGTTGCCTGCCTTGAGATCCCTTTCCCCTAGCTGGGCTGCCTTATATGGCGTCAGTGGGAAAGGATGCACTTAGTACTGCTGCAATTTGAGGTGCCAGGGTGAGTTTGGTACCCCTTCTCTGAGGAGGAGAGGGGGGAATAGAGGGAAGGGGGCTGAAGGTGTGACTGGGAGAAGAGGAGGGAGAGGACTGGGACCAGGCTGTAAAGGGATTAAATAAATAAATAAGGGGAAAAAAGTGGTGACTAGCCTGCTGCCACTGGGAGGGTAAGACTGTAAGGAAGTAGGGAAGGAAGTTAGACCACTGCCGTGTGTCTCTGAAGGAGATGTTGGGATGCTTGCCCTGCCTGCTGTTGTTAGCTGGCTGCATCCATGAACAGCCTCCCCTACCACATGCTCCCATTGTGACGTCCTGTGCTGAAACAGGCCCAGCACAGTCAGTCAGCTATGGGCTGAAACCTCTGGAAACACAAGCCAGAAGTACATCTTTCCTCATAAAAATTGTTTGTCTTAAGCAACTGTCAAATGACAGGCACCTGTCTAATACAAATATTAAGAACAAATGACCAGTGTGACCAGGAAGAGAAATGCATCGTTTATAGGGTCAGGAGGCTGGTGGGAGTGGCCTTCACTGATGACCTGGCCACAGGACACAACAGAGAACAGTCACTGACAGAAGACATTCTCAGTGAAAGAAACTAAGATTATTACAGTGTAGGACGGACTGATAGGTTGCAATGGTCATAAACATTTCAGGGTTTTAATGTAATTAACTGAAATGTAAGATTTCAGAATAAATATTTTTGCTAACATGGTATATTGCAATAGAACAAGAGATGTATGTTACTGTTGCTCCTGTTCACTTACACATTTAGCATGACAGTCTGCATTCAGAAGTCAAACACATGACACTCACTGGGCAATTCTAAAGGTTGTTCAAGGCTAATTTTATCTTAGGGACTAACTTGAGAATCTAAACTTAAACATTCCTGTAAACATTTAAAAGCAAACAGAAGCTCTGAGTGCCAACCAGAAATGTGCACACTGCCTGGCGTGCACCAGCTGTCTGTAAATGCTGCTGTCTTTTGGTGGTTGGTGTCAAGAACAGACTAATACACATTTTTTTTCTTTCTTGTTACCTTACAAATGAATTTCCCTCAGATGTCACTTTGCTCATCTCCCTGTATTCTCAAGACTCTGGGCAGATGACCTGGGCCTGACCTCTATTCTTCTTGATGACACCAGGTCTGGCTCAGAGCCTTGTCCTTGCCATGTCCTGTTGTTGATTTACTACTCCAATCCCCCCCCCCCCACATGCCCACAAGGGTTAGAAGTCACAGAGTTCTTTCCTCTATAGCAGACGTTAGACAGAACATAATGGTGTGTCTAGCCTGGATCCCTGCCCATAAGGTGGACATCTGCATGGAGGACAGAAGCTAAAGGGGTGAGGAAAGGGAACGAAGAGGAATCTAGAGTTTTCTACCTCCGGTGCTTGTGGCTGAGACAAGGCTCTTGCCTGCCAGCCTTCCACATACTTGTGGTGTGTGCTTCCCACTCTGTGGCCCTCAGCTTCCTCACTTGGCAGCTACGCAAACAGAAGCTTGGGCAACGTGCCCATTGGCTGGCATGGACTCGGTGGTCTGGACGAGCTGCTGCCTTCTGGCACCTTCTGCTCTGGTGTAACTCAAGGTCCTCAGAGGGCACACGCTATCACTTTACCATTCTTTTAGCTCTTGGTATATTCTGGCACTTAATAAACAAGGGGAAGCTGGTTTTGCAATACTGGTCTGAAAGTTAAGGAAAGCCACTAAAGTAATCATTAAAATTTGCTTGAAGACAAAGGATGCAACAAAACTTAGTTAAAAAGAACTAAGAGGGGCTGGAGAGATGGCTCAGAGGTTAAGAGCACTGGCTGCTCTTCCAGAGGTCCTGAGTTCAATTCCCAGCAACCACATGGTGGCTCACAGCCATCCATAATGTGATCTAGCCAGCAGGTGTACATGCAGGCAGAGCACTGTATACATAATAAAGTGTTTGAAAAAAAAAAAAAAAGAATTAAGAAGAGCCTGGTCTACAAAGCAAGCCCAGGACAGCCAAGGCTACACAGAGAAACCCGTCTCGGGGGAAAAAAAAAAAAGAAAGAAAAAAAAAAAAAAAAAAGAAAAAGAAAAAGAAAGAAGATATACCCATCTCTTACCTCATCATTAAAGAAACTGAAGTTAGCCTTCAGCCTTTCAGGATTGCAGAATTTGTGGAAAAGAGTCTTCAGGCATCGCTTGTCCCATTTATCAGTCAGTTGGCTACCATAGGTCGCATTCACGATCAAGTAGGTCATCTCCTTCCATGGAACTTCTGAGTGGCCGGAGAGGACGCTTTCCAGCATCTTTATGGACACCTGTGGAAAGCTTTGTTATATCTGCGCATGGTTTTAATGTTCATATAACAACAACAAGTCTTAAGTCTCTCTGAAACACAGAGAACTAGGCTGGGAAGTGCGGTCCTCTAGTCTAAATTATTTCAGAGGCTGAGGCAGAAGGATTATAAGTTCAAGGCCAATTTGGGCAACTTAGTAAGACCCTGACTCAGTAGAAGTGGACTGAGGGAGCTGGAGAGACACTCAGCGGTTAAAGAGCATTGATTGCTCTTCTAGAGGACTGGAGTTCAATTTCCAGCACCCACATGGCACCTCACAACTGTCTGTAACTCCAAGATCTGGCACCCTCACAATACATACATGCAGGCAAAACACCAATGCACATAAAGTGAAAATAAAGTGACTCCAGGACAGCCAAAGCTACACAGAGAAGCCCCGTCTCAAAAAACAAAACAAAACAAAAGAAGGTTCTGGGATATAGCTGAGCAGTAAAGCACTTGCCTAGTATGAGCAAAGCCCTAGGGTTTGGTCTCTAGTACTGGAAAACCAACCAACCAACCAACCAACCAACCAACCAACCAACCAACCAACCAGGAACAGAGTAATAAAGTAGGAAGATGTGTGTTTTCCTTCACCAGTGACTGTAGGGCAATTGAGCTATATCCTCTGTAATCATGGTTGCTGCTTTAGCAGACAAGCAGGGCCCAGAAGGATGCAGAAGGATGCCTCCCCTCCTCCTCCTCCCCCTCCCCCAAGGCCTGCAACAGCAGCTTCTTGTGTCCTGAAAATGACTTTAGTGTGACCTTGCTTATACAAATGGCATCCCCTCTTCCTTCCGGCTCCTCCTTCATGCCCTCCACTGCCCTAAGCTCTCTTGGCCTCTCCCTCCCTCCCTGTCTGGCTTCCTGACTTTCCTATTCCCACAGGTGCTACCGGCACACATGCTAGCCCTCAGCTGTCTCTGTTCCGTGGTCACAGCCATTCATACTTCCACTATGTGAGCCCTGGTGCTCCCACCCCTGAAACCATCAGAGATGCGACTCCACTGTGGGCTCCCTGTGGGCACCATGTCTGCACACTCAAACAAGAACCCTGATCAAAAATCATTGGAAAACAAAGCAAAGGCCTCTGTACTGAATGTAGACATTTTCCTTGTCATTACTCTAAATAAGATAGGGTGTTGAGGGCTGGAGAGGTGGCTCAGCAGCTAGGAGCACTGGCTGCTCTTCCAGAGGTCCTGAGTTCAATTCCCAGCAAGTACATGGTGGCTCACACCCATCTATATATAACGTGATCTGAGGCCGTCTTCTGGCACGCAGGTGTACATGCAGATAGAACACTCTTACATTAAAAGAAAAAACAAAAGATAGTATGTTGATTCACACAGTGCTTATACTGAATTGGGATGTACACATGGTGTAAACTATACAGGCTGCTGCTTGTAGGTCATATGCAAATGCTGCCTCGTTTTATAAGAGACTTGAGCACCATCGACTTTTGCCATGTAAGGGGGACCCTGCAGTCAGGCCTCTGAGGGTATCAGGGATAGCTGTTACTTGCAGGTTCCCACTGTGACAGGCGGAGCCTGCCTGGGTTTGTACTCCGTCTGGTACTATTTATGCTCATCCTCTTTCCCTCTTCCTCATAGTCATTTAGGTTGGAGTTTCTCTACAGTGCCTCTGGACTGTTTGTCTTCTTTGTAATATTAAGAACTCTGTATTTCATAGAGATTAATTTTTTGCCTGCCATTTGCATCATACAGTTTAAAAGAGTTACTTTTAACTATGCCCATTTCTGTGTGGCTGTGTGCATGTCTGTATGTCCAGTCTCCTCGAGCCGGCATTCCAGGGGCTCGTGAACTGCCCGATGAGGGCACTGAGAGCTCGGGTCCTCTGGGAGAGCTGCACACGCTCTTAAGTGCTCTTGACGGCAGAGCCGGCTCTGCAGCCTCTCATTGCAAATACTTTCTGAAGTCTGTTCCTTGTCTTCTGGCTGCTTTATAACAGTTTTCCATGGAAGAGTTTTTACAATCAAATATGGGTTTTACAGCCCTGAAGGCTCTGGGTTTCTACATTTTTTTGGTCCACACTGTCCCAACTGAGCTGCTTTGACACTGCTCCAATTCTGGGTTTCTAACTTGCATTAAGTTATCCCTACCTCCAAAACTGTACATAGACCCTGGATTCATTTTTAGAGATCTGTGCGGCTGTATAAATGCATTTAATCTCCCTTCTACGCTATAAACTAGTAGAGCGCCAAAGATAAAGGACCTAAGTACTTTTCTTCCAGTATGGTGGCTAGCTGTACTGGTATTATTTACTTAAAAACAAAACATCTTTTTACTGTGTTGAAACACTGCTGGTCTCACAGATGGTGGGGCTTGAGGCTGGAAGACAGCTAGAGCACGAGCGGTAGAGCTGTATCAGAGGAGATTTTGTTTATTGTTTTTTTGTTTGTTTGTTTGTTTTTTCAAGACAGGGTTTCTCTGTGTAACAGCTCTGGCTGTCCTGGAACTTGCTCTGTAGTCCAGGCTGGCCTTGAACTCATGGACATCCATCTGCCTCTGCCTTCAAAGTGCTGGGATTAAAGGCGTGAGCCACCACTGCCTGGCCCTTGAGGAAACTTTGGTTGGCAGTAATTTTTTTTTCTCCCGGAGACAGGGTTTCTTTGTGTAGCCTTGTCTATCCTGGACTTGCCTTGTAGACCAGGTTAGCCTCAGGCTCACAAAGTTCTGCCTGCCTCTGCCTCCCCGAGTGCTGGGATTACAGGCGTGTGCCACCACTCGCAGCATTTTTTTTTTTAAATTTAGCTGGAGAGGTGGCTCAGTCGTTAAGAGAACTGGCTGCTCTTCCAGAGGACCCAAGTTTGATTCCCAGCACCTCCATGACAGCTCACAATCTTTTATAACTCCAGTTCTAGATCCAGTGCCTTCTTCCAGCCTCCCGGACACCAGGCACACACACGGTGCACAGACATACATGCACATTCAGGCAAAGCATCCATACATAGCATCCCACAAATATGTGCAGTCACAAATTAATTTTAGAAATTCATAGAGAATTCAATCTATTTCTGCATTCTTTGCTGAACCACACTGACTTAACCTAGTGTTGTTGCTAAACTATTTACTTCAGGATAGTGGATTTTTAGTGTATTTTGATGTCTGGTAAAGGAAAATTCTTTATTTTTTATATTCTTGTGTGTGTGTGTTTTAGCTTATTCTTGACATTTCTTCTCCATATATATATTGCTCTATTTGCATGTACAATTGCATGCCAGAAGAGGCCATCAGATCCCAGTATAGATGGTTGTGAGCCACCATGTGGTTGCCGGGAATTGAACTCCAGACCTTTGGAAGAGCAGCCAGTGTGCTTAACTACTGAGCCATCTCTCCAGCCCCAACATTTCTTCTTCTATGTGAATCTTTTTCAATTCTAAATCTTCCAAGTTCTAACTGTGACTGTGTTGTGTTTGGTAGTTAGTGTTGGAAGAATCTCCAGTCTCGCTGGACAACAGGGATGCATTGGGCTCGAGCAAGCAGAGGAGAGAAAGGGGAGACACACATTGGCACCCCCTGTGCAGCCTGGCTGACTTCTCAACTGTCTGTGCTTCTGTCCTCATCTGGAACCTCGGGACCATCAGTGCGCTTATCTTACAAAGCGCTTATCTTACAAACTGTCAGCATTTTAAATGATCGAGAATGTTGTTCTTTTTCTCCTTAACTTATAGCGCTCTTTATGTGGGGCCCTTAAATTTCTTTTTAAAAAAATATTTATTATTATGCATACAGTGCTGAAAAGGGCATCAGATCACATTATAGATGGTTTTGAGCCACCATGTGGTTGCTGGGAATTAAACTCATGACCTCTGGCGGAGCAAACAGTGCTCTTAACCACTGAGCCATCTCTCTAGCCCCAATCCTTAAATTTCTTATTTTGTCCCTATGTAGTGTCAATATTTTTTAATCACTACTATTCTGAGTGTTTATTGCTAGAGAAAAACTATATATTTACATTTTTATCTAGTCATTTTGATAAGTTCTCTATTTTTAGTAAGCCTCTCTTCACTTCTTTTCAGTAGTGCATAAGGTTTTCAAGACCCCCAGTATGTTATCCATTGCTGTGCTAGGGGCTGACCCCAGAACCTGTGCATGCTGCATTTAATAAGTGATAGCAATCCTTTCACTTTGCTTTCTGTTATCTATTTTACTTTATTGTTTCTCTTACATTTTGATAATTTGCCTAAGTTGTTATCTATTTTCAGTTTTCTTCTTTGTTAAATCTAAGACATAGTGGGCTGCATGTAGCTCTGTGCCTTAGCGTGGACTCAGCATGTGTGGGATCTTGGGTTTGGTTACTAGTGTGGGGGAGGGGAGGCATGGCTTCCCTTCCTCCTCAAATTCATCTCTCTATTCAAATGACTAGAAGACAGCAATTATTTCCCCACTCAACTCGCTAACACACGGTGCAACACCTTCCTATTGCTCATTGTTTGCGTTTTGACCGGGCTTGGGCAGGAACACCCTGTGCTCTCATTCCCGGCATCTGCTGTACTTTATATCATTGGCCAATACAGAACCAATGAGCTTACTGCATGTAGGTGGCTTCTTGTGGAGGTATATTTCTACCTCCTAGTGGCCACAGAGAGGACACGAAGGAATAGAAGTCCTCCATCCCAGGGTGGGGTTCACTGACACAGGAAAATCAAGATTTTCCTAGAAAAAAAAATTGTTCTAAAACAAAAATGGGAGGGTAATCAAGGGTGTGGCACTCTACATGAGAAGCACAGTTGCAAGAGGATTAACTTGGCAAATTTCATGTACATTGGTGCTTTGCCTGCATGTATGTCTGTGTGAGGGTGTCAGATCTTGGAGTTATAGACAGTTGTGAGCGGCCATGTGGGTGCTGGGAACTGAACCCGGGGTCCTCCGGAAGAGTAGCCAGTGCTCTTAATTGCTGAGCTATCTCTCCAGCTCCTTTTTTTTTTTTTTTTTAAAAAAGGTTTCTCTGTGTAGCCCTGGCTGTCCTAGACTTTGGTCTATTGACTAAGCTAGCCTAGAACTCAGAGATCTGTCTGCCTCTGTCTCCTGAGATCGAAGACATGTGGACTACTGCCCAGCAACTTTGAAAAAGTTTATGCAGACATTGTTGTCCATTTCTTTTATTAGCAATAAAGAAAACATCCTGCCAAAAGGTACACTATACGGTACTATGAAAATGATAATAGTTAAAAAAAAGACTCTTAAGTTGTCCAGCCCCCCGGAACTCCGTGTAATTCTTCTTGCTTTAAATAAGAATATTGAGAGAGTTTTTATAAGTGATTTACATGTCAGGAACTGAAAATGTTTCACGTATATTCACTGAGTTAAAACCTTCTTTTTGAACATTATTTTATGCATATAGGTGTTTTGCCTGCATATATATCTGCATACCACATGTGTGCCTGGTGTCCACAGAAGCCAGAAGATGGCATCAGATGCCCTAGAACTGTAGTTACAAGTGGTTGTGAGCTGCCATGTTGGTCCTGGGAACTGAAGCCAGGTCCCCTGCTGAGCCGTCTTTGCAAGCCACTGAGTTGTATCTCATAACAACCCTGTAAAACCCTGTACTGAGGTTTGTTCCCCTCCCAGGCTGCTTTATTTCATTAAGGGACAAGGACCGTGTGGCTATTTGACTTGTCCGGAAGACAGACTCCTTGTAGAGCCTCAGCGGTGGGGCTGCAACTGCGTTCTAGAAAGCTGCCTTTGGCGTCTCTGTTTTGATCATCAGTGGTCAGTGCCTAGCCCCGTGGAGATGTACGCTAGCTCCTGCTCACTGCCTGCCTTCCGGAGCCCACACTCACCTCCAGGTCCGAAGAGCTGAATTTATAAGGGATATTCCATCCCAGGGTGCCATACACTTTCCTCTCATTGATCACAGCATTGAAAAGACAGAGGTTGAATAGAATTTTTTTCCACCATGGTCCGCAATCAGACTTACGAAAGATCTCTTCTGTCACCTCTCCACTTCCGCCATAGCCAAATGTTTGAAGTAAATTGCTTTTCAACCTATTGAGAGGTTCCATGGCAATCTTTAAAAGAAAAGTAAGTGAAAATGCCAAGTGACGATAGGTGTGAACAGGTCCTGGAGGGGTTACTTCTCACAGCCCTGGTGACATTTCAAGAACCACAAGTCCAAATCTAGGTGCTCTCTCTCTCTCTCTCTCTCTCTCTCTCTCTCTCAAATACCTCTGTAACTGTATCATTTCATATTTTGTGTCACATTCTAATTCATATTTTACTTTTGAGACAAGGTCTCCCTTTGTAGCCCTGGCTAGCATGGAGCTTACTATGTAGATGAGGCTGGTCTTGAGCTCGCAGAGAGCTGCCTAATTCATAGTTTAAGACAAGCTGCATGCAGCACTGGGATGCTAGCTATCACTGTGACCACAAGCATAGTGCTCGGGAAGGACAGAACCTAAGTTTGCTGTGCTAAACCGGGGGTTGCTGTGCTGTGGCACGGGAACAGAGCTGCCAAGCCTCGCATGGAGCGTGCCAGAGCAAACAGGACCGTGGCTGAGCCAGCAGCCATAGCCAGCCATCACGCATATTGAAAGGGGCAGTGGGGACTTTGTATTACTAAATTCTGATTGCCTTGAGAATTCAAGTGGGTACTGACTCTTTTACTGGAGTAGCTGAAGTGACTGACTGTGACGGTTTTATTAGTGTGGCTGTTAGTCTGAGATAACCTACAAGGGGTGTGTGTGTGTGTGTCTGTGTGCGCGCGTGCGCGCGCACACATACAGACTAACAATGTAATTGATTTGAACATTGGCAAATAAAGTATCTCGTGTAACTTTTTTTCTCCCCCGAGACAGGGTTTCTTTGTTAGGATTATGTAATTCTTCTGACACACAGTACATAAATACTGTGTGGCTATGCAGATTAATTAATTATATGGGTGAAGGTATGTATGCATGAACATGAGATTTCCAGATTCACATGTTGCTGGGGGGTGATGGAGGAGGTGCAGTGGGAGATACTGTGTACGATGGTGCTCCAAGAGGTCACTAGAGCAGATGCAGATGGCTGACATAGTAGCCCCTCCTTTTCTCCAGAGTTATAGAAATAGAGAGACTTTTGCTTTGAAATGGAAGCACATCATTTTGGGAAGGAGGGCGTTCTCTAGGCTGTTGTTAGAACTCTGTGTAGATGCAGACCACGTAGGCCTTGGACTTACAGGGATCCGCCACCTGGCTGGTCTCTAGAATTAGAGGCATGCACCCTCACACCCAGCTTTATTGATAGACTCTTTTTTGGGGGAGGGGTTTCAAAACAGGGTTTCTCTGTGTAGCCTTGGCTGTCCTGGACTCACTTGTAGACCAGGCTGGCCTCGAACTCACAGTGATCTACCTGCCTCTGCCTCCCAAGTGCTGAGATTACAGGGGTGCGCCACCACGCCCGGCTACTGATAGACTCTTAAAGTGGAATTAGACCTAATCAAAATCAATGTCCCTTGAAACTCTATGTCCCTCTTTGTCACTACTGCCTCCCAGCTTCTACTCCCTGCCAAAGGAAAAAGGCCATTTGAGGTCATAATCAGGCACACCTTGGGAAGTAAATAGGGCCTCTTAAGTCACAGGCTGAAAGGCTCAGATTTCTCTGCCTGCTCCAGGACAGTGCTGGGGGAAGTGGCCCTGGGTAAAATATACAGTAGAAGGGGAAGCATTTAGGAATCAGTCTGGCCAGGCTTGGTCTGGCATAATATTTTGCCTGTGTCCTTGTCAGTTTCCCTGCTGTTTAAAGTCTGGTTTTAGGCCAATTGGGCCTTTCATAGGATTGACCGAGTCTTAGTTGGAAAGCATAACCCACAATTAACCCTTTGTTAGCAAAGAGTTTGTTTGCCTTCTGCTAGAACTTTCCAGAGAGTTAACAAACCATAAAATGGGTAAGAGGAATAGAAATAAGAAAACGGCACAGAGTTAAGTGTAGTGCCACAGACCTATACTCAAGCAGCTGAGGTGGGGGCGATAATCAGAGGTCAGGAGTTCAAGGCCAACACAGCCAGGCAGTATCCCGAGGCAGAAAAAGTAGAAGGCAGAAAGGTAAGAGCTACACAGATATTTGCATTCTGGTTTACCACAACTGGAAGCAGAGCATCCTCTCTGAGAAGCAAGTGTCAGAGCTAGGAGTTTTTGAAAGCAGGGCTACATAGCATTCTCTCCACCTAGCAGACGCTGACAATGAATAGAGCATGAGTGCTCTTCTTGGTCCAGAATAATGAGTAATAATGTAATCATATTTACAAGCAGGCAGGCGTTGCCAGTCACACTGAGATCCCGCCGGTTCGTTCTTACCTTCACACCCTTCTGAAGAATAGCAATTGGGAAAGAACTATATGATTTTGAGCTTAACCAAAGCCTAAAGTCAGGATCTATCGTCGTATCTGGGCTACTAAATCTGCAAAATAAAAAAATGTACAATATTTTCTTAGAGTCAGAGCATTTTAATATTTCTATGACCTTACAAATCACCCCAATGCCAAAGATACCATCTCATTTACAAGTGCTTTGGAGGTGCACAAAGAGTTGTGTAAGACTCATCAGCCAGGCACACTGGTGCACACCTGTAATCCCAGCACTCGGGGAGGCAGAGGCAGGTGGATCTCTGTGAGCTGGAGGCCAGCCTGGTCAACAAAGTGAATCCAGGACAGCCAAGGCTACCATAGTCTCTGGTCTCAAAAAACCAGAAAACAAACAAAAAGATTCATCAATTTCTATTTTCCTTCCCTTAAGTAAAAAAAATAAAAATAAAAAAGGCTTGGGGGAGACATGAAGTGACTAGAGCAGAGAGAATTGGCAGCAAACAAGCTCAGGTTCATACGTGCTGTTCTCTGGCAAGGTTCGCTGGTCCCAGAACATGGGGCCAGAGAGGTTGCACGTGCTGGACCCAAAATGGATGTTTGTTTTTTTTTTTTAATTTTTTTTTTCGAGACAAGGTTTCTCTGTGCAGCCTCGGCTGTCCTGGACTTGCTTTATGGACCAGGCTGGCCTCGAACTCTCAGAGATTGGCAAAGGGAGGGATGATGTGTCAGACAAGAGCTGAGTTTTTTCCATATAAGATCCTGACTTGAGTGCCTGATGGTGGTTCAGGATGGGGATCTCACCACCTAGAATTTGGCTTTGGTGTCATCTGGGTAAGCCATGCTGGGAGGGAAGCAGAGGTCGAGTTCAAGGTCAGCCTTGTCTACATGGCTGTCTCAAAAAGCCAGGGTGGGTAGGAGGCTTTTCCACTGGTCAAACCTGGGGCAAACAGCAAAGGAAAAGACAGTAGGACCTGGCTAAGTCAAAGGAGCACAGCGGGACACCACCCACATTGGTGTGACTATGTAAACGAATCAATAGCTGGAGAGGGGAAGTGCTTTTTGTTCTGGTAGCCTGTCATTACGTGACTCTTTTTCTGCGTGAAGTCCTGGGGATAGGCACATACAGTCAAGGTGAGCAGTCGGAAAGCTATTTCTTGGCAAATTAGGTAGTAACAATTCAGTCACAGATTACAAGGGATGCTGAAACTAGTGGGGATGGATACTCTAATATATAAAAAAGATCTGAAAGTTTCCATAGTATAATCATGTGATCAAAGTTAGCAGCACCAGGAATAGTGCAGAGTGACGTCATAAGCTCTAACACATCTGCCATCTTCCTGCCTGCAGCAAGCTATAGACTGCATATGAGCAAATAGCAGACAATCTCAAGTTGACAACTCTTTTGAGCATGTCTAACTTTTGACACTATAGCATGACATTGTTATCTTTGAGGTTCATGCTCAAGAATCAGTGACCAAAAACATGGCCCAACCAACCAGCCAGCCAGCGAATCAACCAAAACTAACCAACCAATCAACCAAAACCAACCAACCAATCAAAACCAACCAACCAACCAAACCAATCAACCAACCAAAACCAACCAACCAAAACCAACTAACTAAACAACCAAAACCAACCAACCAATCAAAACCAACCAACCAACCAAAACTAACTAACTAAACAACCGAAACCAACCAACCAATCAAAACTAACCAACCAACCAAAACCAACCAACCAACTAAAACCAAAAATTCATTATAATATTTTCACTATTTTGTGTCAGCATTCATAGCTTCCTTGATGTATGTAGCTTGTAGACTGTGAGGTGCACACTCCTGCAAGGTGCACACAACACATCAGGCTATGCCTTTCAAACCATTAGAGATGAGAGGTCAAAGGTGGACTGAGGAGTTCCTCCATTTTAAGGGAGACAGAAGAGACAGAGAACCACAGAGAAACCAGTGTTTTGGAACCTAGACCTGAAGTTCTTATTTACCACAAAGATACCTTGAGAAAGCAGCTAGCCAGGACTAAGTTTTGTGGATTAGATGCCCAAGCAGAGTGAGGCACTGGGGGGGTAGGGTAATGACATTGTGTCAGGCAGTCAACTTTCAAACAGCTCAGAGGGGGGAAATAGTATTTGTAAACATAGTAACAGTGGTAGGTTAGTCCTAAGCATGGAAACTAGAAAAGAAGGTGAACAGGGGGTCGTAGCTCCCGTGCAGTGTAGACCTGAAATTACTTCTAAAAAGTTTCAATGGTATGGGCAGAAGAAGGCTCTTGCCACCAAGACTGACAACTTGAGATTGATACCCAGGACCCATATGCTGGAGGCAGAGAATTGACTTTAAAAGCTGTCTTGTGACTGTTACATGTGTGCTGTAGCATGCATGTGCTCATGCACAAACACACAAACACACTCATATAGTAAAAATAAAATATGTAGAGTAAGCCTAAATAATAAAAGCAAACCCACCACTGAAATATGAAAAAAAACATGAAAACCGCCTGAATAACCTGTAGCTCCGCCTAATGTTTTCTTTTCCCTTCTTTGAGCCTTCTCTGATTTTAAAATAAAAATATCATATGGTACATATTGATTCTAGCTTGGTATTTTCCCTTCTTATTAATATATTGTGAACATATTTATTTAGTGCCTAAATTCAGGAACAGCCAAATTAAAATGTTCCTTTTTGAGACTTTCTTACAGTGTATTTTGGCTACATTCTTTCCTCTCTTCCAACTCCTCCCAGATCCTTTCTGCCTCTGTATCCCCTCAACTTTACATTCTTTCTCTCATAGCTACAGTTTCAAAATACTGCAAACAAGAAGGCTGAGCCTATGGCGATCACGGGAGCCAGTGCTGTGGGGAGTACAGCCTTGAAGTGCCGCACTGCTCTTTGCAGTGACTTTGCAGTGTGCGTGATCAATCTGTTCCCAGACACACAAGCACGGAGCTTACGTCTCTATGATCGTGCAGAGTCGTGGCATGAAGGAAGCTGCGAGGTGGCAGTTCTGGAGGAAGACCCACTGGTTCTTTTTGTCCATTGACTGAAAAATGAGATCTTCTGCTTTGGCTGCCTGCCCTCGGCCCAGGGAAATCATGGTCACCTGCGGCGGTGTTCCTTTGAATTCTTGTGCGAATCTCAGGAGAATATTGTTGAGGTCAAGCCCTGTACAACAACACAGAGAGGTAAATAAAACGGTAAGCTCCCTTAATTCTCTCAAGAGACACAATTCTGTGCTTATTGAGGGGGTGGGGAGGGGAGATGTAATTGCAGGAGAATGACCCAGGTTTTGAAATGAAAGCCTACACTTCAAAGTTTGTCTCTGCCACTTGCTGGCCCGGGATGCAAGTTCTCCAACATCTGGGAACGGTAGCGGCTCATGGGCAGAGGCACTAGCAGCTGGTTATCACACCTGGATCTTCTTGCCCCTTCGTCCTCTGGTGATGCACAACACAACTGCAGCATGATGGCTGCTAACCCAGCTAAAGCATGTTCGTGAAACTGGTGTGACCATGAAAAGTCTGTGCACAGGTTTTGGCAGTAAAAGTATCTTAGGAAAGTTGTGTTGCAAAGCCTTAGCTATCTGTCTCCTTCCTTCCAGACTACTGTCAAATGAGGGGGTGACTAGTGGCCTGCTACCACGGTGGGGGAAGTTTTCAATAAGGAGATAGCATCTGCAGGTGTCCACACGTAGCATGGTGCGCCACAGCCTCTGCAGGTGTCCGGCACACAGCGTGGTGCGCCACAGCCTCTGCAGGTGTCCGGCACACAGCGTGGTGTGCCACAGCCTCTGCAGGTGTCCGGCACACAGCGTGGTGCGCCACAGCCTCTGCAGGTGTCCGCACACAGCGTGGTGCGCCACAGCCTCTGCAGGTGTCCGGCACACAGCGTGGTGCGCCACAGCCTCTGCAGGTGTCCGCCACACAGCGTGGTGCGCCACAGCCTCTGCGGGTGTCCGGCACACAGCACGGTGCACCATGATCAGGTGAAAAAGCCTCTGGGGAAAGGAGGCACTCTGGACAAAGCCTTCTGATTTACAGAGTGTGAAGATCTGAGAAAACTAAGGAAAGCTTTCTTAAGGCCCGCAGAGCAGAGGCAAGCAACTGAGGTGAGGAGTGTGTCGGTTAGAGGGACACACAGTCTACTTCTGATAGTCACCTCCTGCTTCTTTTAAATAATTCATTGTGAGCCAAATACAAGTGACCATGGCTTGGGGAACAGATTGATGGGTCCTTAATAAACATAAGCATGTTCCACAAGGAATGATATATGATATATGACAAATAATATATGAGACATGAGTGTATGTATGAAGGATCAGTGTTAATGAAAACAGTTAATAAATATAAGGGGTGACCGTGACTTTCAGAAGAATACTATGTGCTTGAAGAATTTTCTATAAGAAAATCAGCTCGGATGCTTTTTTTTGTTTTTTCCATCTTGATTCTTTTCTATTTTCGAGATACTCATCCTTTACATAGTTTAAAGTTTAAATCCCTCCTCAAAGATGTTAGAAACACGTGAAGCTTTTAAACATAGAATAACTGGACACAGACTCAATCTACTTGCTGTTTTTCCAGGCAGGGCCACGTGCTGGGATTACAGGCGCGAGCCACCACCCTAGTTGGCGCCCTGCACCATCACTGTTCACAGGGAGCTCACCGTAGGAGTGGATAAGGACCAGGGGTGTTTGAGCAGCAGACCCCTTATATGACTCTCTCAGATTCACTGTCGTCTCGGGAAGATATTCACGCCCCATTTTTTCAGCGATAAACTTTCTTACTGAATTCTCCAAACGTTCTGGCCGAAGAATTTTAATCTGAAAAAGGAAATAGAAGACAAGGTCAGTTTAAAAATCCATGGAGGGTGCTCTTCCCAGCGGTAAAAAAACGCAATCAAAGCAAGATGTGTTCCGGCTCTAGCCAGGGTTTCCTGGTGTGCTGTTGGGGAGGTTTAACAAGAGGGAGGCCCCCTGACCATTAGTGGGTATTCCCATCCGTACTGTCCTCCCCACCCCCAGCTACTCTGTGGCCCCCACAAAGTTCTTCCACACTCAATGAGAAAGCTTCCTGTTCTGCTTATGTCTAGAGCAAGAAGAAGCCATATTGTTCAGTGCTGGAAGATGCAAGGTGACCCAAGCAGAAGACAATTAGTCCTTCCATTCCTAAGACAAAAGACAATGGCACAGGCTATATGTTTAAGCAGGACAGAATACGGGTCTGGAGAGAGCTGTGGGCATGTGATACATGTTGGGCACACATAAAATACATGGTGTAGCAAGCACAGAACTTCCCATGAAGACCGCCTTATACCCAGACCACATACATGACACATTTTTACAGAATGATTGTGAGATATGTCTTGAGCAAGTTCAGAATCTCTGCATGGGAGACAAATCTGAATCTGAAACTGAGGATGGACTAGGCCATAGCAAAAAAAATGATCAAATATTGGAAAGTTTGTGTTTACTGTAGCAATACGGTTTTTAAAAAATGCAATTTGGAAGTACATAGAAAAGTCTGGGCCCTCATAGCCGACTCCCACAGAGTTAATGAGATACTGTTCTGATCAGTCAGTATCTTTAGTCTCTATTCTATTTCTCTGAAGAATCATCATGACCAAGGCAACTCTTAAAAGAAGCATTTGATTCGGTGTTTGCTTTATAGTTTTAGAGGCTTAGGCCATTATCACCCTGGCAGAGAGCAGGGTGGCGGGCGGGTGTGGTGTTGGAGAAGTAGCTGAGAGCTACATCCTGATCAGTAAATGAGAGAGTGGGAGAGAGAGAGGGAGAGACAGTGGGCTTTTTTTTTTTCAAGACAGGGTTTCTCTGTGTAGCCCTGGCTGTCCTGGACTTGCTTTGTAGACTAGGCTGCCCCTGAATTCACAGAGATCCGCCTGCCTCTTCCTCCTGAGTGCTGGGATTAAAGGTGTGAACCACCATTCCTGGCTTGACATGGGCGTTTGAAACCCCAAAACCAGCCTTTAGTGACACTTTCTTCCAACTAGGCCACACCCACTCCAATAAGGCCACACCTCCCAATCCTTCTCAAGTAGTGCCACTCTCTGATGACTAAGCCTAGGGCTGGAGAGATGGCTCAGAGGTTAAGAGCACTGGCTGTTCTTCCAGAGGTCCTGAGTTCAATTCCCAGCAACCACATGATGGCTCACAACCATCTATACAGGTGTACATGTAGGCAGAATACCATATACTATACATAGTAAATAAATAAATCTATATATATATGAGCCTTTAGGGGGCATTCTTATTCAAACCACTACTAAATGATCAGGTTCGTCTGACAGCTTCCCTGCTAAGAGCCCAGGCTCTGAAGTGGGATCCTGATCCTTTGGCACCGTCAAGGTGCTAGCCTTTTCTTTCTTTAAATGACCTTTTGGGCATTTGTGTTAGTTTAATATCCAGGACTTTGCTTTTGAGGGATAGGAGGGAAAGGAAGACAGAAGAAAGAACATTATGGTGAATTAATTTTCATTCTATTTTTCTAAATTAATTTTCTTTTTAAAAAAGATTTATTTGTTATATATACAATGTTCTGTGCCTGCAGGCCAGAAGAGGGCACCAGATCTCATTATATAGATGGTTGTGAGCCACCATGTGGTGGCTGGGAATTGAATTCAGGACCTCTGGAAGAACAGACAGTGCTCTTAACCACTGAGCCATCTCTTCAGCCCTCTAATTTTCATAAGCAGCCACAAATACTTGTGAAAATTTTCCAGATGCACCCATCTGTTCATTATTGTCTTTTCCTCTTGTGATGACAGTTCTTGGTTGTCAACTTGACTACATTTGGAGTTAACTAAAACCCCAAAATGGGACACACGTGTGAAGGGTTTTTGTTTCATGTGAAGTTGGAAGGTCCACTTCTAATCTGGATCTTTGAGGTGGGCAGACTCACCTCTCATCTCCCACACCTTCTGCTGGAGGCCTATGTAAGGACTGGGAAGGTGGAGCCTCACTCTCTCGGCCTGCCTGCTCTTGCCTCACTAACAAGTCCATCTGGCCTTAGAGCCCACTTCTTCAGGATTCCAGTGTATACTGAAGACCAGCTGAGACGTCCAGCCTCGTGGACTGAACAATTACTGGATTCTTGGACCTTCTGCTCATAAGCAGCCAATGTTGGATTAATTGGACCTCAGCCTGTAAGCCATTCTAATAAATCCCATTAATATATACATAAATTCATTTTATAAGTTCTGTTACTCTAGAGAACCCTGACTAATGTACCCCTCTTTTTTTGTCTACTGAACACAGACTGAAAACATCTAAAACTGAGTACAAATAAGCCTTATAAGTTGGTAATCTTTGGCATTTTGCTGCCTTTACAGACTTAATATATACCCAATCCCATCACGAATCTCCCAAACCCCAAGCTAGATTCTAAAGCAACCAAGGTAGCTGTGTGAAATGCTTGCTTCCTTTGTAAATGCCACGTTGGTGGGTGTGATTTAGCTGTGAATCAACCCAGGACTCAGACGCACTACCTGTCATAAGAGATTGGGCAGCGTTGCCTTCTCCCTACAGGAGCGGGTCTGCCCTATAATTACAGCGTGGGGTGGCGGGTGAGGGCGGGGCACAGACTAAACTCTGTAGGCAGATCTGCTGGGTGGGTCTCAGAAGAACCGGGAGGCAGTGGTGGCACTGGGCAAATCCGTGCATCCCCCATGCCTTCGGCTTGCCTATAGGGGATGAATGAGGGGTAGGAGCAGCACGTGACAACATCAGGGCAGTCCTTCCCCCCAAGGCTCAGTAAATCTTACCATATTTTGCTTATAAAATTTAATTGTGAGGGGTCCAAACTACTGATAAATTTATTTGAAGCATTTAGAATCTTAATCTTTTGTCTTAGCGTATCTTACCAAGATAAGTCTTTGAAATGGAGTGAGGTTTTCCCAAGGAAAATTTACAGGGCCGAGCATTTCAGTGTTTTCATTCTGAAGTTCCCCTGGATACCATCAAGAAAAAGAGACTGAAATTAACAAATAGGCAGCTGTGCTACTAAGCTATGCCACAATACGAACTTACGTTATAAAGTTCTGAGAGGAAACATGACTGGCTAAGTAAGCAAGTGTTCTATTCCTAGGATCTGGGGCGTCACCAGCCGCCCTTATCATGAAGCAGACGTAGGTCCAAATGGCGGGGTGCACAGGGATGTAATGGGGCCGGGGACGAGGCTGGGCATGCAGTGACGGGGCTGCCAAGGCTGAGGGAGTTGAGAAGCAGAGGCCACAGGCAGGCCCTCAACACCTGTCCTCTCAAGCGAGCGTCAACGGACAGAGAAGAGACCTGGAACAGACTGGGAAATAAGAGCCCACAAAGCAGCCGGGCGTGGTGGCGCACGCCTTTAATCCCAGCACTCAGGAGGCAGAGGCAGGAGGATCACTGTGAGTTTGAGGCCAGCCTGGTCTACAAAGCGAGTCCAGGACAGCCAAGGCTAGCACAGAGAGACCCTGTCTTGAAAAACAAAAACCAAAACAAAACAAAACAAAAAAACCAACCAACCAAACAAAAAAGAACCCACAAAGCTCAGTCACGATCACCATAATTCTGAAAACTTAAGTGTTACATTTACAGAGTTGCTGTTGTTTTCGCACTGATTGTTTTCCCCAGGGCGGCAGAGTCTTGCACCAGGAGTAGGCCACCCTCCATGCCTTGTTTCCAGCCACAGCTGTTGTCTCGGTGAGCATCGCTTCCCCGGCATTTCCCCAGCATCTAACATTACATGCAACTTGAAGTACAAAAAATATTTTTTGAGTGTGCTAATATTCTGATTAAAAAATAAATCCCCACGCTATGTGGAAGTTCAATCACGAGTGGATAAATTTCGAGTTATTTGCAAAATAAAAAGACTCTCACTTTACAAGAAGAGTTAACAAAGTTGCTTTACATAAAAATGATCTTTTGTCTTACATTAAACGATCTTAGGGACTACAGATAGATTAGTGAGAGATACAACAAAACAAAACAGTGATCCACAAACAAAATTGTATGAGGTGGGCACTTCTTCATTAGAAGTAGAAAAGCAAGGAGGTAGAAAATAGATCTAATTGGTGACATTAAACATCTTACTAACTTGCATATTACAGATTCTATCAGCCAATAGACAGTGAATAGATTTAGAAAAATACACAAAATGAATTATCTATAATGAATAGTATACATTTTGGAGAGTAAACAATCTCCAAAAGGAGATAAGCAACTTATTACAAAAATGGGTAAAGTATATGGTAGGACTAGGCAAATCAAATCGCCAGTAACTGTTTGAAAGGGACTTGCTAATATGGTATTTTAAAATTGAAGTATTAACTTTTCAGATGGGTAGACCTCAAAAAAGATCCAGACCTCTATTAGAAAAATGGGCACGTGGGCTGGAGAGATGGCTCAGTGGTTGAGAACACATACTGCTCTTCTAGAGGACCCAAGTTTGATTCTTAAAGAAATCAACCTGGCAGGGACTACTAACCAGAATTTATACTTCCGGAATTCCCATTCTGACAGACAGGAAGTACGTGTGGCAATGGCGCTGTTATTGTGCTATATTATTGTACGTTATAGCAAAATTCTGTGAGCAAAAATGGAGGACTGCATGGCAGGAAACAAACTAGGCTGCATTCCAAGTGGGATATCATAGTAAAAGGGTGAGAAAAATGGGGAGCAGAGTGCAAACCAGAAAGAGAAAAGGAGAAAATATGACAGCATGGTAAACCTTAAAAGAACCACCTCCCCCAGCACTTGGGAGGCAGAGGCAGGGAGATTGCTGTGAGTTTGAGGCCAGCCTGGGCTACAAAGCAAGTTCCAGGACAGCCAGGCCTATACAGAGAAACCCTGTCTTGAAAAACCAAACCAAATCCAACAACAATAACAAACAAACAAACAAAGACCCATTTGCTGTGCAGTTCTTCCTTGGGCTTACTGTCTTTTTCACGGATATCTTTTTCTTTCTTTTTCATGGTCCTGGGGATTGAGGTGGGGGCCTTGCCACTCTGGGCAAGTGCTCTCCCTGTGGGCTGTGTGTCTGGCTCCTGTGTTAACTTTTAGAACACATGTCTGTGACACAAAATAAGGAATCTATGAAAGCTCCATCAGCTACAAGGCTCAGAACCAGTGCGCCTCTGTAACAGTGAAATCCATAAAGATCACAACCCTAAGCTTATTGCGAGGCTTGCCTGGGCTCACATGTGCCACACAGAACACACCAGTGCTCTCATTTCCATTTTTGATCTACCCTTTTTGTTTTGTTTTCAAGATAGGGTTCTTCTGTATAGCCCTGGCTGTCCTGGAATTCACTCTGCAGAACAGGCTGGCCTCAAAATCACAGAGATCTGCCTGCCTCTGCCTCCAAGTGCTGGGATTAAAGGCCCGCACCTCCACACCAGGCCCATGATCTACCTTTATACACTGAAAATCTACACATGCATACACACATTTGGAAAGCTTAGGTTGAAGCACTAAGGGTCCATACCCTCTTCTGATGATCTGGGACTTTGCCGAGGTGAAAGCTCTTCCGAGCAGAAAGGCCTGCTTATTAGAGAGTACACAGCCTTAGTGTCCTGGAAGGTGTTCCATTGATTCTTATTTGACAAGAGGGATTTGCAGAGAAGTGAGAACGGCTCCATGTGGCTGCTGATGTACTGGCATTGTTTCCACTTCAGATCCGACACCCACTGAAGGTGCTCCTGTCTGTATATTTCATATATACCTAACAGAGAGGAGAAAATGGTCACAGGAGAGAGAAACCCTTTGCCTTCTAGTGACTCATCTCAGAGTAGACAAGTAACAAGTATTTGCTGTTGAGCAAAGAGCTACTTCACATAAAAATCAACGCGAGGGGCTGGGGCTGCAGCTCTGTGGGAGGACGCTTGCCTAGCGTGCATGCGGCCATGAGTTCTGTTCCCAGCACTGCAATAAATAGACAGACACATCAACTAGATAAGTGTTGTTATGAGAGAAAAGCCGATCATTTTAACCATTTCAGCACAACTTAGTATTGCGTACGTGTGCGCCGTGTAAAGTGCATCTCTAGAGCTTTCTAACCTCCTCCAGTTTCCTGGTGGCCAACATTCTATTTTGGTTCTGTGAACTGACTTCCTTCAGGCACCTCGTAGGAGTGCTGTTTGTATTTTTGTGACTGTCTTACCTCCTTTGACAAACGTCCTTACTGTAATTTGTAATGGGATTTCCTTTCCTTTAAATTCCATTCCAACTGCATCTATATCAAGTTTTGCTTATCCCTCCAATTCCTTGGTAGAGATGCGGCGGCACGCACCTGTCAGCTATCGGAACTGCATCGCGCTGAGTATGGCTGGGTAAATATGTCTTCCAGATTGTATTGCAGTCTTTTGGCCATTTACTTGGAGTGGGATTGTTGAATCATTTAATTGTTCTTTTTCTGTTATTTTTTTTTTTGTTGTTGTTGTTGTTTTTTTGTTTTTTGAATGTTCTATCTTTAATGTTTTGAGGACATGCCATTCTATTTTTTATATTTACAATTCCATCAGGCATACATAAGAGTTAAAGAGACCATTACCACATGCAGTGTTCCTCACAGGTACACTGTAAAAGGGTTGCCTCTAGCCAGCTGCTCTGTTCTGGGAGGCTTGGAATCCCTGGAACCTCTGGAACTTAGAAGAAAGAGTCTGCTGGTTGGGTGGCTCTTAATGGTGACATTCAACTTCTGCTTCTAGCCTAAGCTTGCTACTTCCTGATCCCGCCTTGGTGGGACTGGTCTGTATCAGAAAGTCCCTGCTCTCATCCTCGGACTGACACCCCTGAAAAGTGTGAATCGAAATATTCCCTTCTTTGCTGAAATTAGTTCTTGGAGGCACTCTGTACTAGGGACTAATACCAATGACATAAACTTTTTTCTTTATTATCTGTTAGGACTTAAAAAGAAAGTGTGTGTGTGTGTGTGTGTGTGTGTGTGTGTGTGTGTGTGTGTGTGTGTGCACGTGCAGTGGCCAGAGATCGATGACTGCTCACTTTGCTCAGCACCTCAGCACTCTCCACCTCTGTTTTTGAAACAGCATCTCTCAGTCAACCTGAAAGCTCATAGACTCGGCTCCCCAAGCTGCCTGGAGAGCTACCACTGTGCACATTCTCTTTCCCTCTTCTCTCTCTTCTCCCTCTTCTCTCTCTCTCTCTCTCTCTCTCTCTCTCTCTCTCTCTCTCTCTCTCTCTCTCTCTCTCTCTCTCTCACACACACACACACACACACACAATTGTGCCTGGCTTTGTAATGTGGGTGCTGGGAAGCAGAGCTTTGTCCCTCAGTTGCTTTACCTGCTGAGCTGTCATCTCCCTGGCCCCTGCTGGGACCGTCAGAGTTTCAGGTCTTACGTTTAAGTCTTTAATCCCTTTAGACTCAGTGTTTGTGCCTCATTCCGTTTTATGTGCTTATCCAGTTTTCCCAATAATTGAATGTAAATGAGAGAAAAACTGATCATTTTAACCATTTCAGTACAGCTCAGTATTGCGTATATCCACACTGTGTCAATTTATGGGGTTCTTCTTACGATTTTTTATTTTAAAAGTATGTGTATATGTGCATGTCTGTGTGGGAGAATGTGCACATGAGTGCAATTACCCACAGAGGCCAGAAGAGGGCATCAGATCTCCTTGTGATGGAGTTAGTTACAGGTGGTTGTGAGCTGCTAGTATGCATGCTGGGCTCTCTTTAAAGCAATTATGTGCTCAGTTTTAACTACTGAGCTCTTTCCAGCCCCTTATTTATCTGTTTTTCCGTGCCCATAACCTACTTATTTGACAGTAATGCACTTTTATAACATGTTTTGAAATGAGAAAGTATGAGTCATCCACTTTGGTACTCTTTTAAAAGGAATTTCTTGAGGTAGAAATTTTTTGCTGATCTCAGATCTCTCTTTTTTAAACATTTGTTTTTAGTTTTTGAGTTGTTGTTATATGTGTCTTCCTGTATGAGCATGTGTACATGTGTGTGCAGGTACTGGCAGGCCTTGGATCCCCATGGAACTGGCGTTATACACAGTTGCAAGCTGCCTGCTGCGGGGTCTAGGAACTGAACGTGAGTCTTCCGCAGTAACAGTACATGCTCATAAGGGCTGAGCCACGCCTCTGATCCTGAGATCTATTTCCATCTAACCATACTCAAGCAGTTTCCCCTCAGCATTGCTTTTGCCATATCACAGAGCTTAAAAGATTCAGCCACTGTTTCGGACAGCGTCTTACATACGGTTCTACTGCTGGGAAGAGACAGCATGATCAAAGCAACTCTTGGAAAACAAAGCATATACTTAGCGGCTTCCTTACAGTTTTAGAGGGTTAGCTCGTGATCATCATGGTAGAGAGCTGACAGACATGGAGTTGGAGCAGTAGACGAGAGCTTTGCATCCTGACCAGCAGGCAGCAGGCAGAGAAATAGGGGGTCCGGCACAGGCTCTTGAAACCTTAAAGCTCCCCACCCCTCCACCTCTCCGCATCCCAATGACACAGCTCCTCTCACAATTAGGCCACACCCCCTAATTCTTTCTAAACAGTTCCACTAACTGGGGACCAAGCATTCAAGCATATGAGCCTCTTGCAGGCATGCTTATCCAAACCGCTACACAATGATATTCCTTATGGTTCAAGTTTTCAATAGTGACAAAACATTATTCAGAAAGGGGCCTGGTGGCACTGTGATCAACGTGTGTGTGTGTGTGTGTGTGTGTGTGTGTGTGTGTGTGTTCCTATTCACCACCACTAGTACCCTGCTTTACACTGCGACCACCATAATCTTACTAGTGGTGATTTATTTATTCATCCACTCACCCCAAAATGACTCAGGAGGATCATGCATTCTAGGCGGGCTGCATAGTGAGGTGTTTTCTGACAAAGAGCTGAGTGCTCAATGCATGTTCACACACTGGTGAATCTGGTGTGGAACTCAGCCTCAATTCCAGAGAAATAACCCTCAAAACCTTTTAGTATTTTACAAGGAATCATATTTTAGTGTTTTTTTTTTAAAAAAAAAAAAAACACATGCAGAATGGACAGGACATTCTCCACAGTTGAGTGGAGAGTGGGGACTGACTTTCACACGAACTCTGGTGCCCCATATTTGGCCACGTCCCCTGGATGGGAAGGCCTGCTGGCACTCAGAGGAAGGATAGCAGGCTACCAAGAAGAGACTTGATACCCTATGAGCATATACAGGGGGAGGAGGTCTCCCTCAGTCACAGTCATAGGGGAGGGGAGTAAGGGGAAAGCGGGAGGGAAGAATGGGAGGATACAAGGGATGGGCTAACAATTGAGATGTAATATGAATAAATTAATAAAATATATATTTGAAAAACACATCCAGAAAAAAATACTTTTACTTACTATTCAGTCTAGGCTTGGATAGTATATTTTTAATATTTATCAAAATACGAGAATATAAAAAGATGTTCCATTCCTCTTCTGGTAGAAATCCTATGTCATTGGCCATTAGAGTGTCACTGGTGTTCTCTCTCATGATTGTGGTGCAAAGCCGGAAGGAGAAGCAGATCTTATGCTCATTGAATAGAGCTAAAGAGACCACCTACAGAGACCACAGCTGTTACTCAAGCCCGAGAGGCAGTGCTGGAAAAACTCACCGGAGGAGGAGAACAGCTTACCTTGAACACGTTCCTTGTCAATGTGTCTATGGCATTTTTAATACTCTTGGCGAAGAAGGGATTTGTCTCACTTTCCAGAGTTTGTTGGGATGAGTTACTTGGGGACATCCCATCAGCATTCTCCTGAGATGTTTGGTCCATTTTCCAAGCGTTCATCTGCTCTCTAATTTTGGAAACTGTGGAGGAAACAAAAATCTGCCGGAGCCAGTCCAGAGAGAACTGGTACATGTACTCCACCTGTGTGAGGCTGGCCACCACGAAGTAGAGCAGGGCGCCACGTGTGGCGATAGGAAGGTACTTCCTGCGGGTTGCTTGAATTTCTCTTTCTGCTGTTTTTGTTTCTTGGATGCGTTTGGAAATTTCATTTGAAGTCACTTTGGATTTTCTTAGGATTTCGATAATTTCTTCGTTATCCAATATGCTCCCTAAAAATGAGCAAAACATGAATTTAAACCAAAACTGTTGAAATGGCAAGTTTTCCCGTTCTGGGAACTGTGAGAGTTTTTACTGTGGGCTTTGTGTCAGTTTTATGTCCAGACAGGTTGTTCTTCTTCTATTAAAAAAAGTTTAATTTAGGCTAAGACATAAGGGTTAGGAGGAAAGGAGTGCTCACAAAAGATAAAGATAGGCCCAAGTGTGGGCCTGGACTTCAGAGGAGAGCCACTCCCATAGTTTTATAATGAACATATCATATTTCCAAGAAGTAGGACTGACAATGTGCAGGCTCTACTTCCCACTCCCCTTTTTAAATTCTGTTTGTAAATTCTATTTTTATTACAGGAACATAATAATAACAATTTTATCATAAAGAATACATTTGACCTTATGCTGAGACACGCATGTACACACATGTACACACACACACGCATACACACCCACAGTACACACACCCACACACACACACACACACACTTGGGGGATCTAGCTCAGTGGCTGGAGTATTTATCTGCATGAACAAGACCCTGGGGTTGGTTCATAGCCTCACACCTCAATCCAGACAGTATCAAGCATACAATCAGTTCATGTAAAACATTCCGCTATTTTGTTTTGATGAGTGAGGGTCATTCCTCAACCATTGTTAGATTGCAACTCTTGAACAAGCACCATGTTAGGCAGAGGAAATTTTCCCACTTCAAATATTTGAAGGGGGCTTTCAGATTTTCATTACAATCTTTCAACTTTTTTCTTTCTTTCCTTTATCTTCCCTCTCTCCGTCCCCTCCCCCTCCCTCCCTCCCTCCCTCCCTCCCTCCCTCCTCCTTTCCTTCCTTTCTTTTGCTGAGACGAAGTCTTGCTATTAAACTAGGCTGGCCTCGAACTCATAGAGACTCAAATGCCTCTGTCATCCAAGTGCTGGAATTAAAGGAGTGTGCCACCTGGCCTTTTAGTTAATTTTTAAGAGAAAAATTGTGGGAGCTGAGTGTGGTGGTGCACACCTTTAATCCCAGCACTTGGGAGGCAGAGGCAGAGGCAGGCAGATCTCTGTGAGTTCAAGGCCAGCCTGGTCTACAAAGCCAAGATAACACAGACAAACTCTGTCTCAAAAAACAAAACAAAACAAAACAACAACAACAAAAGAACAATTGTTGGTGCTAGAGAGACAGTTTATGGGTTAAGAGCATGTATTGCCCTTGCAGAATATAATTCCCAGCACTCATGTCCAAGTCCCAGTACCAACACCAGGGAACTGACACTTCCCGGCAACTCCAGCTCTAGGGGTCTGTTGCCCCCCTTCTGGGCTCTCCAGACACCTGTACACCCCCCCCGCCAGATACAACTAATTACAAAATAAAATAACAATCTCTTTTTTAAATATTTTATTTAATTTATGTGTGCTGGTGTGAGGGTGTCAGATCTTGGAATCAAAGACAGTTGAGAGCTGCCATGCGGTGCTGGGAATTGAACCCAGGTCCTTTGGAAGAGCAGGCAGTGCTCTTAACCACTGAGCCATCTCTCCAGCCCCTAAAATATCAATCTTTAAAAAGGAATGGTTTTTATAAAAAGTGATTTTAGTAAATATTAGAAGTAACACCATCTCATCCTTTAGTAGAACATGAACCTGACAGAGCATGGATATTAAAGGCACAATAGGAGCACGTATTCTCTGAGGAGAGTGAATTATATTCACGTCTCATATGAGTGGTTCATAAAATGAGAGTTTGTGTGCTTGAGTCATGTTAGATCAACTGGCACCTTGATGTTCACCACATAGTACCTAGAAGTACTTCAAACCCTTTCAAGCTTTTTTATTTCATTTTTTTTTCTTTTGTTAAAACTAAATTTTTTTCCGTATAACATACCCTGATTTAGGTTTCCCTCTTATACTCCTCCCAGATTTGCCCAAATCCCATCCCATCTTGATGCACCCCTTTCTGCATCTTATTAGAAAACAAACTGGCTTCTAAGAGATAATAGTAACATAAAATGTAATAAGATAAAACAAGAACAAATGTCACAACAGGATAAAACAAGCAGAAGGAAAAGAGTCCCAGAAAAGGCACAAGAAACAGAGGTAAATATACAGAGATCCCCTCATTTGCTCACTCAGGAGTTTTATAAAAACATGAAACCAGAAGCCATAATATATGTGCAAAGGGTCTGTAATGTAAACATAAATAAAAAATAGAAGCCCTGACATAGCATTATGAGACAAAAAATTGTAGCCATATTTATTACTATTGATAAGTTTTTGTTTTTAAATTTTTAGTTTAAAGATTTTATTTTTATTTTACATGTATGAATGTTTTGCCTGCGTGTGTATGTGTGTACTACATAAGTACAGTGCCCATGGAGAGCAGAAGAGGGCATCAGATCCCCTGGAACTGAAGTTACAGGTGGTTGCGAGTTGCTATGTGGGTGCTGGGAACCAAGCCCAGGGCCTTTAAAGAGCAGCCAGTGTTTTTCACCAAGGGGCCATCTCTCCAGCCTTGTAGTTTTTAGTTTATTGTAGCAAAGTTCCTGGTAATAACAGGTACTTCCTCCAGGCCATGGGCCTCTAGATTAGACAAACAGTAATTAATACCAGTGAATATTAAAAGTCAACCCATGTGGGTGTGATGGTGCCAGGCTCCATTGCAGCACTCAGGAGGCTAAGGCAGAAAAATGCCACACCTAGGCTAGCCTGGGCTACTTAGAAAGATATCCTTCTTTAAAAAGCCAAATGAAAAAAGTTAATAGAAGCCAGAGCCTGTCTGTGATGTATAGGGTCAGTCAAATGCGTGCAGTTCTCACTGGGCATTTGTATGAAAAATAAAAGAAATAAGTGCAATAAGTTTACAGACAATTTCTGTATGCAACATTGAGAACAAATGTATTTGAGAAACATATTGTACCTCCTAACGAGACATTAATTAAAACATGAAGACAGTTCAGGGTCAGATAGACTGCGCTTTGTCCTAGTTGGCTTGAGCACTGCTTTATCAGTGTGAGCCAGGAAGTTAGCACCAACTTATGTTTTAGTGCTATAAAAACATTCGTATTCTTCTAGGAAGAGGAAAACAATTTTGACTTCTTTGCTAACAAATGCCATATTTTAATATGTTTAAGAGCCACGTGACTGCTCTCTGAGGAAGGTCCTTTCAGATTAGCACTTGCTGAGCTAATCTTTCCGTGTCTGCAGTCAGCCCCGACGGGGAGGAAGATTCCTGGAGCGTGAAGTGGGAGGGAGTCAGTCAGCCTCCAGTGCTTAAAACTTAGCGCTAGTGTTTGGTGATTGACTGTGTACTGAAAGAGCTAAGCAAAGGTGGAAACTGAGGAACATCAAAATTCACTTAGAAATAGTTAGAACTCACCCATTCTAACTGGTTTCCTGTTAGTTATGGAGACTTGGTGTTTTTGGTACCAATTCAGAAAATAACTTCATGCCTTTTTCCTGGCTTTCATTTGAGTCTCTCAATCCTACTGAGCATCTTTTCTTACCTTCTGTGTTCTGGAGTAAGGTCAATGTTTTTTCCTCCAGTTCCTCCAGAGTTACAGCATCAAGAGAAATGCTCTCCTGTAACTGGGCACGCTGATTTTCTAGGTGAGGAACTTCATGGCTTACTATGGTAGACAAAAGTTGATCTTGCAGGCCTTGGAATGTTACAGTGAAGTTGATGATAGTAACAAAATTATAAACTGATGGGAGAAAACGGGGGTTGTCTAGTTCTGTACATAAGTACAACCTAGAAACCAGAAAGACACTAGCTTTTAAAAGAACTTACAGAAGAAAACAATGAAACCAAATGCTTAAATAATAGAAACTGTATTTTCCTGGAAGTGAAAAGATTCAATTGTAGTTTTTCAGCTTTGAGCTCAATTATGCTCTTGGTTTATGCTATGTGAACACATCTGTATTTAAGACTTTAAAAACACCTATAAATTATGTCTTTACCAGATTTGATTTAAGCATAAGGTGGTGGTGGGGGGAACAAATGAGCATAGGAGTTTTTATGGCACTAGATCATTTCAAAGAATGGTTTCTACACTGAGGACATAAGATAGTGGAGGATTTGTGTGAAGAGGTGTCAGCTCCTTGCTAGTCACTGGTCTCTGCTGAAGAGGACCTAGGCAGAGGGGAGGAAAGGGCATGAGGGAAGGTGGTGACTTAGAGCAGGAGTGAGGGGGAGTGAGATTTCAGATCCTGTTTTGTTTATATGTCAGTTAAATAGAGCAGGTCCATGTTCCACTCCACTAAAAAAAAAGTTTTTAAACATTTATTTTTATGTATATGAATGCTCTATCTGCATATACACCTGCATAACAGAAGAAGGCATCAGATAATTTTATAGATGGTTGCGAGCCACCATGTGCTTGCTGGGAATTGAACTCAGGACCTCTGGAAGAGCAGACAGTGCTCTTAACCACTGAACCATCTCTCCAGCCCCTCCACTCCATTTGTAAAAGGTAAGGCTAAGGCTGGGGCATGGCCAGAGAGAGTGGATCTCTGTCCTTAACTCTTGTCACTTAAGCCAGCACTCTCTTGCCACCCTCTGGAAGACATCTGTTCTGAGAATCAGTTGGTCACAGTTGCTATGACTCCCCTGCCTCTGTCCAAGAAGAGCATTCTTTTACACAACCCAAAAGGCTTCTTTTCAGGAGTGGTGTTTCTGTAGCCATCAGATGGTACCATGAAATAGCTCTTTGTGAAGGTGCCTGGAGTAGGGAGGAGGCTTCCTCCTGGAGCCTCAGATGCTGTGCTGCTGAGAGGGGCAGTAGAGGAGCCTGCAAGGCAGTTTAGGGACACTGACCTCAAAAACAAGCACTTCTGATTCCTGTCCTTGACCAGAGGCCAGAAATGGCCTTGGTTCTAACTGTGCTTTAGTCCTGACCAGAGACCAAAGCATGAACACCCTGTGGATGGGATAAGCATGTGATCTAGATGCTGACACAGCTCTGTGACCTGGTCTTGCCATATGAGAGTTCTGTTTGCCTCCATCTCCTATATCTTACCTCGGAACCCAGAATGAATTCCTTAAAAAAAAAAAAAAAGTCACCCTTGCTGTTTCCCATGGAATTCAGTGCTTGTATTTTAGAGAGACAAAGGACCTTGAAGTCCACCCTCTCCAGTGGCTTTGGTGGTTGTTGACTGCCTAGGACCCCAGTCCTCCAGTTATGGCTCATCTGAGGTGAGGGGTATCTCTGTTGCTGTTAAGAGTTTCCATTTTTCTACCCCCCTAGGGTAAAAAAAAAAAAAAAATCTCTTTTTGTTCCAAATATGCTCTCTGCCTTATTTTCTGAGGCAGGATTTCTGTTGGTAGGGATGGCTGGCCTCTGGATGCTAGGGATTGGTGCCTTTGCCTTCCCAGTGCTGACACTGCAAGTGTGTGCTGCCCTTTACACAGGCGGATTCTGAGCCTAGGCGCTCGTGCTTTCATAGCACCTATTTTACTGACAGAGCCACTGCCAAAGCTCACTGTGCCGTGCCGTGCTATTGGTGCTGGTGAAGGGATCAAATCAAACCCCTCTGTTAACTGGGCCAGGCTTCCTGGCTGCTGACTTCCCGCTCAGCTCTGGGTCACTGTTCCTGTCAAACAACGCTGATAAAGCCCACTCTTTTAGCCAGGCGTGGTGGCGCATGCCTTTAATCCCAGCACTCAGGAGGCAGAGGCAGGTGGATTGCTGTGAGTTTGAGGCCAGCCTTGTCCACAAAGCGAGTTCAGGACAGCCAAGGCTACACAGAGAAACTCTGTCTCGAAAAACCGACCGACCAACCGACCAACCGACCAACCGACCAACCGACCAACCAAAAAAAAAAAAAAACCAAAAAAAACCCAGTCTCTTTCTGAACGTGGGTGACAACAGCCACAAACCACGAAACCAACAGAATGCTCATGACACAACAGTCCCTTCCCCTCAGGGTCATGCTCATCAGGACGAAGCACAAGTCCTTCAGTGTTCCTTATCTGAAGAGCTAAGACACACGGCTGGACTTGACTATGAGAGACACTACCTGAACCTCTCATCGTATTCAATCTCGGAGTCGTCAATTCTGATGTAATATTGCCCTCGCTTCTGACAAATATCCTTCTTCAGTATTGCTCTCAAGCTGGGAGGGAATGCATCAGGGGCATTCTGGAAAAATCCAACATACATAAATAAAAAAATTGCCTCAAATGAATCCATTGAAAAGACACATTGTTGATGCCAGCAGAGGAGGACAGGTATGAGAGAGCTAAATTATGGGCATGTGTACATGTATAAAACACATATATAGTGCATGCATGCAAATGTAGTTATGTATGCATTTGTTTGACAAAAGTCCTGGACCCTTAAAACTTTTTGTCTCTATGATCACGGATGTAACACGGGAGCCAATAGAAGGAATCAGGCCACATGGAGCAGATACCTGCAAGAGGACGCAGTCTCCTATTTGCATGGCATTCTTAAGCTTTCTGGGGTAACTGCTGTCTTCAGCAGAAATCTCTTGTAGCCTCGGCCCTTCCATATGACGGATCCAATGGAGGGCTTGCTTGTGTGGGTCAATCACCAGAGGCCACTGCTTAGTATTTTTCATCAAGATGGCGTTTTCTGCTGAGTGCTGACCAAGAGGCAGCCCTTGATTATGCCACCGGCGGATCTGGAAATGCAAACACTAGTTTTTTTGTTTGTTTGTTTATTTTTTGTTTTTTTTTTCCATTTCAGAAACTCCCACAGACTCTTTTTATTTTATTTATTTATTTATTTATTTATTTATTTCTCCCACAGAATCTTAAGTCCTTTAAAGGGTTGTGAAGGATCTGACACAATCATAGCTTTTAGAAATATAATCCTTAACAGGACCAGTGGAACAAACAACTTAAAGTGGATTGGGGTTTTGTTACGTAATTTAAGACACTGGAAATAGAAAAGAAATATAAAGGCAGGGAGGGAACTGTGTCCAGGACTCTTAGGATTTATGCACATAGGCAACACACTGTCATGCAGAGCGATGACAACTGACTGTAGTGACTTGTGCCCATACCTGTCAATCATGTATTCGTCACATCGCTGAATTTCTCAGAAACGGAGGCTGAAAGTCCAGAGAAGGGCCCAGTGCCACACTGTCAGAACCAGACGCACAGCCAGGACTCGGCTCAGGGGCTAACTCTCCTCTGAGGAGACTCACTCTTTTCTTGGCCTCATCTTTCATGGTAGTTTGTTGTTGTTGTTTGGTTTTCTTAATTTTTATTTATATTTTTATTATAGTGTTTCGCCGCATGTATGTAGGCCAGAAAAGGGCACCAGATCTCATTACAGATGGTTGTGAGCCACTATGTAGTTGCTGGGAATTGAACTCAGGACCTTTGGAAAGGCAGGCAGTGCTCTTAACCTCTGAGCCATCTCTCTAAACCCCTGGCCTCATCTTTCATCTTCTTATCTGTTTCCCTGCAGTCTTATTTAGCCTGCTAAGAGGAAAGGGTCAATGGAGCCTGAGGAGGTAAGAAACTGAATAGGACACCAGGGACACTCCAGTCCCAAGGAGCCTCCTCAGTCCTAGATGGGAAAAGTGTCTTTCTCTGGGTGTGGGCTAGCCTATGAAGAGCTGCATACGGTCGAGTTCTGCATTAAAGAAAATGGAAAGAACTGGGAGAAATCTGAAAAGAGGAAGTGCTCCTGTTGCCGGGCGAAGATGGCTTCTCACCCTGTCAAGATGACAGGGTGAGCATCGCAGGGGTGGCAACAAATGTATTCTCCAGGCCGGTTTTTTTTCTTCGGAATCTAATTCTTACTCAATGTCTTTCTCATTTTGTGTGTGTATTTGTAAATGGTACTGCTTTGTTCTCTTAACTTTAGACTTTGGGTAAGTAGAATCTCGGTGATTTTGTAAATATCTGGCTTTACTTTATCCACGTAATCTATCATGTTTACACTTTCTCATTATACCTTATGAGCATATTAAGATTTCTTTATCCAAAGGTAGTTGGGCTAATCTGACTGACATGAGTAATTCTTTAATGAATATATCTAGCTATGTATGCATTGCTCTCCCCGCCTCCCCACTCTCTCTTGAGAAAGTGCTACTCTGTAGCCCAGGCTTGAACTCCCAGTCTTCCTGTCTCTGTTCCAGTGCTGAGGGGTCCACAGGTGTGCGTTACCTTGCTGGGCTTGTACACGTCAGGTAGCCAAAATACTAGGAGATGGATGTTGGGTTACAGGATATATTTTTTTTCCCTAAGAGTTGGTAGTATTGGTTTAAAGGCCATTATAATATTTTATAGTCTCAACGGCAGTTGTAAGGGTTTCCTGATAGCTGCCATGTGGCATCTTATTTGGGGACCTGATTTATCGTCCCCCAGTGAGCCCCACAGTGAAGCTCAGCAGCTACATGTGTTTATTGGCAGCTCAGATGCTGTCCCTGTAAGCCGTCCACTGCAGACTCTTTCCCACTGAGCTTTCTGATGCTCAGTGATGTGTAGGCATATTCTTCCTGTGATCTGGATAGAACTCTTTAAATAAGGTGACTTTTGGACTCCGGCTTATCTTTATAACATTTTTTTTTTTTTTGAGACAGGGTCTCACTATTCAGGTCTGGGTGGTTTGGAACTCATCTGTAGAAGACTGGCTTAAACTCACAGAGATCTGCCCACCTCTGCCTCTCTACTGCGGTGATTAAAGGTTTGTGCCACCATGCCTGACTACTTTATACTATCTTTTGTCTTTTTTTTTCAAGACGTTTTTCATCTTCAATTTACTTGTACTTCATGTATGTGAGTCTTTGCCTGCACGCATGTACGTGCACCATGCGCATAAAATGCCCTCAGACGCCAGAAGATGGCGCTGGCTTCCCTGGGACTGGAGTTATAGATGGTTGTGAGCTGTCATGTGGGTTCTGGGAACCAAACCTGGTGGTCTTAACTTCCAAGCCATCTCTCCAGCACCTTAATTGTGTCTTTTGATGAATAAATGGTCTAAACTTTAATGTAATTGATCATATTTTTTTCTATTATGGTTAAATTTAAGAGATCTTTTTTTTTTTTTTTCTTTACAGGGTCAAGCATATTGGGCTTAGTTTGTGTTTCACATTTAGGCAACTGAACTTAAGTGTAACCAAAATTTTGTTTGTGATGTGAAATATTGTTTTGTTTTTTTAAAATGGATATTCAGTTGCCCCATACCATCTCCCATGCACTGCACTATGGCCTTTGTTAGTGTAGGCTGGTGCCTGTGCTCTTTAGGTATGCTTTACATTTGTGTTGGCTTAAAAAAAACCCTATTTCTTTAAGCACACATCTCTAATGTGACTCTGATCCTTCACAGCTTGATAATATTTTGGCCTAGCACGGTCTTCAATATTTTGGATTGTATCCTCTCAGTGACCAGGACACGCACGCTGCTCCTACGTTGCCTAGGATACAGATGAGTTTGAGAAGAGCTGGACAGTCTAGAATATCGAGTTTCGCAAATTTTGAATTTGATATAGCTTTTGTTTCCAAAAGTTATCTTAGGAACTATGGTTCCCTTTTTAAAGTTTTGTCCATATTTTGATAGATTCATTTTGATTCTCCGGTATGTAGTCTCAGTGGTTGAATAAAATCATCAAGGAAGAATTCACAACCCTTTCACTGCCTTGTGCCTCTAAAGCCAGCTCCCTGTGGGTTATGCTGCCAGGCTGTCTCTCTTGGGACAAACCCTGATTCTCCAGCGGCTGCTTTCTAGGCTCGGAAACCTCCTCCGGGCCTTTGCTTTCCTAAGCTGAAAGCTCAGATGGGCAGGGTCTTGCCTGAGGCCCCTCCCTTTGCTCCAGAGCAGGCCTCATCTCTCCTTAATAGTGTGGATTTCTTTAACAATTGTAGCAGTTCTGAGCTTCCTGGTGCTTCCTTTATCACCGCTGCTTTTCAGTTTTGCACTGGGCAAGTTCTCAGGACACAGGCAGAAGGCAGTTGCAATCTTTGCCAACCAATCACAGGGACGGCTTCTCTCCTCGCTGCTCCCCTCTGAGCCTCTTCAGCTAGGCCTCGGCAGTCCAATTTGCTCTCAGCTGTACTGTCTGTCTGGTGCCTATTAGCATGGACCATTAAGTTCTGCTTACAGCACCCGGCTGCTTTTCTAGTGCAAAGTTGCAGATTCTTCCACCTTCCTATTAAAAAATGACCCTGTCGGGTTCTTTATAGAAACATCCTACTCCCTGTACCAACTTCCTCCTTAGTTACTTTTCTGCTGATCTGGTAGAACACCGTGACTGAGGTGACTTATACGAGGATGGGCTTCCGGTGACTGTTACGAATCCTTTATGGTGAGGAACCATGGCAGTGAGCAGCCAGCATGGCATTGAAGCAGGAAGCTGAGCACTCATCTCTTCAAACACAAGTTTCGAGCAGAGAGAGCAAACCGGAAGTAGACAAAGCTGTTTGCCCTCAAAGCATGCCTCTGACAATGTACTTCCTCCAGCAAACCTGCAGTCCCTAAGCTTCCCCCGCAAAAGTGCAGCCACCTCGCGACCCAGTATGTACACATAGGAGCCTATGGAGGGCATCTCACTTCGAACCATTTCAGTAGCTGATCTGTTTTCTCTCTAGGTTTTTCAATTTCAATTTAATTTTAACTTAATATGAAATATTGTTTGCCTAGTATTTGAAGTGGTGTAATTAGTATACAAGTTTAGAATTGTTAATATAGTTTTGCCAGGATCATATCCATCTTTAGTAAAAAACTTTGTAAACTTTAGTGCTCCCTTCTGGGCCACTTTTATTTGTAATTTGTGGTACATCTTCTCCTTTAAAAAAAAGTCTCTCACTCGAGAGGCAGAGGCAGGCGGATCGCTGTGAGTTCAAGGCCAGCCTGGTCTACAAAGCGAGTCCAGGACAGCCAAGGCTACACAGAGAAACCCTGTCTTGAAAAACCGAAAAAAAAAAAAAAAAGTCTCAATCCTACTTTTTTAGATGTGTTCTTTGTAAGTAGCATGTGGCTTCTGTCTTATGCTTTGGATTAACTTCTGTGTGCTCTTACAACTTTCGACTTTTTGCTGGAGCATTTAGTTCATCTACATGTAATGTGCTCAGTGACGTGCTTGGCGTTCGGTGGTTACTTGTCATGAAGGGGAGAAAGCGGGACTTGCTCTTGGGACCTCATATGTTCAAAGGCCCATTTCACTAGAGTTAGTACTGAAGAAACCAAGCTAAAATGCTAAGGGGTGAATGGGAGCGTGCATTTCTCCTTTTTAATCTCTTAAGCACCAACAAAGGACTTATAGGAATAGACAGTAGATACCTATTGGTAAATGCAGGTCTGCGCCTTTGGCCAGGACTAAGAATGTGCCCTAGGCTTGGTAGCCGCCTAGGCCCGTTATGACAGGGTGGGTAGGATTGCAATACAAAGAGAGTACTTTATGAATTTTGTTAGAGAACGTGAAACAGGATAGATATAGCAAATTGAGGCTTTGGATCTGTAAGTTAAAGGAAGAAAGGATAAAAGGCTGAAAAACTTCAATATTTTCATTCGTTATAATAATTTAGGGGAAACATCCATGCTAAAAATTATAGACACATTCCTCCAACCCAACCAGTAGCACCATTGCTTAATTGGATAATAGAATTGTGTTACTACCTCATTTGCTTGTGCCATCACTTCAATTAAGGAAAATTGGGATGACAAGGAAATGTTGTACTGAGTGCAGAGGTCTTCCCACTTCTGTATCATAGGCTGGCGGAATTCTGGCGTTAAGACTCCACTGTAGGCAATGCAGGCAGAGGAAAGGAGTATGTCACCACAGATGCTTTTCAACTTGTTGTCTATTTCATTGATTGTTTCTTGCCATCGAATCTAAATGTTAAAATAAAATTTAGTTTATTGATACTATGAAATATTTGTGTGTGTGTGTGTGTGTGTGTGTGCACACTCACCCACGTGTGCATATGTGGAGGCTAGAGGTTGCTACTGCTGTCTTCCTCTAGGGCTCTGCACCTTACTTGATTTTATTTTTGGTGTATTTTGTGTGTGTGTGTGTGTGTGTGTGTGTGTGTGCACGCGTGTGCACGCAAATGCATGTGTGCATGCAGTGAAGGTTGGAGGAGAGCCTTGTGTGTCCTGCCCTATCACACACTATCTCATTTCCTTGAGGCAGTGTCTCTAATTAAACCTGGTTAAATTGGCAGCCAAAAGACTGTGTCTCAGCAACCCTCCTGTCTCTGTCCCCCACAGCTGGGGTTACAGGCAGGTAAGACAGCCCTGCCCCACTTTTTAACATGGTTGCTGGGGATCTGAACTTAAACTCTCACACTTGCACAGCAGTGCTCTTGCTCGCTAGGCAACTCCCCGGCTAGTGATAATGCTCCGTCTATCACCACTGTCATTATTAACTTTTTCTGAGACAGGGCCTCTCACCAAGCCCGGAGGTCACCAGCTCTGGCTATATGGGCTGGCCAGCAGTTCGACAGGACCCAGCAGTTCCCTCCCCTCCTGCTCGGGGGTGTGGACATTCTTTTACATGGGTGCTGCGGACTCATGTCCTCCCTAGCCTGACACCAGGGGACACTTTAGAAATGATTGGTCTCTACATGGGATCCATCATGGCTGGCACTATTCTCAAGTGACTACCATTCAAAAACAGCCAGGATGGGTGTGGTGACACACACCACTGCAAACAGCACTCAGGAGGCTGGCTCTGAAGCACTGCTGGCAAGTCCAGGCCAGCGGGGTCACAGAGCCTGGACTTAACTAAGGGTTCTGTCATATACCGCCTAAAGCCACCTGGCAATCCAATTTCTTATTGAGAGCAGGAGAAAATGTCATTCAGAGAAAACAAAAGAATTCTGCTAGCTTTGAAATGGAAATAAATAGACTACAAAAATCTTACCCTGCACCCTGCCGAAGAACTGTTTTCTGACAGGAGAGCTAGTCCTGACAATGAGGTCAAGGCCAGCGTTGGCCATGCAGGTCAGGAGGACAGGTCTCACAAAACAGGCAAGCCAACCAAATGACATTGTGTCATCACTGGTACTGGATATCCATATGCAGAATATTTGCTATCAACAGATACTTTTTTGTCAAATTCTTACTTGACACTGCACCAGTTCCCTTAAAAAACGATAGCACTGAGCCGGGCACGGTGATGCACACAGAGGCAGGTGGCTCTCTGTGAGTTCAAGGCCAGCATAGACTTCCATAGTTAACTCCAGGCCAGCCTGAGCTACACGAGGAGACCCTATCTCAGAACGAACAAGCAAGTAAACAAACAAACAAAAAATTACTAGAAATTCAAAAGATGCGGCTGACTTCATGTTCAGAGGAGGAAGCTGGAGAGCAGAGAACCCCATGCGTGTGTTTGGTTGTCACTGGATAAAACATGGTTAACTGACAGACACTCCCCCAGGAGTCTAAGACCAGAAATAACGCTGGTGCTTCCTGGCTCTCAGCATTCCCTGGACTCTCAGGGACATCAGTGTCAAGGATGGCACAATGTATTTATATCACAATATATTTATATCACAACCCGTCTCTGTTGTTAGTAAGCCTTCCACAATATACTCATTTAAATAATCAGAATGAATTAAAGTTATCTCGGGAACTTTGTAAGCTCTTTTGGGTTAGGTGAGTTGTAACTAAACCAAGAATTTAGCTGTCTTACTAGGAGTGATTTGGAAAATTAAAAAAATCAAATAAAAGGGCTCAGAAGACTGACAGAACAAAAGAAAGTTTTCACTTTGCATTCTAATGACAGCTGTTCTCTCTCTGTGCCTACCCATATACTTAACCTGCATTGTCCCAAGACTGCAGAAGAAAAACTCATGACACAGCCATAGAAAGGGCCTCATCAGCCAAAAATGTGCCGCTGCACCTTAGCAGCCGGAGAGAAGAGCCTTTGTTTTAACATGTTCTCCAGGTCTTTATAGGAAGTTGGGTACTGAGGCGGTTCTAGGAAGTGTGTGATAGAACCTGGAGTGAAATGCAAGCTGGGGTCTGCTGAAATCCCATGTGGATCAGTCGACGACGACATATAAAAGCCAAGGGAAGCCATGCCTTCTCGTCTTCCAGGACAGTCAGCAGGACAGATGCGCACTGAAGGCGCTTGGTGGCCAGCTTTTTCCGACTTGCTAGTTGATGTTTTTCAGCAACAATATCTCTGTAGGATGTATGTAAAAACTGCAAATGTTCTTCGATCTGAAAGACAATCATTCATCACTGAGTTTCACGCACAGAACGTCTCACTCTTACTTGGTTTCCAGTTTGTCTGTCACCTCTCTTGCCTCAGCGTGTAACCACGCCCCTTTCATGCCCTAGAAAACTGTCTCACATGGGTTCCATGAACAGTGGGAGGTACACGCAGAAGCAAATGATCCCTCAGCTCTGAAGTGCTGTGAACGCCGTCTGCTTTCTATAAAAGTCCTTCTTGGGATCCTAAGCATTTGAAAATGCATCATTTTCTAATTTATTGGTTCACAAAGATACCTAAATTCATTCTCTTTAATAAAGAAATGGCTAAGGGCTGGGGGGATGTAGCTCAGCTGGTGGGATGCTTGCCTCGCTGCCAAGAGCATCTGGAATTAATTTTCAGTGCTGTGTAAACCAGGTGTGTTGGTACACAAGCCTGCACTCAGGAGAGAGGGTCATAAGTTCAAAGTCACCATCAACTACAAAGAGACCACACCCTGGACTTCTGTTTCAAGTAAATAAACAAAAGAAAGAATATACCTGACCTCTCCCATTGCAAACATGCTGCGCAGACCTGAGGAATAAGTGAGTTAGGATGGAGGCATGGAGTGAGGCTGAGAAGGGTCATAGGTTACCCTAGGAATCATCCATTGCTAGAGTTGTTATTTGGGTATGAAGCATTCCCCACAGGCCCGTGGTAAAGGCTTGCCCCTAACCCGTGGCACAGAACCTTTAGCAGGTGAGCCCTGTGGAAGGAAGTTAGAAAACGTGCAGCAATGCCCTTTGAGGACTTATCAAGACCCCCAGATGAGTTTTCATTTCTGGTTGCTTTCTAGCTGCCATGAAGTGAACAGGCCTCTCTGTCCCACCACGCGTTCTGTGCTGCCTGGGCCCAAAGCAACAGGGTCACATTGACCATGGACTAACTAATTGTTTGTGTTTTGACTTTATTAATTTTATTATGTCAAGTTTTTGAAATAATAATAAAAAGCTAACACAAAAGATTTAACATGGAATCTTGAATATGGTATGTGTAAAGATAATATAGATAGATATAATTTTGCAAATATAACATTTGTAAATATATGTAAATATATATGTCATAATATATAATTGTATATACAGAATTATATTTACAGTGATTTATAATTTTTTTCTTATTTTTTAGCTATTATCTTTATAAAAGTATGAACCTAAATTCTACAAAAATATGTTTCATAAAAGTATATACATTATGGGCTGGAGATATAGTCTGTGGTAGAAATTTTAATTTGTGTTTGTGTGTGTGTGTGTGTGTGTGTGGTGTGTGTAGTTATGTGCACATCTGTGTAGGTGTCCCTGGAGGCCAGGAGAGGACATTGGGTCCCCTGAAGCTGATGAACGTGGCAGCTGGGAACAAAATTCATGTTCTCTGTGAGGACAATTATGAGGCATCTCATCAGTGCCTTCTCTCTACGTTTAGATATTGTCTTTGTTCCTTTCTCCTGTCTTCCCTCGGTGCTCATGACCTAGTTATTTTAAGTCCAGGACATATGCATCAAATTAAGTACACAATTAGGTGGTGTGCACCGTACTTCCTAAAGGATGCTTTGATGAGGGTGTGGGCGGCCAGTAAGTTCTAGACATATATCCCAGCCTTCTCTAGACTTTTCACAAGCATTTTATACATTAAGGCCCAGATAGACAAAAGATATATATTTGAAAGAGAAGAAAGTATGTAACAGGCCATTTCCATAAAAGCCATAAAGCCAGCAGTTAACTATAGCTCAGGCAGCAGCATGGCGTTTGCACTTGAGAAACACATTGAACAGGCTCACTGAACTATTGCAGTGTATTTAGGTCTGTGCCTGGGTGAAGCTAAGCTGTGTTCTTGCTGCCTCTGGGCAGAGCCAGAGTGCTTAGGCTCTGACGCTCATTGCGTGGGTGGCTGAGTGGATACACACAGTGTATCCGTATAAATGCTTACATGTGGATGGATGGATGATGGATGGACTGAAATAGAAGCTGATTCAATGCAACCTTGCAGCTTTGAGCAAGGCTCCTTGCCCAGAACGCAGCACAGCACTTTAGCAAGCTAGTTTGCGGTGGGTTACATACGGCACGCCATCTACTTAGAATGGGCCAAACGCCAGGTGATGATGGCTCGTGTAGCTCCAGCTCTAGACATCTGAGATGTGTGGATTTATGAATCAACAGAGTGATTAGTACAGACAAGTGAAATGAGGGCATGTGAAGTCCAGGTTAAACTTTGTATACATCGGAGTTACAAGTTCTCTTGGAGAAATTTGCTGAAATTGTATTCTGTGATGATGATAATTAACATCGTAGTTAATTATTACGTGGCAGGGGTGGAGAGCATTACATATTATATTATTTACTCAGTCCTCCCAATTACACTCCTAACTATGTTATTTTCCCATTTTACCATTGGTTAATAAGCTCTACTGAAATAATGGCTTCTCCTCATCACGGCCTGTAGTCTCAATTTTCTTAGCCAATATATTTTATTACAACTTATTAACCAAGTGTACGTCACTTATAACCCAACTAAGCAAAACAATAGGAAAAGAGGATTAAAGCACAATAACAAAACCATAAAGATACCAGTTCCGAGGAATGATTCTCCTGGCATAATCAGCAGGATTTCTTCTGCTGGAACCTGGAGTAACCAGAACCCGGAACCTCAGCAGGAGCTGAGAGCCCCGAAGCCCCTTCCCTCAAGCGGTTTTCTCTAGGAGCGTCTTGAAGTGGAGCGATGAACAGCCAAAACTATCCCAAGTCCCCAAAAGGCCCTGCCTCCAGTTCTGGGCTCATTTATATATCTCCTCCCAGAGTCTGTTCACAGGATCTTTTCAGCTGGCAACAATCAAGCTCCCGCACGAGGTGGTTGGTTTTCTAATGGCTTAACCTCGCCTGTTCTCTCACAAGACCTTTCTGACCCCACACGTGGGATGCTAAAAAACAAGTTTATCTCTCCTTCAGCACTCTACCTACAGTGTTAGGAATAGAGTTGCAGGCTCACATGCCTCCAGACAAGTGCACTGTCTATCACTGGGCAACATCTTTAGCCTTGGGGTATTTATTGACTCCTCCTTAGCAATGTAATGTAGCTCTTAAAGGTATTGAGAACCTAACAAGCAATAAAACAAACAAACACAAACCCGAAGCCCCTGAACCTTACCAGCTGTAAACCTCTTTGCTTCTCGGCCAACCTCTGCTTGGCAATGTGAAGGACATTCTGAGCTTCGGCCACTTGTGCCTGCTTAGGACGCACCACCTTCAGGAAAGGAAAACACCCAAGGGTTCTTAAACAGCTAGGCTTGCGCTTTAAATGGTCTTACACTTAAGAGACATAGGTACCAGCAGCCTTTAAAATAAACTTTCCTGGGATCTTATGTGTACACATAAGGGGTACAGTTTGTCATGGGCAAAACATTAAGTCAAACAAGTAGAAATGTAGCCTAGTTTTCACAGGATGTTTAAAAGAAGCATTCAGCCTGTATGAGTGAGTGTCATGCGTTTAAATGTATGTGTTTCTGTAGGTGTTCTTTCCACAGAGGTTTACTTGAGCACTGCTAAATACCCATTACTTTTGGAGTGACCCGGCGTCCCTTGTGCAGCGTGACAGGGTCAGGCAGTGAGCTGTACCTTCTGAACTTCATGGTAGTTATACAAAGCTATCACCCACTGACACATGGAGCAACATGCCACAGAGACCAGAGCGATCTTCTTGGGATTGAAATCAGGCAAATTTATTATCTTCTTGAGCTTCTGGAACACCTAGGGAGAAGGCATGCCATGAATCATAATTAGGAGGGGCCATTTATTGCCCTAAGGGCAAGTTTCACTACTGCAGTTAAAGACGCAGCTCCGTGTAGGGTTCCAAGTGGCCCAGATGGAGGAAGCCTTTCTACAGGATCCCTGTTGCTCTTGCTCTTGTGGTGACTTTGCTAATTTATTTTTGAGACAGGGTTTGTCTGTGGGTAGCTCTGGCTGTCCTGGAACTCCCTCTGTAGACCAGTCTGGCCTTCATAGAGATCCCCCTGCTTCTGCCTCCTGAACACTGGGATTAAAGGTGTGTGCTACTACTGCCCAGCTAACTAACTTTGCTAATATTTAAAAGGAACTGAATTTCAGCAGAGCATGGTGGCGCACGCCTTTAATCCCAGCACTCAGGAGGCAGAGGCATGTGGATCTCTTTGAGTTCTGAGGCCAGCCTGGTCTTTTGGGGACGATAGGCCATATGGCCAATGTTCAGCCATCTTGTCAGAGCCTACATCTTTAGGCTCCTATTTCTCCAGCAGTCTGTCATCTACCACAAACCAGCTGACCCTGCCGTGGTTCAGCAATTAGACACCTGTTGTGGTTTATTGTGGGGGATGGTCATTCTAAGACTCCAGAGCTCATAGTAAGAGCTACTCCTTTCTGGCTATAAACTAGCTTTTCCAGTAAGACTACTGGTAAAATCAGATTAAAGGCCAGCTGCCTGCGAGCAGCAGTTCTGGGAACTTTTTCCTGACTAATCAGATCTTTTTACAACTTTCCTTTCTCTCAGGAATTTCTCCCTCGTCTGTGATTATATCAGCTGTAAAGGTAGACACCTGCTGGAGCATTCCAGAGTTAGGTATCCATAGCAACCCTCGCTTATGCAAATACCCATGTCCCTGTGCCTATAAGTACTCTGTGAAAATTGTCAATAAAGGGGGCTTGATCAAAATCCAGACTTACCCTCATTCGTATCTCCTGTCCCCTCACTTGTCTGCCCCCTCCACAAGTACCCATTAAAGATCCCACAGGCTGGGTCACTGGTCTACAAAGAGAGTCCAGGACAGCCAAGGCTCTATGCAACAGGAAAAGGGAAAAAAAAAAAAAAAAAAAAAAAGGAATGTTAATAAAAAAGGAACTGAGGGGCTGGAGAGATGGTTCAGTGGTTAAGAGCACTGTCTGCTCTTCTAAAGGACCCGGGTTCAATTCCTAGCCACCACATGGCAGCTCACAACTGTCTGTAATTCCGGTTCCAATGGCTCTGACACCCTCACACTAAAATAAAAATTAAATAAATTATTTTTTTTTTTAAAAAAGGAACTGAATTTCAATTTAAGAAAATTTAGTGTGCAGAGAGGTTTGAATTCCTTAGGGCACTTTACTATGAGGTGATGACTTCCCATCCCTAAGTGGCCTGTTGGCTTAATGTGCCTACCATCTAATTTATAGTTAGGTGTACAGAATTTCTCATCTGCTCTTATGAGCCATAAGTACTATAGAGTGTTCCTTAGGCTGGGATTCCTTCCTGCTTTCTAGCAGGGCATCTCCTCTCTTGCCTGAGAACTGCACCACTTTCCTGAATAATTCAGACGTGTGGCTCTCTCCTAACCTGCCTCTATTAAGATATTCTGGTTATTTTGAATGCTGGCTATGCTTTAATAACTTCTTTATTTATTTAATTTTGTTTGTTTTTGGTTTTTCAAGACAGGGTCTCTTGCTGTAGCCTTGGCTGTCCTGGACTCGCTTTGTAGACCAGGCTGGCCTCAAACTTACAGCGATCCTTCTGCCTCTGCCTCCCGAGTACTTAATCACTTCTTTTTTTAAAAATATTTTTTAATATTTTTATTTTATATATATGAGTGTTCTGTCTTCACACACACCAGAAGAGAAAGTTACCCCATTACAGATAGTTGTGAGCCACCATATGGTTGCTGGGAATTGAACTCAGGACCTCTGGGAGAGCAGTCAGTGCTCTTAACCTCTGAGCCATTTTTCCAGCCCTTAATCACTTCTTTATAAGAACAATTCTTTTCAGATGTATCTAAACAAAACCACAGGGCACTATGTTTGTTAATTGTTCTTTAAAGGGTGAATTCTTACATTAATTCATGAATGAGTATCATCACTAGCTTTCTGTCAAGAACTTCATCTTCCTTATATGGGACTCTGTGCTTCCCAGGAGCACAGCCTACTATGATTCGCTGGTTAATTGTGATTGGCTGCTTAATGTTGTCCCTGTTTAATATGAAGATTGTAGAAGAACACTCCTCGAGAAAACTACTAAATTTGCTCTCCTGCTCTCATTTTAGAAATTTATTTATTTATTTTATTTAGTGCAGTTCTCTCTGCATAGCATGTGAATCCTGTGGACCACACTCATGCTGTCAGGATTGATGAGGAAGGAGTGCCTTCATCCTTTATCATCGTGACACTGCTCCCTCCACCACCCCCACCTCTTTTAACTCTTACTGCCATCCTCCACTTGAAACAAATTTCATTCTTAAATCCATTTTTAATTTTCACTTGTAACTCAGAACCATTTTAGCACATCTGCTTGGCTCTAGACTAAACATGGACACATCACGTGTGCACGCACTAGCCGTCAGCGTCGTACCTTTTCAGGGATGCTGTGGACACGTCAAGTGCGCATGCACTAGCTGTCAGCATTGTACCTTATCAGGGATGCTGTGGACACGTCAAGTGCGCATGCACTAGCTGTCAGCATTGTACCTTATCAGGGATGCTGTGGACACGTCAAGTGCGCATGCACTAGCTGTCAGCATTGTACCTTATCAGGGATGCTGTCCTTGTCAATGTTGATTAGCTTCTTTAGGAAGCCGGTCTCGGAAAGCAGCAGCTTTGCTGTTGCCCAGTTGGGTTTCTTTTGTAGAAGGCTACACACGGAGTTCATGACTGTCAGTACCAGGAGGGGGGGCCGTGTGTACACTCTGTAAGACAGGGTGAGCGTCTTATCAGCTTCAAGATGAAAGTTGTGTTCTCCCCAGAAGATTACAGACATAGGAGTTTAGACTTCATCTCTCTTAGACGTTAATGCAGCCTATGAAATAATGGGTTTTGTTATGAGGCATTCCTATGTGAAGTTTTGTTTAAGTGCTTTAAGTGCATCTTGCTCCTAACTCATTCCTGGTACCTTCTATGTCCTCTCTTCTCCTTCTTACTGGCCCCCTCCTTTCTGCAAACAGCCCCTTCTGCTTTCATGCTTTATGTATCCATTTTCTTTCTTCCCGAGACTGGATCTCTCTGTGTAGCCCTGGCTGTCCTGGACTCACTTTGTAGACCAGGCTGGCCTCGAACTCACAGTGATCCACCCGCCTCTGCTTCTGAGTGCTGGGATTAAAGGTGTGTGCCACCACGCCCGGCTTTTATGTATCTTTATATGTTGCTAAATCTAGCTTTCACATACAAGAGAGAACATGCATGCATACATGTTTTAAAAAATATTTTTAAAAGATTTATTTATTTTATGTAGATGAGTGCTCTGTCTTCATGCACACCACAAGAGAGAATCAGATCCCATTCCAGATGTTTGTGAGCCACCATGTGGTTGCTGGGAATTGAGCTCAGGACCTCTGGAAGAGCAGGCAGTGCTCTTAACTGCTGAGCCATCTCTCCAGCCCCATGCATACATATTTTTAACAAGCATTCTGGTAAGGAGCAACAGTCAACATGGAGACATTTTACTATCTGGTTTTTTTTTTTTTTTTAATTAAATATTGGTTGGGTGGTGGTGACACATGTCTTTAATCCCAGTACTTGGGAATCAGAGGCAGGTGGATCTCTGTGGGAGGCCAGCCTGATCTACAAAGCAAGTCCAGGACATTCAGGGCTGTTACACAGAGAAACCCTATCTCAATTAAAAAAAAAAAATGTCTTTAGTACATGGATAACTTTGCTTTAGAAGATTAAATGCAGCCGGGCGGTGTTGGGGCAAGCCTTTAATCCCAACACTCGGGAGGCAGAGGCAGGCGGATTGCTGTGAGTTTGACCCTGGTCTACAAAGCGAGTCCAGGACAGTCAAGACTACACAGAGAAACCCTGTCTCAAAAAACAAAAACAAAAACAAAAAACAAAAGAATAAAACAAAACAAAATAAAACCACACACACACACACACACAAAAACAAAACATAAAAAAATTAAATGCATAAAATTTAACTCTAAAATTAATGTGCGTTAGAGATTAATTCTTTCTGTTATAAAAGTACCCAATGCAGACTCATTTTAAGATAGGGACCTTTCTGTGTTATTCTAGTTGGCTTACTGATGACTGTGCCACAGAAACATTGTGTGTGCATGTGCGCATGTACACACTGCAAGTCAGCCCCGCCCTTGTGATTTAAGGACTGTTCCTACTTTATCCTTCAAAGTCACTGATCTGACAGCTCAGGGGCAGGGGCATAGACTGGGATCTGTCTCTAAAGACAGGGTAAGAGGATCATGCCTGGAACACTGCAAACCATTTTCTGTTCTGTCCCAACCAGTTTCCAGCTACAGTGGTAACATCACATGGGAGAATCTTTACAAAGGATAAAATATAGGCAAAGAACGCAAGGGCAGCGTTGGCCCACACCGAGTCTGCAGTTCCAGGGCAGAGGAGAGGCACTTCTCAGCACAAGAGTGATCCTCACGGAGCCGGTACCCTCAGTGAAGATGCTCTGCGTTGGCCGACTGGGTCCCTTGTGTGCCATCCTACTGCACAGAAGGAAGCTGAGGTGACATGGGAGGAAAGTGGCAGTGCAGGCACTCCAGCCATGTGCATCACTGCTTGCAGATGGTGCCTGTGAGTGTGGGGAGCGACGGAGACGGTTTGGTGGTTAGGAGTGTGCACTGCTCTCGCAGGGGACCTAAGTTTGGTTGTTAATTATTCTGTATGTATTATGATGGAGAGCGTCACGTATTATACCTATATTGTATACTTAGTCCTCACGCTTATACTCCTAACTATGCAATTTCCCCCCTTTTACCTTTGGTTAATAAGCTCTACCGAAATAATGGCTTCTCCCCATCGTGCCGTGCAGTGTTAGGAATGGAGTCTCAGGCCCACATACTTACAACACCTGTGATTTCACAGGGTCTGATGCTCTGGTCTCCATACGCATCTGCACTCAGGTGCATGTACTCTGCCCCCTCGGCAGACACATATTCAAAATTAATAATAAAAAAGAAAGTAGGGGGTATTTGGGCATTCCTGTCAGAAGAATCTTTCAGAACAGAAGTTAAGTGAGTAAGATCTTCTGGAGGAAAGTGGTAAGGCACAGGTTGTATGGGGGTGGGGGGGACCCACGCTGGTGAAGACTTGCCCTCTATTAGCACCCTGACTCCACCCCCTTCTCCTGACACCTCCTTTATCCACACCTCCAGCCACCATGGTCTTTTGCAGTTCCCTCAAACCACTGAACACACTTCTGAGATGTTTGTGTTTTCTATTCTTTTGCCCTAGTTTCACTACACAGCTGCCCATCTCCTTGCCAGATGGGCCCTGTTCTCCATCAGGGTGCGTCTTCTGCCTCGGCTGCTGTGAGCTCAGTGCCTGGGACAGGCCTGCTGTATGGTGAGCACGCAGCAGGTTTGCCGAATGAATAAGTAAAAGGCTAAGGGTGAAAGCTCGCAGGTGAGGGCACCAGGGATTCGGTTGCCTTTCTCTGTTCTCTGTGCACTTGGTCCTCAGCATTAGGTGGGTGAACTTGAGAATTGTGAAAGCCTCTGGGCTGCTGTTTTGAAACACTAAGAGTTAAGGTGTTATAAATGTGACGAGGTTGCGGCCCGGGAGATGCTCAGCTGGTAAAGTGCTTGCTGTGGGAGCCTCAGGACTTGAATTCAGATCCCCAATACCCAGATTAGAAGTCGAGCACCACCTCACATGCCTGTGATGCCAGCACATCCACAACAGATAATCACAACAGTGGGCTTGCCCTGCACTCCCACAGCCTTTGTTAAAACACTACTGCTTTAAACATTTTTTTTGAACATTCATTTTATGTATATGGGTGTTTTGCCTGTGCATATGTCTGTGCCCATAGAAGCCAAAAGAGGGTGTCAGATCCCCTGGAACTGCAGGTGGATGCTGGGAACCCGGGTCCTCTGGAAGAGCAGCAGCCTGGGCTCTTAACCATTGAACTATATCTTCAGCCCCTTAAAACATTGCTTTTCTAAGAACTATGGAATACCTGCTGTACTCAGAGATAGAGTATTTGGAGATTTCCATTATTAACAAGGAAACCTCAAGTTAAAAATATCCTACCTAAAGACCCAAATTTGGATCACAAAGTTCAAGTCTTTGTTCCCTATCATATTTCAATTCTTCCAAAGCTTTCTTGGATATTTCTGTTCAGTCCCTTTCTTCACACTAGGATACTATTTGGAAGAGACACACCAGGGAGAAGAGGTTGTGTAGCGCCCCCTTGGGGTAAGTGTGAGCACTGCAGCCTCCCATGTTCCTTGGCTGGTTCCTAGTCCCCCAGAGCTCAGTACTCACCCAGGAATGAGTGCTGGGATGTAAATACGAAGTCCTAACTTTGGAACTGCAGTTCAGATAATGCTTTACTGGACTATTCTAGGATGTTAAGTTTTACATATCAGTGATGACAATTTATTTTATAACAAATGTCTCATGGTTTTAGCATGGTGGTAGTTTTCCTTGCTTAAGGATCGATAAAATACTGGCATGCATGAAAACCAATAACACATGGTAAATACCATTCATGATGAGAAATCCACAGGAACCAAATGGACACAAGTTAATACAAAATTGAAATTCAGACTCTTGGGCTGGAGAGATGGCTCAGAGGTTAAGAGCACCACTGCTCTTCCAAAGGTCCTGAGTTCAATTCCCAGCAACCACGTAGTAGCTCACAACCACCTATAATGAGATCTTCAGGCATGCAGGTGTACATGCAGACAAAACACTGTATACACAATAAATAATCTTAAAAAGGGAAATTCAGACTCTTACACATTTGTGTTCTAGTCAGAGGCTTTTAAACTCAAAGTAGACAGAAAATTACTCACCTTAATTCAGAAATATCATTTTTATCCAGGGAATTTAGAGCCATAATTGCCTTGTCTAAAGCGGGCAGCACACTTTTAAGTTCATTGGAAGTTTTCTGTAATGAAGACATAATCCTAATTATATATGAACAAATATAGTCACATATTTAAAGATCAGATCTCACTATAGATGGGTGTGAGCCACCAAGTGGTTGCTGGGAATTGAACTCAGGACCTTTGGAAGAGCAGTGGTGCTCTTAACCTCTGAGCCATCGCTCCAGCCCCATAGTCACATATTTAAAGTTGTTGGGATGTTGATGGAAAATGTGGCTTGACATTTTTTATTGTACCAATTACACAAGGGCACACATGCTTCTGTCATGGGCAATTTTTTTTTTTTTCGAGACAGGGTTTCTCTGTGTAGCCTTGGCCATCCTGGACTCACTTTGTAGACCAGGCTGGCCTCGAACTCACATCGATCCGCCTGCCTCTGCCTCCTGAGTGCTGGGATTAAAGGCGTGTGCCACCATGTCTGTCGCAAATTTTTTTTTTTTTTTGGTTGTTCTTGGTCTTTCAAGACATGGTTTCTCTGTGTAGCCTTGGCTGTCCTGGACTTGCTTTGTAGACCAGCTGGCCTCCAACTCACAGAGATCTGCCTGCCTCTGCCTCCCGAGTGCTGGGATTAAAGGAGTGCGCCACTGTGCCAGGCTATGGGCATTTATACATGAAATGTAATGTGTTCTCCAGTTCCTGATAAGAACGTATCCACAGGGAGCGGAAACAGTGAGGGGTGGTTCTGTTAGAGGTGGGGCTCCTTGGCGATGCTGCTCCTGGAGGCAAGGCTTACCTGAGCGCCAGCACAGCCTGCAGAGTTGCCCAGGGTGGAGCCACGCATGCCCCGGGCTCCCTACTTTACCTAATAGCTTCCTGTGTGGAATAGGGCTCAAAACATGCTTGCTGGGGTAAAACGAGCGTATCTAACCTCGGGCCACTGCCTTTACCTGTGGACGTCTTGAGCCCGGGCAGCTGGGGTTCACTGAACGTCGGCTCACCTGAGTGTGCAGGTCCCAAGCCCGGGCAGCGGGGGTTCACTGAACATCGGCTCACCTGAGCGTAGTCTTCCACAATTTTCACTTCTTCAGCCACCATCTCCTCATCCTGCTTCACGAGCATTTGAACCCTTTCAACTATTTGTGAGTCTTTCCGCAGCTTTTCCACAAGGAGTTCTTTTTCCTAATGGATCAAACAGTTCTTCTTAGAATGGACTTTGACACATGATTTTTTTTTTTAGAGCAGAAATTAAAAAAAAAAGCGTATTTAATATTTATATAATTTGTAGAAACTAGCCTGAAATACATGTAACGGAGTAATTAGGATGGCTACCATAAAGATGGGTTCATACACGCCAAGAAAGATGACAAGGGCCTAGAGGGGTGGCTACTCTTCCAGAGGACCAGGGATTGCCTGCCAACACCCACACGGAGGCTTACCATCTGTAACTCCAGCTCCAGAGGAGCTCATGTGCCACTGGGTGCACATGTATACATACATAGAGGCAGGCAATTCACCCATACAGATAGAAATAACTGTATAAAAGGGTCTCATGTAGGTGTAACTGGAGTCCCACAAAGGGATGTGTATGTGTGTGTGTGTGTGTGTGTGTGTGTGTGTGTGTGTGCATATATTTGTGTGTGTATATATGCATATATAACAAGATTTGGGAGCATACCTCAGTGATAGAGTGCTTGTTTGGTATCAGGCCTACGGTTTAATTTCTAGCAACACACACACACACACACACACACACACACACACACACACACACACACTCACATACTCACACACAAGGCAAGCAATGGCTTTTAAAACAATTGACAGCCTGAGCATTACCGTGGCAGATTTCTCGTGATTTAACCAATTCCCTGGGGATTCTTCTTCCGTCAGTTTCTAGGGTTAGGTGTGGTGCTGGTTAGTCTTTACCTCAGCTTGACAGGAGCTAGGGTCATCTGGGAAGAACACCTCTTAATTGAGGAAATGCTTCCACAGGACTGGCCTGGAGGCAAGTCTGTAGGGCATTTTATTGCCTGAGAATTGATGTGGGAGGGTCCGACTCACTGTGGGCAGTATCACTTGTGGGCAGGTGGGCCTTGGTTGTATTGAGCAAGCAATGAGGAGCAAGCCAGTGAGCAGTGCTCCTCCATGGCATCGGCATCAGTTCCTGCTTTCAGGCTCCTGCTTTGAGTTCTGGCCTGACTTCCTTTGAAGGTGGGCTACAATCTGGGAGGTGAAATTAACCCTCCCCACTCCAAGTTGCTTTTGGTCATTGTATTTTTACCACCGCAACAGTCATCTCAATGAAGACAGTTATATACTAGGACTTGATGTAAACATTATAAAGTAATTTCTTCAAAGTTGCATAGCTACATCGTGGCAAAACTGAAGTTAGAAGTCATCTCTGTCAGCCGGCAGAGCCTCTGCTTTCAAACACTGTTCTGTATCTGACTATAAAGCCTTCAGGAGAGATTTAAGACTCAATGTTACCTTTGCCTTTTGTTCTATTTGAGGGCCGATAATCAAAAGTTCTTCCTGCATCTCTATGACTAATGCAGTTGCTTCCAGAATCTTGGACAGGCCCATGTAGAAGCGATTCCTGAGGGGGGAAACAAAGTGCAGGCTGACCTCCCATGTCCAAAATGCTTAAGACAAGAAGTGTTTGAATGTGGGGCACCCTGGCTGAGCACCCCTAATCTGAACTCTCCAAAATCTCAGGCTTTTTGAGCTATGTCAGCATTCCAAATGTTAGATGTCACACTAGGGACGCTCGTCCTGTTTAAAGAAGGTAAAGAGTACAACCGAATATTAACAAGTATAATTTAACACCATATAAAGAATTATAATCCTGATCAAGCAGGGTGCATATTTTAGGGGTTTAAGACACCAGTTTAGGGTTTGAAAGTCAATTGATATATAACCCGCCATATATTTGTTGTCTAATGCAGGAAAATCAGATGACCCGATCAACTTGAAATGTAAAGAAAGCACTTGAGAAAATTCATGACAAAAATGCAACTAGGAGTCAGGAGGAATTTTCTCAACTTGTTAAGGGGCAGGTTAAGAAGGAAACAGACTCACTTTGGGCATACGGTGTTTGTGACAGGGTTTAGCCACAGCAGTTACATAGCAACAGTCTTTCAGAGGAAGGGAGATACCACAGATCCAAATGTAGGCATGGAAAGAAGGTCCATTAATCTCTTTTGACTCTTGTCTGGAAGGAAGCTAGGTGATTTACCTAGACGGTTCTCACCTTGATTAAACTGCTGAACAATAGAAATCTTAATCTCATGGAAACCTCCCAGAAGGTGGGAGCCTCCACTTGAACAGGGGAGCCAGAAGCACTTCTGAACACTATGTGCCTTCTTTAGCCTGGGCTCTGACAATCCCAACTGCTCCACAGTTAACTGACACATGCCATATGATATCAGTAACAAAACCCCGTTAACTCTGACCCTGAACCCACATTAGTAAAATGCGATCGAGGCAACCCCAGACTTCTTATGTAAATGCCAGGCTTGGATGTGCTCATCACATAGACTGAACTCTTCATTGAGTTTGTTGAAGCACCATATTTATCCATAATTCCCATGGCCCAGCTGAGGCAGAGTATGTACAGCTGCCAGTATGTCTCGAAACACTCGGGTAGATGACGTGGCTCAGCTCCACACAGGGATTCTGCTGTGCTCTAGCTTTGAAACAGTCGTCATCACTATGTCAATGTTCCATAAAACCAGGATGGATTCTGTCCAAAGTACCCGACTAAGTGGCTTTTCTTTTTAAGGACTTGTTGGACACATCACAACAGGCCTGTGATGGACTTATATTGGAGTGTTTGTCCTATGGTGCTTGAAGGCCACCTAGGTAAGGCTTAACTGCAGTGGTTCTGACTCTGCAGGGCTCCCTCGAGTTCTGGGATGTGAGAATTTGGGATATTTGTTGAGTAGATGTTACAAGGCTGATTCCTACACATTTGCTGTCTTTCTAGGAGGTTGTCACAAGGCAGACTTTCATTGTCTCCTTGGTTCTGGTTATGTATGAGGGGCCGGGGGTGCAAGTTAGTGGCAGAGCGTTTGCCTAGGATGCTTGAGTCCCTGGATCCCACCCCTGGCACCATAAACAAGTAAAAGAGAGGATGGAAAATATGTACGAGCTGGAGATGGGAGAAGGGCAGTGACAGGCAGTCTTCTGGCCATGACACGGCCACGGTACTTAGGATCCACTGCAGCTATGGTCACCTGGACAAGCTCGTGTCAAAAAGATTAGTCAGTATCTCAGCAAGCAGCACTAATAGGGCTTGGTGGGTTCTTGAAAAATAACAAAAAGAAGAGGACATGAAATTAAGGTGGGAGGATGTGATGAGGGAAGCCGGAGGGTGAGTAAAGGTGAAGGCTGCGGCGGGAAGGATTGAGATGCATTGTGCATATGCATGAAACTGTCAAAGAACAAGCAAAAGATGTTCCAAGGATAACAGCGAGATCTAATTACCCCTAAGGCCTCCCCACATTCTCAGCCACAGCTGCTACCTATACTGTGCTTTGTGGCAGCATGAGACATATTTTCAGCCATCTGCACTGCAGTCATCGGGCCACTTTTCTTTTGGTGTTACCTCCAAAACCATGGCTGATCAGCCATCATGTGCATAAGTAGACACTGTCTATGTAGGTGATTAAACTGGATCTAACCAGAACTGATTTCTCTCTCACAGATCTGTCAGTCTTGCCACGATGAGGGTGGCCTCTGGATGCACGCAGGGTAGGCGTGGACTGTTTCCTTATGAGCCACCATAGTTGTTGGCCCCAGGGGGGCCCCCACAAGAACAATCATTATTTTGTATTTGTGTCTCTTTTTTTTTAAATAAATAAAAGCATGGATGTAAAAACACACATTTTAAAATGGCCTTAAAAAACAAATAACTTCCAACCTGCGCTCTGCCCCGTTTCTGTTTTACCCAAAGCCTCACCTCTTCGCCTGCATCTCATCGTGTCTCACCCTCAGAATGTGGGCAAACATTTCCAAGAACTTCAGGTAGCTACTGGGAGTTATATAATAGTGCTTTCCAGTTTCTTCAAAGTATTTTGTGCTCAAATTCTTCATACTTTTGTGGATCTCGACACATGTTGGGGCTAACTGGTTTTTTATATTCTGAAGAGCAATAATTTTTGAGAATTACAAGAGAAGAAAGGGCAGTAAGTTGAAATACCGCAACATTTCTGAGACGCAGAATGATACAGGCAGCTCCTGAGATGGCACCATGGTCATGAGAGTTTTAAATGATGGAAGAAGATGAGGTCCATGAGGCAACAGTGAGCAACTAATGACACACCAGACTCATTCTTGTAGCCTGTGTGCTCATTTCTGTGAGAGCCACTCAAGGACTTAGGGGACCAGCAGCAACATTCAGGGCTTGCTTGTGATGAAACACAGCACCAAAGCAACTCGGGGAGGAAAGGGTTTATGCAGCCTACACTTCCACATCCACACTGTTCATCATCGAAGGAAGTCAGGACAGGAACTCAAACAGGGCAGGATCCTGGAGACAGGAGCTGATGCAGAGGCCATAGAGGGATGCTGCTTCCTGGCTTGCTCGGCATGGCTTGCTCAGCCTGCTTTCTTACAGAACCCAGGACCCCCAGCCCTGGCGTGGCCCCACCCACAATGGGCTGGGCCCTCTCCCATCAGTCCAATTAAGAAAATGCCCTACGGCTGGATGTTATGGAGGCATTTTTTTCTCAATTGATGTTTCTTCCTTTCAGATAACTCTAGATTGGGTCAAGTTGACATAAAAGTAGGCAGCACAGGGCCCTTGAAACATTTCCTTCTTTCCTTTCTGACAATGGTTACCAAAGCATGGCATTCTAGCAAGTTTGAGTAGAGTAAAGCTCCAAAGTGTAACGGCCCAGAGCAGAAGGAACACCACTGTGCTTAGAATTTAAGGCATTCAGGCTGAGGCATAACTTGTTCCTGTTGCCAGTCTCTAGACACCAGACCTCACTGACTTCTGGTCACTTTTAACACTGTTGCAAACTCTTTAGGGTTCTGCCCCATCTCTGCCCTTGTCTGACTTTCCTTTCTTGGATACTTGGGCCTGTAAAGATGCAAGCCCTTTCTAAGGCCTAGGTTGAGTCTCCTGCCTCTAGGCATTTGCAACTCCTTCTGTCAGCATCTTTACCCCCTTTCTGTCAGCTAGGCCCTCTGGGATCTTTAGTTTAATACCCACAGACTAGATCTGTAGACAGGGGTGCGGGTGAGACAAGAAAAGCTGAGCTGAGAGTAGTTGGTGTGCATCTCATACTTACTGCTCTCTTGAAAGTTGTCAAAGAACACATTTAACTACTAAAATCACCAAATGAAGTACATGGAAGGTTGCAGAACTCTTACCAAAGGATATGCTGTGCAAAAGGAGTTGTTAGGGAGGCTCCTGAAGGCTTTGTCAGCCCTCATGGTTGCCCACCAGAGCTAGAAGCTAAGACCCATTGCTGAAGATACCACACACTATGATCACAAGATACAAAGGAGGAGACATGAACGTGAGAAAGCAGTTTGCAGAGAAGCGGAGAGTAGTCAGAGGTGGGAGGGAAAGAAGAGAGGTGAGGGGTGAGAGTAATTAGTATGCATTACGTATGTATGAAATTGTCAAGACATTTTGTTTTTGTTTTTTGAGAGAGGGTTTCTCTGTGTAGCCCTAGCTGTCCTGGAACTCACTCTGTAGACCAGGCTGGCCTTGAACTCACAGAGATCTGCCTCCCAAGTGCTGGGATTGAAGATGTGCACTGTCACTGCCTGACAAAGTTAATTATATACTTACTTTTTTAAGTGTATGGGTGTTTTGTCTATATGCATTTCTATGTACCCTGTGTGTGCAGTGCCCACAGAAAAACCAGAAGAGAACGCTAGAGTATCTGAAACATATCTGTGAGCATCTACTGGGTTCTAGAAATCGAACTCAGGTCCTCAGCAGGAGCAGCCAGTGCTCTTAACCACTGAGCCGTCTTGCCAGCCCTAGTTGTCCAGAAACAATTTAAAAAGAAACCCTCAGAAGGTTCCAGAATCCTCATGAAAGGAACTATTGTACAAAATGGTAACAGAGGTAACCTAGGCAGTGTGCAGCCCAGGCAGCCTTGAACTTGGTCGGGTATGAAGCAGAACAAATACAGAGCTGGTAAAGAGTTAGGGTGAACAAGTGAGGACCACACAGCTTATCTTAGAGATAGAGATGCCTACTCCCCACTCCCCCTCCCCTCCCCCGGTGTGTGTGTGTGTGTGTGTGTGTGTGTGTGTGTGTGTGTGTGTATGTGTGTGTGTGTGTGTGTGTGTGTGTGTGTGTGTGTGTGTGTGTGTGTGTGTGTGTGTGTGTTCCTGCTGCTCAGGTTCAGGGGGCTCACATACTGCTCCTAAGTACTTACCTCTTTGCTAGCCATTTTGATTTTTTCCTCTAGGTAGGAGTTGGCCACAATAAAGAGAGCCTCGTCAGGCCACTTCTGCAGCCAGTCGATGGTGCAGGAGCTGATCATAGACGGGTAAACTCTACAGTTCTGGCGGAAGTTAGAGCCTGCCGGACTCATGATCATAAAAACATGCAGATTTTTAGAGACTCTCTGCAATTGATAGATGTAGGCACTGTTAAAATGTAACCAACCCCCTACCTGGAAAAAGATAACTATATAGAAAGTTCCTTTTAAAACTTGTCTCAGCTGTTTCCTCAATGCACCGTCAGACTCTTAGAGACTAGTTGACTGCATGCTGTGCTGTCTGCCACCAGCAGGGCTTCTCCAGGGGGCCCCATATGACTGCACCTGGTATCTCTGGATTGTGGATCCAGCATAACTCTTATGAAGTGGGGGGTGGGGGAGGGGTGCTTATGTCAGGCAGTGATGAGCCTACTGCTTAACCTTCTCTGGGGTGGGGTGCCTTCAGCAACTTCTGGAAACTCAAAGTAAGAAAGCGTTCAGATTAATTACAGTTGAAAGACGGACCGGAGTCACAACAGTGGTAATGCGGTCTTAGCGTTAGCAGGTTATGGAAAGCAATGAGATCGTGCATGGGTCTTAGGCTAATCTTCAGTTTCTTTTTTCCGTGATTAAGATAAATATTAACTTCATTCAAAACTTCATTTGGCAACATGCCACCCTGTACGCTGGGCAGGCCCCTTTGTGCCATGTGCTGTCAAATGTCCTGGTTTGAGAATACGGATACCAGACCACTGCTGAAGTTGGCCTGCGCTCTCTTTGCTCTTAAGATCCAACTCGGCTGCTGCTGCTGAGTTCTTGGCATACGACACAGATCCTTTCTTTCTATTTTTCCTGTGCCACTTTATATCAATCCACAGAGCACACTTCTGCTAACTCAGAGCCCAGCAGGTATAAATCATAGACAACTCTCTAGGTAACAAACAACTGCTTGCCAAAGAAATATGGTAAAGATGAAAACCAGAAAGACGTCAGGGCACTGAGGTACCATGCATTGGGGCTGATCCCGGTCGACTGTGGCCCTGCAGCCCTTCCCGAGTGCACATTTCTGTCTGGGCTGAGCAGTCACAGTCATCAATCACTACGCTCTTGGCTACCCAGTGCTGGGTAGTCACAGCTAAAGGACAAGAATCATCTAATTCTCATTATAACATAATGAATCTGGTCCCTCAGTTTCTGATGTTAGGTTTTCCCTAATCAATGACAGAGTCCAAATCCTCTGGAGATAGTCCCTTAGGTGAACCGCGTGCCAAACCATCAGGTTCACCAAGGTAGACAGACAAAAGCCGCATCACCATTAGGTCTATGGCTCTGTCAAACTGGTGCTTTTGAGGCTCCTGCTGCTGAGTTCTTCTCGCCCTTTGTAGTCAATTTCTTTTTTTTTTCTTCCTTCCTACCTTTCTTTTGTTTGTTTGTTTTTTTTCTTCAAGATATGGTTTCTCTGTGTAGCCTTGGCTGTCCTAGAATCACTTTGTAGACCAGGCTGGCCTCGAACTCACAGAGATCCGCCTGTCTCTGCCTCCTCAGTTTCTTTTTATTTTTTTCTAAAATATATTTTATTTCCTGCTCAATTCTATGAATGCTCAAAGGGGTGAAAGAATTCTTTCCTTTTCTGACTTGATACCAACATAACTGAAATGAACCCCTCACTAGGCACGAGGAATCTCAGCGTAAAAACCTAGGGGTGAGGTTTTCATTTTGTTGTATACAGTTACTGTTTTACTTTCGAAAAAGTTAGCCATTTGGTCTCAGAATAATACCCAGGGCATGAAGTGTGTAGGAGAGCTGAATATTATATTAGCTTTTTAAAACTTACTTGATGAAATTATATGCAACTTGAACACTGTGTACAAGATTATAAATATGATCTGCTTTAAATTTACCATGACAATTTGATAAAATCAAGACACAAAACAGTACCTTTTGGAATAAGGAGAGCAAATATTTTCTATCATCCATGTAGGTAGGTTGGTCAGTGATGGCTCTGATTCTCACGAGAACAGAATCCAGCTCCTCATTTTCAAACATGTTAGAAACCTTTCCTGCATTGATAATGTAGTTCAAATCTTCCAGAAATAATGCCTAAGGGAAATGTGCATCAATGAGCAATGAATAAACTATACATATTACTCTAAACAAACTAAGAAAGTTAGCAACATTTAAGGGCAACTGAGGCTCCTTATTATAAAAGCTGACATCTTAACTCAGCCGAATCAGAATAAACCTCACCTACCCACCCATATATTCAGAAGTGCCAGGGAGACACAGTCTTGGTACCCAGTGGTTGCCACACACCTGGGCTAGGGCGCAAGGCAGTGAGCTTGGCAGCGATATTGTTTCAAGTAGTTCATAGAAACCTTAACACACCCAGATCTGTTTCTGACCAGAGGGAAAGCTAGAAATAGCCTGGCGGAGGTATTAATTTACACAAGTCTCTTTCTTCCCCTGCCTCCCCCCCCCGCCAAGCCCCACTAATGTTCATCTCAGCCTTTAGCCAGAAAAAAAAAATTGATGAAATTAGAATGGTGGGCTCCAAGCATGGCAGAATTGGCATCTTTTGAAACCAGAGAGAAAGGGTGTTTTACAAGCCTCAAGCAGGTCAGTGGGGTGGGATGCTCAGATTTGGGGAAGGGAGAAGACACAGACAGGACAGAAAATTTAGATGGTGGATATGACATGGTACTTGGTTTAGTCTCAAATATGGCATCCAGTCAAAATTAACTTTTGGTAGACAGAGACCAGACTTAGGAGAAAAATCAGGACAGGGTTTTAAGCAATATTTTGAAATGTATTTTGTCAGAGTGCACTCATAGAACACCCCTTGAGTTTTGTCATAAGGAGTAAATGTGACCTAAAGTGATGTTCCCAATTTTGCCTTGACAGTAAAAGGACACAGTAGTGGGGATGTTTTTGCTTGTGTGTCAAAAACAATCATGCAAGGTAAAGGATAGTGATGGGTAAAGGAAAAGGAAGTGCCCGAACCTTCTTCAGCAACAAACATTACACACACATCTGTAAACATCTGTGCAGCAGAAAACAGAACTCTTATGATACCGAGTGGATGACTTTGGTACAGGAAGTAATCACTTCCAGTCTGTTAAAATGGAAACAACAAAGACAGGAAATGCCTCTGTTGTGTGTTCACTGAGAGCTATGGCCTGACTGCAAACACAGTCTGTGGGCACCGAGAGCACAAAAGGCTGAAATGGTGAGCTGGTAGGAAGGCACACGCACAGACGTGAGCCTTCGAAGGGGCACAGGCATCATGTTCCAGCAAGTAATGGAGACCTCAGCACATACTTGTTCTTCTTGTAAGTTGGCCACCATGACCACAGTGGGAGTCCCTTCCAAGCCAGCTTGAATAAACATCTTTTTAAAGATTTCCTTGAATTCTGAGATGGGAAAGTTGTGAGCTATCGGCATCCGGCACAGCTTGTGTTCCGCCACGTAACAGGCTAAGGTTGCGTACGTTTCCTTTCCAGAGCCATCCATTCCAATCTTTGCAAGAAAAGAAAAGAACCCAACATCTGATTCACATGCCTTGGGGTTTGGGATTTGGCTCAGTGGAAAACTACTTGTTTAACAAGGACAAGGCCCTGAGTGCCACCCCACCATACACAAACAAACACCCATGAAAACAAAGGAAGTGATTCCTGTATATTTTCTGGGAATTGATTAATAAGTATTATAACAATATAAATAAATAACAAAACATAATATAAATAGGCACAATAAATATATTTCACACATTATTATATACTGTATAATAACCAATATAATTATAATTAATATAATAAGTATAATATATAATATAAATAATAAACTATAATGTAAATAATATAAGTATTTATGCTAGAAATATTCACAGTCAGAATATTTCAGGCTATAAGCAATCATTACATTCAATATCTTCATAGCTTCTTAAATTATATGAAAGCTTACTGTACTTATAACCTGGAAAATAGCACAGATAGACTTACACACCAATAGTATGTCATCATCAATGTCTGACGCTTCATCCGTAAGACACTACACAGGTATTTCTTTAAAGCAATAATGTCCTTTGGTGATGACGAAGTTAGCTCTCACACACATTTGTGGACACTGAGCTGAGGATGTAGCTCTGTGGGTAGAGGGCTTGCTTACCACACACCAAACCCTGGGCTGATCCCCCACACCACACAAAATAGGGCGAGGTGGTACTCTTGTAACCCCAGCATTTGGGAGGCAGAGGAAGGGAGACCATGAGTTCAAGGTCAACCTAGGCTACACAGGCTGTCCGAGGCCGGCCTGGGATATCTAAGACCCTGTCTCAAAAAGGACAAAATTGCAAACACTAAGGTTCAGTCTTTAGCTGTGAACTGCTGTGGGTTTTGACAAATATATGGTATAAAGCATTACTGGTTGTATTCTCAAACACAATTTTTTCCACATTGAAATAAGCTGTTGGACCTTCCCTCTTGAGCAAGCTCTTAGAAATCGCCGATATTCCTATCATCTCTATAGTTTTGTCTTCCCACCCCCCGAATGTGATGTAATTGGAATCATGTAAAGATATAATTTTCCAGATTATCTTATTTCTCTCAGTAATATGCATTCATGACTCACATATCTTTTTCCTGCTTAATAGCTTGTGTGCTGGGGTGGTTGGGTGGGTGTTGTTGTGTGTTCATGGCTGCACCTGAGTGTACAGGAGCATGCACTTTCATATAGAGGCCAGAGGTCCACCTCAGGTGTTCTTCAGGAGCCATCCACCTTGGTTTTTTTGGACTGGGTCTTTTACTGGAGACTAGGGTTGCTGATTAGGACAGCCTGGCTAGTCAGCAAGCCCCAGGGATTCTCCTGGCCGTAGCCCCCACCCTACTAGGATTACAAGTACATGCCACCACGTTCAGCATTTTACACAGGTGCTGAGGCTCAGACTCCTTAGGCTTAGGCAGCACGCACTTTACTGACGCAGCCGTTCTCTGGCCTTAGCTTACTTATTTTTAATCTCTGAATCATATTCCACTGTATAGGTTATCATGTGCTTGTTGAGGTTTGCCTTGGTCACTTCCAGGCTAGTCATTCATGTGCAGGGTTGCCCGTGGTTGTCAATTTTCAAGGATGTAGGCGCATGCTTGCTGGATCGTATGTAAGACACACCACCTCTCAGTGACTGTCCCGTTTGCATCCCTAGCGACAGTGTCTGTTGTCTGGTCTCTGTGTGGTAACTGCTGTGATCTCTCCTTGGGATATGGGTTCATTTATTGCTCACTTACTGGCATTATCATGGGTTGGTTTACTCAGCGAGAATTGATTCTGAGAATGTTTTCTCAAGCTTTTGGGAAGTATCTGTTTATTTTCAACTGGGTTGCATGCCTTTGCGATTTTCTTCAAGCAAGATTATGCAGAACTGAGAATAAAGACACTTGGCACATTCCCCCCCCCCCCCCCCATTCAGAATCCCAACTTCTCCTGGCATGCTGTTCTCTAGAGTCATGAGCTAAAGAAACCCGGGTAGCTTTATGTTACCCAGACTCAAATGTTTTCCCGTAGCCACTCAAATGGACTAGCGTCCTTGTCTGCCTTGGTGTTGGCATTGCTAGACACAGAGAAGTGGGGAAGTCAACCCTCTATTTTCTGAGGAGTCCATGAAAGGTTGGTATAAAGTCTTCCTTAGCTGGTTGTTAGAGTTCCCCAGTGAAGCCATTTGGCTTTGAGATTTTCTTGTGGGAAGTTTCAGAATTTCTAAATAAATTTCTTTATTTGTGACAGGTCCACCAAGACTTTCGAATTCTTCAGTTTTTCTATGTGTGTCTGTGATGGTTAGTGTTAATTCTCAACTTGGCAAGACCTAGGCTCATCTGGGAGACAGGCTTTTGGGAATTATCTTGACTACATTAACTAATGAGGGAAAACCCTGTGGGCATGACTATTCTCTGACTGGGATCCGGGAAAGGGAAAATGGAGAAAGGAAACCGAGCAGTGAGTGTGCTTGCATCATATTCTTCTGAGTGCCGGTGTCACGTGACCAGCTGCTCCACGCACCCTGCTGCCTTTACTTTGCTGGTGTGAAGGACTGTGCCATGAACTGTGCACCAGAAGAAACCTTCCTCCCTTAAGTTGCTTGTGTCAGGGTATTTTTTTTTTTTTTTTTTTTTTTTTAATCACAGCAACAGGAAAAGAAGCTAAGACCCTGTCCATCTAGGGAAATGCTCATTTCATAGAAGCCATCCAATCTACTATTTCCCTATGACACCTCCTCCCCCAATTTCTGTAATGGCAGCAGTGACATTGACAGCCCTTGATTACTGATTTTAATAACTTCAGTCTTGTCTCAGTCTAGCTCAAGGGGCTTTCTTGATCCTTCAAAGAATCAGCTTTTGGGTTCATTGAAATCCTCACTGTGTTTTTCTGTTGCCTCTTTTCCACTTCATTGCTATTACTCTCTCTCTCTCTCTCTCTCTCTCTCTCTCTCTCTCTCCCTCCCTCCCTCTCTCCCCCTCTGCTTGCCTTGGGTTTGATTATCTTTCCTTTTTTATAATCTAGACTATTGATTTGAAGTTTTCTTCTTTTTAAGTATAAGCATTTGAACCTATACATTTCCTATAGATTTTCCTTTAGGTATTGCTTGAGGTATGTATTGTAATTGCTTTCATGTTTTTCAAAGTACTTTCTAATTTCCAGTTTTCTAGTTTGACAGGCTCTACAGTCACCTTGGAGATGAACTCAGGGCAAGTCTCTGAGGGGCTTCTAGATTAGGCCAATTGAATTGACAAGATGGACCCAGGTGGGCAGCACCATCCCACAGGCTGGAGTGCCAGACTGAAGAAATGGAAAGACTCAGGTGATGCCATTTATAGATGCGAAATGGGGGAAAGAGTTATTTTGTATTGTGTTTCTTGATTCTACTTTCTCATTCCAAAAATTCCTTTTAATTAATTTTGTTGCTCAATGTCTATTTAAAAACAGATTAAGTGAAAATTTAGCTGTTCTGCCTGAAAGATAAAGTCTTTTTGAAAAAACAGGTATAAATAAACATAAATAAAAATAGCCATAAATAAAAATTAAGTAATATGTTTATATAATTGGCTAATTATTATGGATTAAAATTGTTTTATTACATTTATTTAGTGTGCGTGTACAGGTGCACAACCATGGGTACAGAGGTAGGAAGACAGTTTGTAGGTGCACACAAGTTATCAGGCTTAGCGGCAAGCACTGAGCTATCTTGCTGGTCCAACACTGTGAATTGTATTTGGATTTCCAAAATCTTTTCTCTATTCCAACTATTTGTAATTTTATTAATTCAGCTGTCACTTATTCTCTTAAGGAACAAATCTTTGTGCAATGGCTCCTATTTCTAAATCAATACCCAAGTAGGTATACTATTTTGAAGCCAGGATCTGCCTGTGTAGATGTTAGATTAATGCCAGGCTACATTACATTTGGTGCCAAGCACATCTGTTTTAGTCATAACAAGGGCTCCCCAAGCAAAGAACATGTGCATGTGCCAGCAAACAAAGATCTTGGTCTATGACTCAGTTTTTGAGATTTTTCATAATTTGCAGACGAATACATCTTTCGTGTGTAGATTTTACTGGATTTTCTGAATTATCATTTTGCAAACTTAAAAACATTTGAAGAGCTTAAATTCCTACCAGTAACATGTGACTCCCTGGCTGTCGAAGGACCCTGGTAGCTCTTGTAATATGTTCTACAGCTTCCTTGAAGAATACAGTTGAATGAGACATCTGGCAAAAGAAACGTGGCAAACAAACAACTTAGAGGCTTAGAGAAAGCCAAGTGTGCATTAAGGTTTTTCCCTGCAAGGAGACAGGAGCAAGAGTGACTCCTGTTAGTAGTGTGGTGACCTAGCTCCACTTCAGAGTTTACAACAGCAGTTAGTGAAGGTGAGTTTTTTTACATGCGATCACTCACCCCTTTGCTAATATTTGAAGCGAGCTGACCTGGACATTTGTGGGACTGAGGGAACAGGACAAAGAGCAGAAAAGTGGTGTCCAGCTTGCTTTGCTATTGCTCTGTGTCGACAGTGGCTAGTGAAGAGAGATGTGGGGAGCCGCTCAGGGGGTCTGTACTTTGGTTGGCGTCTCTGCTTCAGTAAGCCTCTGCTCATTACAGCAGTGGAGAAGGCAGAAAGCACCACAGCTACCGTGTGTCTCCTACTCTGGACCCTGTTGCTATACTCTCGTGCATTTCTTAACTCCATTAACTCAGTCTGTCCAATTCCGTACAGCCTCAGCCACACACACCGTCTCTAGATTTAGCTGCCACTGGGACAAAGTGAGACAAACAGAGAAAGCACAGCAGCTGTGTTCCTGTGGTCTGCCTTGAAACCAGAGGCAACACTCCTGTTCCCTCACCTCGGGTACACACACTTTCAAATGTTGGCTATGTACTTATATATGTAGAAATAAACATATACGTGTTTAACACTTCCAGGCTTTCGTATACTGTGTCTTTACCTCCAGCGACGTGGAACTTAACTTCAGCTGGAATTTCTTAAGTATGCTGAGAAGTTTGTCAAAGTTATCAGTGTTCTGGTAGATCTTTTTCCTGTGAGGCTTATTTATGTCCATAAAGTCCACAAACACAGTTGGATTATTCATCAGGCGCTCATGATTCCATATAACCTAGGGTAAGATAGGAATTCGATGAGTATTCTGATTGGTACTCAGATTCCATTGCTTTTACATTGAAAAATTTTTTCCTCTTTCTTTCTTTCTTTCCTTTTTTTTTTTTTTTTTTTTTTTACTAAGACCATAATCTATTTGTCAGAGAAGCTTCTGGTAATGGATCCTAGAACTGAGGCTCTTAACCTACGTGTGTGTGTGTGTGTGTGTGTGTGTGTGTGTGTGTGTGTGTGTGTGTATCTGTTCCTTTGAGCAGTAAAGCTTGTGGACCCCCTCCTCAAAATAACATTTTTTAATGCCTCTAATAAAATACACATGCTACAAAAGAAGCCAAGAATATTGAGATACAGTTCCGCCCTTGAACTCTCCCCAGGGTTCTGGACTTTGAGCTGAGAGCTTTATGGCTGGAGACAGATGCTGTGCAGCTCCACTGACAATCTGGAAAAGGACTGTGCCCTCAGTCAGCTGTCAGTTAGCACCCCAGTCCTGTGGCTTTGCACAGTTGCTTTCTTGGTCCACTTTGCATGTTTTTGATTCTCTTTCACACCAGGGCGACAGACTCTCTCCTATTTGACAGCCCCATTGTCGTCGTCTTCTCTAAAGTCAGCCAGAAGCAATGACTCCTCCCTCATTTGCAGCAGGGCTGTGTGCACCGGCTGATCACAGCCACTGCATGCTCTCCTGCAGCTTCTGGCTAAGGTGGCTATGGACTGTGTCCACCGATTCCAGTGGTCCTTAGCATGTGCCTCACTTGCTTTCTAGCCCTGGAAGTTCCTGATGGACATTTAGAAGTCATTTGCTTAGCCAATGATGGTCCAGGGATGGAATGGCACAGTGGCTAAGAGGCTGCATGACGTCAGATATCCTGTGTTTGAATGATGACGCCATCACTAGACCAGCCGGGTAACTGTGTGTAGCCTTACTCCCATCAGCACTGCTCGACAAGTGAGGATGATAACAGGGCCTACGTCACAGAGGTCTTATGAGTGAAGATTAAAGTAGGAATAATGCATCAGGCTCTTAAGACGCTGCCTCATGCATTGTGTTCTCTATTATTAGAGTCAGACTCCACTCTCTAAAAAAAAAAAAGGCAGCCAGCTAATTAGGTAACAATTCTCATAGTAATAATTTATACTCTCATGTTTGTAAGGACAGTTTGGTTGATAAGGTCTTTTTTTTTTTATTAATTTATTCATATTACATCTAGATTGTTAGCCCTTCCCCTGCTTCCTCCCATTCTTCCCTCCCTCCCATTTCTCCCCTTCTCCCCTCCCTATGTCTGTGACTGAGGGAGACCTCCTCCCCCTATATATGCTCTCAGAATATCAAGTCTCTTCTTGGTAACTAGCTATCCTTCCTCTGAGTGCCACCAGGTCTCCCCATCCAGGGGACATGGTCAGAAAAGGGCACCAGAGTTCGTGTGAGAGTCAGATCTCACTCTCCACTCAACGGTGGAGAGTGTCATGTTCGTCGGCTAGGTCCTGGTAGGGGTTCGAAGCTTACTGACTATATTTTCCTTGGCTGGTGCCTTAGTTTGAGGAGGACCCCAGGAGGTTGATAAGGTCTTTAATTTGGGGAATTGTAGCTGCTTCTGCCACCCACAGAGCTGACCGCTGCTACGGAAAACCTGGTTCCCATGAGCTGGCTGCGTCATTGCTCACTGCCTTTCTATCTGTTCCTCACTGTGAAAAGACGTGAAAAGACTTGTACATGGCACTCACAGGATGGTCAGGAGCTCCTCCCAGGGCAGGAAGTGATTTTATTTTATTTTATCTTTAAAATCATTTTATTAGTCTGTCTAAGCTTTCATCTGTTTTTTAAAAAAACAAAATGTATTTTTATTCTCTGTGTATGTGGGCACATGTGGGAGTCAGAGGATGACTGGCCGGGGGTTGGTGCGGCTTAGGTCTCTCCTTCCACCTGTATGTGGGTCTGGGGCTAGAACTCAGACTGCCAGGTTTGCAGGACAAAAGCACCTAAGCCAAGCTACCTTGCCAGTCCTTCACCTTCATTCATTGCTTATTCATTCACCCTAGATATACCTGTGAAATGTGTATATTAAGCTAATTCCAGAGATTTATCAAGAAATAAAGATTCTGTCCTTATGAAGCTGTAAACTGCTAAGAGCTAAGGCAGGCCTGTGATAGGAACACCCAACAGTCACAAAACATACAAAGGAGAGTCTAGAAGGAGGCTGGTATTGGCCAGAGAAGGTTCCCAAAAGGTTAAAAGTATGCACTGAATTTAAGAAATGATCCAAATGGGAGGGAGGGAGGAATGGGAGGATACAAGGGATGGGATAACCATTAAGGTGTAATATAAATTAAAAAAAAAAAAAAAAAAAGAAATGACCCATACTTTAAGTTGACAAATTGTAGTTTTCTATATATACAGAATACAATGTCATTATAATGCAAACTAATAACAAAATAAAAACACATTTACCACCTCAAATTTGCATCACTCTGTCCAATAGTTCTGAAGACTTATCCATCCTGTCTAACAGAGGCCTCATCGCCCCATTCCTCCCATGCCCACCTCCCCTGCTTCCAGGTGGTGTGAAAAGACTTGTACATGGCCCATGCGTGGTGGGAACAGTTTTCTGAGCCTGCATCATCTCAGTGTGATGAGCATGATCCGAGTCTTGAACAACGGCCACGTGTGAGGTAGGGGAGGGGGCCTGCAGCTGTAAAGGCAGAGGCTGTGGGGAATAAGCTATAGCCTAGTTGGAATACAGGGGCACATGTTCAGATTTCTGGAACACATGGAGGAATGGACACTGGGATCGTAGAAAGGGCGCAAAAGTGCAGATGAGGGATGATTCAATATGCTGAAGGCAAAATGCCCAGGGTAGCATGACAGAGGTTTAGAAGTCTAAACTCATAGATTCAACTTGCTTCTCTCAAGGTTCATGTTATTTTCACCAAAGTCCTTTCCTCTATCTAAAATGTAGGGGGCTGGAGAGATGGCTCAGTGGTTAAGAACACTGGCAGCTCTTCTGAGGTCCTGGATTCAATTCCTAGCACCCACATGGGAGCTCACAACTGTCTGTAACTGTAGTTTTATAGGATCTGATGCCCTTTTCTGCAAGGGCACCCATACAGACAAGACACCCATATACCTTTAATAAATAAATAAATATTTAAAACATAGATATGAGACAATTTTCAGTATCATAATAGCTCAGATGTATCACTTACTACGCATCTGAAATGATTCAAATGCTTATTTACACTAGAGTTTCTGATCCTCACCATAGACCTATGAGATAGGAAATCACTACTGTTACTTAGAGGTAAGGAAACCGAGGCACAGAGGGGCCATTTGCTCACGGTACACAGCTTGGGAAAGGAGGAAGGACCTGGGCTTTGAACCGGGGCAGAGGCTGAGTTTAAAATCTCTGCATCCCACTGCTGCAGATCCAGCACCTAGAGAGTAAGGGAAGAGGTGACTGTGACGCATGACCCAGGGGCATCTCCTGGGAGACCAAGGAAGAACTGCGTTCTGGGAAGAACTTTAGGAGATTCTAGACAATTGACAGGGATGAGATAGGCTGGTGGGTGTGGAGATGGAAGAGGCATCATGCTGGGCATCTAAATGCCAATATATTTGAACAGACTTTAAGAACAATTGAAGGAGCAGGGTGTGGTGGTGCACACCTTTAATCCCAGCAGTGAGTCCAGAACAGCCAAGGCTACACAGAGAAACCCTGTCTTGAAAAACAAACAAACAAACAAACAAAACAATTGAACGATAGAAGTGATATAGATTAGCAAAATAAAAGGCAGATAATTTGAATGAAGAGAACATAGCAATGGGAATGTCCATAAATAAAAATCTCTATGAATTTGTAATTATTTCAGAACCAGGCATACATATGTGCACATATTTACTTATATTTGTTTACACGCATGCTTATGTAAGCACGGCTCTGTGGCTAAAGTTTATACTCCACAGTTCTGCTTCAATATCCTTTAGCTACGCCCTAAACATCCTTCGCGCACGCACGTCTCAGGACGATGCAGCAAAGAGAGCTGACTGCTGCCCGTTGACCCCATGACTCAGGTCAAGTCAGTTGCTGATGCTTTTCTCTGTGACCCACATTAAAAGAGACAGCAAGGAAACTCAAGGTGGAAGGTGATCAGGAGCCTGGGCGTCTCCTGTAGGCAGTTCTGCAGGTCCTGGAGGGGTCAAGATTCTGAGAGGCTAGAATCGCGAGCAAAGGAGCCACGACTCAACCATTTCCTTTTTATGTCAAACCTTATACTCAGACATCTTCCAGAAAGGGACAGGATTCTTAAAACCAAGTTGCTTTCATTATTAGTAAGAGACAGATTTGAGGATTTTCATAAAACAACGTTTTGGGTTTCTGTGTGTGCACACACATGCACGCACACACACAGGTAGACATACATGCGAAGTTCCACTTAAGATATGTGTAAGACGCACCTGTAGATGGTTCTGGAGTTCCTTTGAGAGAAGCTGAAAGAAAAGGGTTTTTTCACTGGTTTCAATTAGACGGTCATGAAACACGCGGCTGGCTTCATGGACTAAGAGCAGAGCGGCCATCTCCTTGGAGTTAATGATGGTCTTGTCTGCCTGCATCAGCCCCAGCAAGAGCTGTGAGAGGTTGAAGAGGAACATGTAGCCAGTGTTAGGAAGGTGACGTGCAAAGTAAAAGCTCAAGGTTTGCAGGTGCACGCTTTATAAAAATAGAAGAAACGTTCCAAGGTGAGAACCGTTGATTTCTGTAAGTGACAATCTGAATGCTTTCATGGGACAGGCAAGTTAAAGCCAAAGAAAATTGGCTCCTAGTGGGAGGAGATCTGATCATGTCTCAGGTTCATCTGAGAGAGGCTTGTCAGGATCAGAAAGGTGCCAGCACAGGTGACAGACAGGGAGGGGCTTTCCAATAACAACTTTTTTTTTTTTTTTTGTGAGACAGAGTCTCACTCTGTAGCTTTGGCTTGCCTGAAATTTATGTAGAACAGGCTGATCTTAAACTCAAAGATCTTCCTGCTTCTGCCTCCTGAGTACTGGATTCCTTCCTTCCCTCCTTCCTTCTATTCTTTCTCCCTTTCTCTTCCTCCTTCTCTCCCTCCCTTCTTTCTGTCTGTCTCTTCTTCTTCCTCTTCCTCTGTTTTGGTCTTTTTAAGACAAAGTTTCTCTGTATAGTCTTGGCTGTCCTGGCACTCAAGAGATTCCCCTGCCTCTGGCTCTCAAATGCTGGGATTAAAGGCATGTTCCACTATGCCTGGCTAAAATTTTTTTTTCTTAACATTGAATTTTGAAACTTATTTGATGACGGCTGCTGACAGAACTAGCACTCTCAAGTACTTATGTAGGTTCATGCCCTTCAAGCCACAGTAAAATCCCCCAAACAAAGCCAGACCCGAGCCCATGGAAGGACCTCATCATGTCTTCTACCTGGGATCCCAGCTTGTACTCCTTACTGGTTTTGTTATTGACTCTTCTGCCTCAAATTATTTGAACAATTCTTTGAAACAGCCCTGTGGTACAAGCTGCCAATGTAAATCTCACTTTTAGACCTTCTCGCAGTACCCACAGGGAAGGAGGCGGGCAGGGAGGGAGAGAGAGACTCAAGGCAGTGCAATTACATCTCAATATAAATGTTATAAATAATATAGAGAACTAATTTTAAAGCGAACCTTAAACATGTCTCGGGGATTAAAGATATAGTGGCATTTGGTTGGCGTTGGCAACATTTTCTTATAGACTTGATAATATATCGCCAGGGAACAGAGGACAATTTTCTCTCTACATTTCTGAACCTCAGCTGCGAAGTTATGCATGGAGAAATAAATTCCCAAGTGAGCCTTTAAAGAGAAAATATAATATTTAGCTAAACATTTACATGTAGGCTGCGGTTAATATGTTAATATGTACCAAAAAGCAGACTTGCGGACTACAGTGGAGAATTTATTTCACTAAGAATTCCTACTCACTAAAATCTTGCAACAGGCTGGAGGCAGAAGTACAAAGGTACCCTGGGTAAGAGAGACAGTCCCCGAGGTTGTAGTATGCTGTGTGGCCTGGAGGCATATGATGCGTGCTCTCTGGGGGACAGTGGGTGGCCCAGCGCTGTGAACAGCAGTTGTGCCCCTCATATCCTAGCTTGCCAGGGGGCAAGTGACAGACCATTGCCCCATCTGGATTGCCATTTACATGGGCTTTTTTTTTTTTTTTTTTTTTTTTTTTTTGAGAGAGAGTCCAGAAATTCCTTATTGGAAAAATGGCTCAAATTGAAATACAGGGTAATTTATACATCGGATGTGTGAGGTTGCAGAGAACGTAATAACTTCCTTCAAAATTAACCTTGTAGTTTCTTTCTTTATGAGCTTTAAAGGTAAAGTAAAAGCAGTTTCTCTCAAGCCCCTTATGATTCTGATGCTTGTGACCACAGGCTACACCTGCTTAAAAAAAAAAAAAAAAAAAAAAAAAAAAGTAAAAAGCTGCTTTAGAAGAAAGTAACTGTGTATGCCAATGCAGACCGGCTGAGGAGAGTCTACTTCCCGTAAGAACATGCAAGGATCAGAACCCAGAACACTCATGCTTAAGAGACAGTTTCCGAGCTCCATGCCGGAAGAATGGAGGCTTGGGACTGCGTCACACATGCATTTCTTATGAGCATTAAGTTGTGATTTCAATATTAAGAGACAAATCACAATGATAGTCCAGAAAATATAGGAGAAATAAAATTTATAAAGACACGAATAATTTCTTAGTGTTAGTGGCCTTAAGTTCTCATACTTTGCCCTTATAATCTGTTCTTTCTTTCCCAGTAGAAAATGAGCTAGATGGAAGTGTGTATATCAGGGGAAGTTATCTTAGTTGGGATTCTTAACTGCTGTGATGAAACGGCATGCCTGGAAGCAACCTGGGGAGGACAGGGGTTATTTCACCCTATAGTTTGTAGTCTATCATCCATGGGAGGCTAGGGCATGAACTCAAGGCTGGAGTGCGGAGGCAGAACTGATACAGAGGCTGTGGATGCGTGCTGCTTACTGGCTTGTTCCTCGTGGGCCTACTCAGCCTGCTTTTTAAATACACTCTAGGGCCATCTGTCCAGGGGTGGCGATGCTCAGATCAATACTAATCAAGGCAATACCCCATTTTTTCTTTCTTTTCTTTTTATCTATCTATCTATCTATTTTTGTTTTGTTTTCAAGTCAAGGTTTCTCTGTGTAGCCTTGGCTGTCCTAGACTCACTTTGTAGACCAGACTGGCCTTGAACTCACAGAGATCCACCTGCCTCTGCCTCCCCTAGTGCTGGGATTATGAGCATGCGCCACTGTGCCCAGCTAATACCCCACTTTTAAATCACAGCATTTGGGAGCCAGAGGCGGGTGGATCTCTGAGTTTGAGGCCAGCCTGGTCCACAGAGTGAGTTCCAGGACAGCCAGGCTACACAGAGAAACTCTGTTTCAATTCCCCCCCAACACACATACACACACAAAGAAAGGATACACTATTCCTAAATATGTCTAGGTTCATGTCCACTTTACAAAACTCAACCAGTGCAGTAGAGTAATATAGCATTCTTGAGAACCTGTTTCTATCCCAGTGGAGAGAGGGAGGGAGGGGAGGGGGGAGGTACGGACAAGCTAGATAGATGTATTACCTGAAAAATAGTCCATAAGGCACACTGCGGAGGATGAGGCAGTGTCAGTATAGAGAAGTGTTTGAGGAGGCGTGGACTGACGTCATTCCCGCTGGCAGAAGGGGTACAAGCGGCAATTATAGAAACATCTTGAATAGTCTGTGGGAAGTGTTTTTAAAGGGGAACACATCTGTAAGAATTAAAATATATACTCACTCCCCTGCCCCAAGTAGAAGAATTGAGGCAAATATTTAGATTACTATTTACTATGAAATAAAAATTACAGTGGTGATAGAAGCCTTTGCTCCTCCAGGTAACTGTCACAGAAGGCAACTTCAAGATAAGTTATTTCTAGCAGGCTTTCTAACTAGCATCAGGAAATAGCCCATTGGAGAATGTGGAGCTATGAGAAGAAAACACAGAGGCATACGACATGACACTGGGCTGAGCAAAGAAGCTCAAATACACACAAGACAGAACTAACAGACAAGTGGGATTACAAGGACTGAGAAGTTTCCGCATAGTGCAGTGAGTGGTGGCAGAGTGAGCAGACACTGACAAGACGTTTACAAAAAGCACTCCCATAACATATGAGCCAACTAAAAACTGAGAATCATTTTACTAAAAGAAAATATATACACAAACAGTAGATAAATGAAAAAAATGTACCACTCATCACTGATCAGGGAAATTAAAAAAACAAAACAAAACAATAATGAGGTATCACTTCATCCCAGCTAGGACAGCTATTAGCAGAAAGACAAGGAATGGAAGATGCTGGTGAGGCTGGGAGAAGGGACACTCTGGCAAACTACTAGAGGGAATTTGCATAGATATTATGAAAAACAGGGTATAAGCTCCTCATTAAAATAGAATCACCACATGTTCCAACAGCCCCACTGTTGAATTCATACACACATATCCCACAGAGATCAAATCTGTATATAAAATATATCTGCATTCATTACACTATTAATGACAGAAAAAACCCAGAATCATTTTAAGGGCCCACTAATAGATAAGAAAATGTGGTGTATGTATGCAGCAAAATAGCACAAAATCCTTAAAGAAAAGGACGTCCTGCCATTTATTACAGCATAAATAAGCCTGGAAGACATCACGCTAAGCGAAATAACCCAGAAGCAGAAAGACAAATACTGCATGAGCTCATTAACTTTGGGGAATGTAAAAAATGAATACTAGACATTCCACACTGTTAATCCTAAATACAAATTTAAAGAATGCAGACCAGTCAGTTGGGTATTGTCCTGTGAAACACGCAGCTCACAGAAAAAGGATAGAAATCAAGCAACCAAGCAGATGAAAGCAAGAAGCATTCTGGCATAGCTGTGTTGATAACTGATGACGTATACCAACTGAAAGCCATCGGAAGGGATACAGGACAGCGACTGCAGAGTAACAAGGGAGCAATCACCCCAGAAGCTGTAACAATGGTGCGTCCATGCTCATTGAATAGGGACTTTCAATTCAACAAAACAGCGAAAGAACAAATAGGTCCCGGGATAACAACGGTGCATGGTGTCAACAGGGAAACTTCAGAGTAATCTATGCCATAGATTGTGCAAATAAAACAAACATTTACAGAACCACCCATACAACAGCTGTAAAATCCAAATTAGTCTCAACAGCATGGGAAACTTAAAAAAGTTCTCCACATTTTGGCCTATAAAGCAAGTCTTAGCAAAATGCAAAGGCATTGAAATAACTTCTTATCAGGCTATTATGGAATAAAACCAGACACAAGAGAAACAGAGATCAAACAGCGTACTCTCAAATGACCAGTGAGTCACTGGATGAATCAGGATGAAAACAAAAAAACTTGCTAAAATAAACAAAAATGAAAGCACAGCTCATCGGTCTCTGGGGTGCAGTGAAGCAATCTGTGGAGGGACAGTTCGTAGCTATAGGTGTTCATTTAAAACACTAAGAGGAGGACATGGCAAGGGCAGTGAATTATAAACAAAGTGTAGCTATACATATGTATGAAAATACTATAATGAAACACATTACTTTGCATGATGACTTAAAAGCAATAAGAAGAATCAGATCAGAGAAGTGACTTAGTGTTGTATCTCAAAGTCTTAGGAAACCAAGGCCAAGCCAAACAAATTCCAAAGCGGCCAGTTAGGAAAAGACAGCTTGTCAGCGGACAGTCCTAAGAAAGCTGGACAGCTACATGTAGAACAACAAAACAAAATCCAGCCCCCACCTTAGAATGTGATTTAGTTATAAAGCAGAGTAAGGTTGTGGCTGGACAGGAGGCTCCGTGGTTACGAGTGCACACTGCTCTTGCACAGGACTGCAGTTCAGCTCCCGTTCACACTGCACAGCTCACAACTGCATGCAAATCCAGCTCAGGGGAATCCAACACCCACTGCTGACCTCCCCAGGCAACTGCACTCAGGTGCACGTAACCACCCGCCCGGGAACTCACAAACTACTACACAAAGATGAACTCATAAGGGAAAACAATGTTTTTTAGATGTAAATATAAATTAAACACATACTTATGACATGAAAAATGTAAGGGGCATATGAGAGGACGAGGAGGAGGCGAAGGAGGAGGAGGAGAAGTATATAGAGGAGGGAGAATTCAGATCTGACAAGAAAGCAGAAATGAAACTATTTTGGGGAGGGGAAGGGACCAGTGAGGGAGGGGGATGAAGGTGGGGGATGAGGGACTGGGATGAGGGACTGGGATGAGGGACTGGGATGAGAGAGGGAGACAAGTCAGAGCAAGGTACAATGATATAAATGCATGAAAATGTCAAAATGAAACCAATTATTTTGTGTGCTAATAAAACATTATTTTGTATGCCAATAAAAGACAAATAAACAACAACAACAACAACAACAACAAAGTAAGATCCTGTGTACCCCATTAAAGAAAGGTCATCTCAGAGAATTGTGAATGGTAGCAGCGAGGGAGGTGGGGACAGGTTGGACAGTAGGTACCATGTTACAAACAGCAGGAATACGTTTGCAGCAGGGTGATTACAATGAATAACGACTTACTGTACCTCCTCAAATGACTAGATGAGCAGAGTTTGGATGTCGTTACTTAAAGGAAGTGACAAATGTTTGAGGTGCTTCAGGAGCTAGTTGCTCAAATTTCATGACTACATCGTGTATAAATATAGGAAAATGTCACACTGTAACATAGGTATGCCCACTTATTCTATTTACATTAAAAAACAATAAACAAGGAATCATTGGAAAACAAGCAGTACCTAACTGAAGCTAGCAAAGAGGGTGCTGTTGGTGAGTGAGTGATCACAGGGATGTGTCTGCCTTGGCTAGGACTGGCCTGGGATGAGAGCTGCTGGTATGAGCGGTGGCATTGCACTGGGCAGAGCCAGAAAAGAGCCCCGCCTACCCTGGTGGGATGCTTCTACACTACCTTCCCATGGTAGTGTAGAAACCGATCAGAGACCTGCTATGACTATTCTCTGGTCACTTCTGAGATTTTTTTCAGGCTGTGTATTCCAAGACCCATTTTGGTTTTCTTTCTCCCCTTTCTTCACCCTTCTAAGGTTCTCTCTGGAGGGCTGCACTGGAGGTGCACTCTCGCTACCTCAGGTGGATTGTAATTTAGACGGTCTGGCTGGGGTTGGAGCCAATGCCATTCACTAGCGAGTGTGCTTCATTTGGGATCCTGACTAAGTCGGCCTGAGACACAGAGCTATTTGCAATACAGTCATCTCTTCTTACAGAGGGGAAATCTGAGGGGCAGGCAGCAGACACTGGTGGAGTCAGTTTTGGAACAAAAGGCTTCTAATTTCCAAAGAAGGAACCAAAGCGGGGCCTCACCATTAACGAGTTCACATAACTGGACTTCCTACATCGTTAACTCCGCGTTGCTGTTCAGTGTACCGTACCTTCCACGTATTTCTTTCAGTATCATAAACTCCTCCCATGTCTAACAACTGTCTGATTAATTCCAGGGCTGGCTGTGCTCCAGAGTTATCTGGTATTGGCATATTCAAATCGTCAATAAACACTACAATCTTAAAGAAGACAAAATGTTAAAAATATTAGTATAACCTGTTAGAAAATCATGAATAACATATTAATTACACTCTTGTTCAAGAACAAAATTATAGGCAATAATCTGTTAAAAAACAGAAGATCAAATCTATTTTGAAGATATGGTCTTAGAAGACAGTGAGTGTTCAAACCAGCAGAAACTCTATCTACCCTTGGTCCCTAAAAAACCCTATATGATACTTAGGAATGTTTCTGATGTTGATAAAACAATTTAGCTGTGACACTTCCTTCTGAATGTACCAGGTTAGTAAGCATTTTCTTATCATGTGCTTGCTCTTGGTAAGGCTCTCTTGTAGGGGTTAGTTTTTCTATTTCATAAGCACGCTCTCTGGGTTGGGCAGAAAATTTAGAAACACATTCTAGTTTTTTAAAATCTGCATTTTTTTTTTAACCTAGGAAAATATTATGCAGCGGAGTGTACTAGCCATAATCTCTACGCAGTGAACTGTTTTGATCGTGTGTGTGAGTGTGTGAAACAAACAGCTGATTTAGTTTCCCAATTTGTAACTGTCAATGTTGTTATTTTTAGGAGAATACTGTTTCCCGTCCTGAAATATAGACTGGCAGCCACGTTTCTCATCTGTGTTTTCTAATGGTGTGACTATAGGCTGCTGAAACCTTTTCAAAACCCCTACAGTTTATTTATGTAGGCAAAGACCAACCAGTTTTACCCAAATCTATATACTCCTGACGGAATCTGAAGCCAGGCCTGAGTGTCTGCTGAAGGTGACACAGGCACTGTGTGCAGGGACTCCCAGGCGCCACCTGCAGGCTTACTTATGAATCTTGTGAACCCCTTGAACCTTGACCCCGAGAGCTAACTTCATAGTGCTGAACAGGAGTCAGTGAGCGTAAATGGACAGTCGACCCCATGCCAAGCAGACGAGGGTGAGAGCAAGAGCAGCTGATGCTCTGTGACCCTGTCCTGTCCCCACGAGTGTGTTCATTCCCTTCGCGCCGTCTCTCAGTCGGTGGGCTCCGGAAGTGTCTCTTTCTCTTGGAGCTCCATGCAGTGGAAGACAAGGAGCTGGAAGCTGCGGCACTAAAATTGCAGCGGCTAAGTCAGTTCCATCAGTTTAAAAGTCAAAGTCCCCATTGTAAGTGCAGCTTTTGACAGTGTGCGGGAGTCTACGCTCTCTTTTATTAACTGACACACACCAACTTATGACTCAGCACGCAGACTGCTTGGAGGGCTGTCTTACCCGGCTGTTCCTTGGCGCTCCGAGGATGTCTTTGGTCCTTCTTACTAACTTCCGCAGAATCATTTCCTTCGCTTTGGCGGCTGTCAGCTTGGTGGTGAAATTTACTGTAGAGACTATAATCCCTTTATCATATTTAACTGTGCTGTCATCAGTTTTAACCCCTTCGGTCTTTGTAGTCTCATCTATGATGCCAAATTAAAAACAATAACAAAAACAACAACAACAAAAGACTTTAGAGCAGTTTAAGCCTATTTTTGCTTTATTTTAGGGTGTTAAGAGATTTGAAATTAAGGGATTTTATTTTATTGTTGTCTTTTTAATGATAATGCTCTGAGAGAGGGACAGGCAGGTTTGAATGGTTCCATAAAACTGCATGTTGAGCCAGGCACAGTGGCACACACCTGTAATCAGGACTCAGGGAGTGCAGAGGCGGGCGGATCTCTGTGAGTTCGAGGCCAGCCTGGTCTACCAAGCGAGTCCAGGACAGTCAGGGCTGCACAGAGAAACCCTGTCCTGAAAAATAAAACAAAATGAAACCCCTGCATGCCGGAAACCACGGCACAGGCACAAGTGCAGAAGCTTGGGGAACCCTCTTCTGTGGGTGTTGGGTACACCTAGCTGACTGGAAAGCAGCACACAGTGCCCACAGTAAGAATCATCCAGACAAATATGTGAGACGATGCTACGGTAGCTTAAGACCCCAACCCATCTCTGGCATGTGCGTTTCTGTTGTATATCCTGACATGAGAACTCCAGGACCACAGCTTTGTCCTGCGCAAGGAAGAATCCAGCCAGATGGCACCTTCTGTATCCTATGTGGCTGCACTTACCAAGGCCGTCAATTGTTGCTTTGTAGTTGTCAGCGATCAAGATGTTGATATTCTGCCTGAGGCTGTTGGAATCAAATGTTTTAAGGACCCAAAATTAGTTCATCATTTTAGCTGTTGTAATAAAATCTAATGAAGGTAGCAGCACATCACAGATTTTACTTAGATTTCCCACAAGAAAACACTAATTTTTCTGTTCATATTTTTATAGTCTTAAGGCCTCTCCACATTCCACTTTCTCATTCAGCTGGGGAAAAAAAAAGGGCTTCTCTAGTGTTTTAATAATGAGATTTAATTTTAGAAATGAGCATTTCAGAAATTCTTATTTGCAAAACTTAGGTTTACATTTTAGGAAGAAGCACACAGAACGCAGAATGGTAGGCACAGGCTCCTTGTAAAAAGTCTTATGTTTCATAAGTAGATGATTTACTTCTGTTAAAATAAACTGATATTACGCAAAACTTTGTGAGTATATCCAAGGTGCATTTTTTTTTTTCTGTGAGAAAAATAGCTCACAGCTACATTTTATGTTATATAAAACGTGTGGCTCTAAACTTAAATTTAAAATGAGTGGATGCAGTGTTTCTGATTTAAAGGAATGAATCTAGCAGTTAACACTTTGGTAAGAGTAAAGACCTTTTTCTAAACAGAAAATTAGAGGTAAGGACAGAGATGAAATCAGTAACAAAAAGAACCCCAGCAAAGAAAAAAAATCTCAAATCTGTATGGTTTCATACTGACTTCTACTGATTATTTAAAGAAGGACAAATCTTAAGGCTGATACGCTAACACCCAAGGAGGCAGAAGGAGTATTTTTCCAACCTCATTTCACAGGGCCAGCATGGCCCTGGTAAGAAAGCCAGAAAACGGCCCAGACAAAGAAAAATTCAGGACAGAATTGTTTAGGAACACAGATGCAAACATCTTCGACAGAAAGCTAAAAAAAAAAAAAAAACCCCAAATTCAGCAGTGCATTATAAAGACCATTCTTCATGATCAAGAGAGAGCCAACCCTGGGATGCAAACCAATAAAAGTGACACACCATAGTAATAGAACAAAGGACAAAAGCCGTAACGATCTTCTCAACAAGTGAAAAATAATCTATATACTGAAAACTGTAATGAAGTTGAAAAGTCACATGAATATTCTGTATTTATACTTTAGAAAAAGTGATACTTTTACAATGTTTATACTGCCCCAAATGTCTTACAAAATCAGTCTAATCTCTATGCAAACTTGTGCCATCTTTTCATTTTTCTTGTGGAATCACACGGCTCCAGACAGACAGCAACCCTGAGCAGAAAGAACAAGGTAGCAGCTGTCATTACAGGGTTGGAGAGATGGCTCAGCAGCTGAAATGCCCTCTGCTCCTGAGAGGGCGAGAGTTTGGTTCCTAGCCCATGTCCTCACGTCAGGCTTCAGGGCTTACGATGTCCTCTTCCGGCCTCTGCAGGCATCCACACTTACATGTGTGCACCCCTCCCCCCCCCATAGGCTAAAACATTTAAAATTTAAAAGTACACAGCACAAATGCATATTAGCCAAAACAACAGGACACTGCCATAAAAAAAGTGAAGCCAGGCAAAAGAAGGATTAAATTCTGCATAGTCTCCTGAGACTCTAAAGAAAGCTCAACTCATGGAAGCAGAGAGAGGGGTAAGTGCTAGGGGACGAGGGGGAGGAGGGAGTAAATAGGGTCAAAGGATGCAAATAGGAAGGATCCAATTTCAAGGTGTATCATGGGTTTAGAGGGTACAGCTAACATGTACTGCGAAACTGCTGGAAGCACAGATTTTAAGTGCTCTCACTAGAAAATGTAAGTCCGTGAGGTGATGGGTATGTTAACCAGGTGACATAATTTTACAATGCATGCGTAAATTTAAACAACCCATTGCATCTCACAAATATATATATATATATATATATATATATATATATATATATATATATATATATATATATATACACACACACACAATTACTACGTGTTAATTAAACATGGACATTAAAATTAAGAAGAGATGGATAATTCCCATCATTATATAAAAGATTTGCTTTGTAAGAACAAAGCCAACATACATCAAGGAAACATTTTTACCAGATAAGACAAATTTAAAGTTTAATATATACAACCTTGATCTTTTAATTTCATTATGTAACAGAACTTTTCCTAAAATTGACCCATATTTGATATCAAATGTTCCTCGGCCTTCTAGTTTTTCAAGCATCTCGTTGATGGCAATACTTTTCCCAACACCACAGTCTCCTAAGGAAGAAATACATTAGGTTAAAGCCACACACCAGAAAATGACACATTTGCATGTTAAAAACCAAACAGTGCCGTTTTTATCCACTTGAAATTTGCAAGGAAAGCATATTTTTGCTTTTCTGTTTTAGATGTGAGACAAGTTAATTAGGAACTTAACTTGAGCTTTCAAATTGTTTGAATTATTTATGGTTCTTATGAAGGATAGATTAGGAAATAATTATAATTTTTATAAAATGTTCATTTAACTTGAACAGCTGGTTCTTGCTTTTAGCATGCTAGAACTACGCTTAATGAGACTCTTTTGAAATAACAAAACAAAACAAAACCCAACTGAAAAAGATCCATTTTATGTGCACAAGTGTACCATCTGCATGCGTATGTGCGCCGTGTGCGTGACTACTGCACATGGAGGCTGTAGACTCTCCTTAACTAACTGGAGTTACAGATGGTCATGAACTATGATGTGGGTGTTAGGTAAGGAACCAGCGCCCTCTGCAAGAGCAGCCAAGTACTGTTAGCCACTGAGCCATCTCTCTAGCCCTCTTCATTTTTTTTTTCCCCCTTGAGGGAGAGTCTTATGGAGCCTAGGGTGGCCTTGAACTAACCAATTCTGCTGTAGCCTCCAGAGTACTGAAATTACAGGCACATAACACAGTACCCAGTCCCTTAAAATTTTTTTTGGCTAACACAATCTAAGGGAGGCATTTAATAAACTTACTGAAGTTGAACAAGGACCCATGACTCCAAGTTTACAAAACAGAAACATCTAAGAGTTTTCTTAAAGCAAATCAGAGGCAAATATGTGTCATCTGAGTCTTACACTGCTGAAGTTCTTTGTGTTTGTCCCTGAGAACAATCTACTATTTGCCTCTGGTGATATACACCACAGGTCAGGTGCTGGATTGGCTCATCTTCCTCTCTGGTCCTCTGTGGTCCCGGGGGAATGATCGCTGTGTAGGGAGGAGCAGGAAGATTGGATGGAGGTGGGTGTAGCTGTGCCTTTAAGCTGCAAAGCTGTGAAAAGGCAGTGGAGGAGCAGGAGCATCCCTGCCGGCCTTCTCAGGCAGAGAGAGCCCAGGTTCTCACCCTCCTCTGCAGGGATGAGAGGAAGAAGGGAACCTGAGCTTGAGAGAGTGTGAGGTAGCCCAACTCACTTCGCCAGAATGAGACATCCAAGAGACAATGAACTAGGCTTTGATATACGTACTAAGTCTCATAATTCTATCTAGAGGCAAGAGTCAAAGCTAAGCTACAGATTAAAGAAAGGGGGAGGGGGAAGGGGGAAGGGAGGCAAGAAAAAAGCAGGGAAAATGACAAAAGGTCCCCCAACCCAAGGGATCTTGTTTGCTTGTTTGTTTGTTTTAAGCCCTGGGTTGCAAAAAGAGGCAGGTGGTCCCAGGGTATGTTTTTTTGTCTGTAGTAAACACCCAGAGAGCATGTCTCAGGAGCCAGGCCTCTTGTTAATTTAGAGGCAGCTTTGAAGTGTCTTATCTGAACGGAACCAGGTTTGGTCGCACCTTTTCGCCAAATGGGATTTTATGGTTGCTTTCTGGAGACAGGAGGGAGTGTTTCCTCTTTCCCTGGGCAGGTAAACTGGATTTTCCAGAGAGGAGTGGACTTAAGACCTCTGTCCAGCAAAGCCCCATAGTCAGGGGCAAGAAAATGGTAACCAATGGGTTGGATATTCAGAATGAACAGGAACTGTATTGAGTCCCTTCCTTGGTAACAAGTAAAAGATTAGAAAAATTTTATAGCATATTTACAAACTATTTAAGTTTAATTAAGCAGCTGGCGTCTGGAGTTGGCCCTCTGAGGACCAGGGCTATTGGAGTCAACCACGTGTTCATCTAATACATCTATTTCTAGAATTTGTCCTTAATGTGATGAAAAGATGGGGAAAAAATAACATTCAAGTCTGGAGTGGTGGGTGCACCCATAATTACAATACTTGGGATGTTGAGGCAGGAGAATCACATGTTCAATGGCAGAAGGGGCTACTCAGCAACAGCTCACCACCACCACCCCCCAAAAAAGATTAAAATCCAAACTAACCAGGATGGGGGAAAGGACAGGCTTATAACATCCCATATTAATTCATAGACTGTTGGTAAGACTGTGAAAATTAGTCACTTAAAAATGATTAGACTCTAGATGTCAGACTTCTCCCCAGCCTGAAAGTCCCCTCTGTAAATGTTTCTCATACCTGTGAGAAGTACAGGGTAGGAGTTCTTTAGGAGAAGGCTCATGAGGAAAGACAGGCACATGGTATCTTGGGTAGCAATGTAGTTCACACACTCCTCGCATTCCTGCATCCTCAGCAAGTTCTCACCAGTCCCCTTAAAGCTGGCCAGCAATGACGTCCCTGAGGTCAGAAAACAGCTTTAGATTTCAGGTGACCTAGAATGAAGTAGTAACCAATTTTTGCTATTTAATACTTTCTGGGCAGGTCAGCATGGTACATGGCAACTTCAACATGGCATATATTGTTGCATGTGCCTGGGGTCTTTGTTAATCTCAAAGATTGCTCTCTCCTGTATCCTCAGCTAGCCAAGACACTGCACCCATTCCTAGGAAAAAACTCCTTGACTTTCCTGCCCCAACCCTGGTAGTCTGGTTGTTCCTGGATCATGGTGACCCTGACATTTTGGGTATGTAGACCCAGCCCTGTCATGTATTCCAGCGGTTTATCAATGGGGTAGATGTTGGTATAGGCCAGGTTAAAATTCTGGATCTGTGCTTGAGAGGTCTGAGCTGGTCAGCCCAACGCTGGCTCTCTTGCTCTCACAACCTCAGGTCAGCTCACCGGCAACCTCCGTATTCAACCCCCCACCCCCAACCAGGGCCAGCTCTATCCCTGTTGAGCAGGTGAGGTTCAGGGGCTGCTCTACCAAGTGTTGTCGAAGGCGAGGGGCATGGCTAGCTCTCCTGCCTGCCATAGGTGGGAAGGGACAAGGGAGAGGAGGAGGGCATCTCTCCCTCATCCACATCAGCCCAGCAGACAAGAAGCAGGGCTGGCTCTCCTGCCCACCATTGGTGGAGAAGGCAAAGGAGAGGGGAGGGGATCTCTTTTTCAAGGACCACACAGCAGGCAAACAGGCAGGGCCGGATTTCTCACATTCACTCGCCCTCTCGGTGGCTTACCCACAACCACCACATGCAAGGTTGTGCCTCCCAGGTGAGGTGCAGGGAATGTTCCCCAGTCCCAAGTGCAACAGCAGGCGAGGCACAGAGACAGCGCTCCTGCTCTGATTACCTCAGGGCTAGCTCTCCTGCCTGCTGGAGACGGCAAGTTGAAAATATGAAAACGCTGCTATTTGAAACATGTTTACTACAGCTAACCTTCAGAATACCCTAGTTCAGTAACACAGTACACTGAGGGGTGCATGGGCTTGTCACCCCGAGGTCATGGGACTGTCTGGCCACCACCCAGCGCTGCAGCCGCCATGATTCTTCTGACTAGCCTGGGAAAAGACCCAAACTGAAAAAACAAACAAACAAACAACAACAACAACAAAACAAACCCACACGACTTCAGTTCAGAATGTACTTGAGTTCATAGCACCAGAGAGTTGAAAAACTGTTAAGTTGAAGGAACTTTAAGTTTTGTCATTAAGTCCTTGCCTTCAACTTCTACCAAGCTCTCACAGCTCAACAAGCTTAAGGATCTTCTGTGACACACAGAAGCAGGTTGAAAATAAAGACAATGGACACTTACGACATAAAAACCAAACCAGGGGCTATTGGTACACTGGTATTCACTACATATTCCAGACTGGACTTGAACTAATGGCTATCCTCCTGTCTCAGCCTCCCAAGTGCTGGGACTCCGGGTGTGAACCCCCGTGTCTGCCTTATTTGTTTTACATTACTGCTTTCATTTACACACTCTTATGTGTGTGCATTTCTCACTTTTGTAGAGGTGCTGTCTACTACTGTTTAGTGGCAGACACACTAACTAAACCAGCAGACACTGTCCTGTTGACACTCTGTACACTAGAGCTTACAGTGTCTGAATACTGTGTCTAAGCATTTTTCTTTTTAAAAATTTATTTATTTATTTATTTTATATCCATGGGTGCATGGCTATGTACCACACGTGTGCCTGGTGCCCAGGGAGGCCAGAAGACACATCTGGTCCCCTGGGTATAGCATTACAGATGATTGTGAGCTCCCACGTGGGTGTTGGGAAATGAACCTAGGTCCTCTGGAAAAGCAGAAAGTGTTCTTAGTCCTGGAGCTATCTCTCCAGCCCCAACTACACATTCCTTATAAAGTAATGCTCTAAGGTGATTTTATAAATACAAATAAAAACTGCCCCACAAAGGTATATATTAAAATACAGTAAACATCAAAATTGAGAACGCATCTATTTTTATGATTAATATACTTCCAGAATCTTAGAGAAGTAAAAAAGGCATTAAAAAAGCAAGTAAACTTACCTCTTTGAATTAATGTCTGTGCATTAGGAACTATATCTGACCAAGGCATAAACTCACATTGCTGGAAGTCCAAAAAATACCCAAATACAGACCGTTCGCCACCTGGTAAATTGATACCTACACGTTTGAAAACAGTAAACACAAGAACCCAGTAAGAATGTGGCTTACCAGTGACATGAATTCTACCTGAAAGGTGAGGCTTTGCGAGACAGTGAGGGAATACTAACTGAAGTGAATACAGCCACATAAACCAGGCAGGCCACTGCCTTTAATATTGGCTTATACAAAAGCAAAAGCTCATTAACTTTTAATTATTTTTGCATGCAGAAAAGGGTAAATTGTGATGAAATGTCCTAATGCCTGCTACTATGGTGTGTGTGGATAATAGTAAATTCTAGTAACATACTGGCGGTGGTCAAACCAGTGTAACATAGAAGCATCTGCTAAAGATATATTAAAAACAAATTGTTCTGATTTTTCTTTTCTTTCCTCCTCTTCCTCTTCCTCCTCTTCTTCCTCCTCCTCCTCCTTTTGGAGACAAGGTCTTATGTAGCCCAGGAGTGACTCAAACTTGCTATATACCCAAAGATGACCTTGAACTCCTGATCTTCCTGCTTCTAAACACTGGGTTTACAGACAGGAGTCACAACACCTCACTTGACTATGATTTTAGAGTTGTTACTTTTCTCTCAGAATCTTTATAGATTTATTGATAAAACCATCATGTTAAATTCATATGAGTTTTGGTTTGTGAGTTCCCGTGTGTGGGGGACACGCATGTGTGTGCACACATGCACCGTGGGCACACGTGGAGGCCAGAGTAGGATATCAGGTGTCTGCTACCACTCTTCACCTATTGCCTTGAGACAATGTGGCTCTCCAGAAACTTACCACTTGGCTAGGATGGTTGGCCTCATAATCCTTCCATCTCCATACCTCAATGCCTAGCTCACAGACAGGTGCAGCCATACCTAGCTTTTTAAGTGGGTGCTGGGGATTTGAACTTAGATACTTATGCTTGCACTGCAAATCCTATTACCCTTTGATCCATCTCTCCAGGCCCTGCAGGTTACTATTATTTTTAAATATGGTGTTTGTCTATCATCTTTAATTTTTTGGCTTTTTTTTTAATACTTTGCCGCTCCTCAAATATTTGTATCACATATGATTATTAATTTATTTTTAGCATTGTTTGTTTCAAGCATACTGATTTATATATTTTCTCGAATCTAAGTTTGTTTGTTTGTTTTATATTTCTATCCAACAAAGAACTTAACATTCTTTACACTGAAGACAGTTCCCGTCTATCTTGTGATTTTACACTTTTGGCAAGAGTGAATTAGTGTGTAGTTGGTAGGTATGGCAATCCACTGACCTCCTTCCGAATCGTCCTCAAACAACTCATGAACGAGGTTGTCGAAATTATAGGTAACTTCCGCCAGAGAGTCGGGTTCAAAGCCCGAGCGGAACAGCAAGTCTTCTTCATGCTGGTCCTCACGCTTTAAAATGCCCCCAAATGCCCACGTGAAGGCAAAGATGAAGATTTTCTGAATCATCACTGTCAACTTCTCAGGGTTTTTCTCCAAATACCACGCGTTTTCGTCATTGTAGTGGCTGCGCAGAAAGGTGAATGGCAAAAGCTTTGTAAGTAATTGGATGATTTATCTCAACATCACGCCAGTTTTATTATTGAAAATTGTAATAAAACTGATATATAATTTTAGACCCAATATACAATTTTTTTTCTGATCACAGTCGCATAAATTAGTTACTGTGTTTATCTTTACAGTAGCTAATATATAAGACATTCATACATAACCTTTGTTTCATATCTCTTTTGGGTAATGTGTTGACAAATGTATAATATACCTTTATTTAACACATAATTTTATTTAACATATTATATATGCCCTTATAATCATGTAGGTTTGATACATGTTTAATATTTTATTTGATATGTATATAAGTATTACATATGCATATCATTTAATATAGTAGTTATATGTAACCCTTTTTATTTTGGGGTCAATTTATAGTTGAAAGTTTACTTGTTGGGGGAGGGGATTTGCTAATTGGGCATTTGATGAAAGACATAAGTAAATGCTGATTTACTTCGTGTCTCTCTTAGTAAATCTTATGGGTTGGCTTAGTTCAACATGGCTATTGATGGGCAGTCAGAGTCTGAAGAGACTGTTTCTACCTGAGGCTAATGCAGACTCCTCACAGTTAACGATCCATGGGTCTTGTGGAGACAAGGTTGATAATGATGGGGTTAAGCAGGAGCTTTGGGCCTAGTTTCTAACATCTTGAATTGGTTTAGTATTATCATATCACCACCTACACGTTTTGAAAAACTAAGATATTTCAGACTGAAATTCGTTAGCTACTATCAACGTGGAGTACATTTGCATAAATACATCTGAAATATCCCGCTATGTTCACTGTTCATCAGTCACGCAGAACAAAGTGGACACGATGCCTTAATCACAGGAAGGAAAGAGGAGCGAAGCGTCAAGACTTGAGAAAGATATGAGGAGTAGTCGTTGGCTAATGCAGGCGGCGCACAAGTCCTTGTGCTCGGGTGAGTGCTAGTACTGGAGAGGCCTGGTATATGAGCACGCAGGGCTGCTCCTTCCAAGGAGGAAATGAAATACCGCTTATCCAGAAGGCTAGAAGTGGCCACGGGTTCTAGCCTGATGACCTTAGCACTATCTGTGTGGTGATGACAACACTGGATTCTCTTATGTTTGTTTTTCTAGAGTTATAAAACCCACCTGTACGGGCTATGTCACAGGTAGTCAACCTGCAGAACCTGTCTTTGTATCACATGTACTTTATAAACAGTTTTGATGCAGGCATGCCCAATCTTTGTTTAGCTTACTTTGTTCCTCAAACAGATTTATGAATGGTTTATTATACATACAGGATTGAGTTAATTATCACCATAAAAGTTTATAAACCAAATTTCCTGTGCTTAAATATGCCTAAAATAAATTACTTGGGATCAGACGCCTGAAGTTTGAGCCAACACCGGCTACTTAGCTGTGTTGAGCTGAACTGCCTTCTTGCATCCTGTGGATTGCATCCTGTGGCAATGTAAGTTACAGAGTCTCCTGCAGGTTAACAGATTTAGACAGTGGACTCACAGCTATAATGTATGACCACACACCTAACTATGCATCAGCTTCAACTAGTATGTCACGTTATCATTCCAGTTTTATAGGTAAGACAAAGCTTTAAAACTCTCCTGACTGGTTCAACATTTCATAGCTTATAAATGGCTGCTTCATGAAATAAACGCATATAAATTTTATTTCTTTCTAAAATGTTTAAAGGCAAGATGGCTTTTTAAAACAACAATCTTATTTTAAAATATAAAATTTGATTGTCTTGTATTAGCTATCAGAAGACTCTAAGTTGGGACAAAATAATGTACACTTTAATATTATGAGACTACAAAATACGGTTTACTGATAATGATCCTATGTGCCCTTGAGTGTTTCACATCTAGCAGGTTCTTCAAACACATTTACTGCCCTGATGTGACTGACCTTTTTCCCGTATCCATGAACTTGACTTTCGCAGTCTTTGTCTCTTTAGGTGAGGTGTCACTCGTTGCTTCATCACCTTAGAAACAACAAGACTTTTGTACAATTGACAACAGACCTAAAATTTCATTTGCTAATTAATGAGGTTCAACTTGTAACATTGTCTAGCTGTGAAATGCCACAGGAGAGTCTTTGATAGTTTATATTCCAGAACATTCTAGCTACCGATGTCTATCAGGGTAAGGCGGTACCTACAGGCCCCGCCCTTTCATGAGGAACTTGCAACGGTTAAGGGTTGCTGTAGGAGGAAATGTCATTTTCTGCAGTGGAGTCCAACTGGGGAGCCTAGACGAGAAGAAAAAGGAGTGTAGAGGGAAACTAATCTTTCAATGCCTTAACCCTCGCTCAGCGTATAATTTTGATCCCAATTTTATGAGAAGAATTGAACACACCAGTTGTAGTATCTTTTTATCATCTACCTTCCTTCTTCAAAAGCTACACTTTTAACCATAAAAGTGGATGTAATGGCCAGGCCTGTGGCTTCAAATTCATGAGGCTAGCCTGGGCTGTAAGAGACTCCATCACTAAACAAGGCAAAGAAGAAAATGAGTTTGAGTAGGCTCTCTCTCTCTCTCTCTCTCTCTCTCTCTCTCTCTCTCTCTCTCTCTCTCTCTCGCTCTCACTCCTGCTTTCTTTTTTGGTAAAACCTATCAAAGCAAATGGTTTTAGTTCCCAGTGGAGGAAGCTCAGTCTAACTGTTTTGTATAAAATTCCTATGGTGACAAAATGCCCAGAGTGAATAATCCCAAGGAGGAAGGACTCATTTTTCATCTCCAGACATTTAGTTGAACCACAGCAGTCGGTTCAACTGACTCCGGACCTTGATGGGGCAGATCATCGTGGGGGTGGGGGTGGGGGCAGTGGGGATGTGTGGGGAAGGTGGCTGCTCACCTCATTGTGAACGGGAAGGAGAGCGAGCAAGAGGGGAAGGAGCCAGGAACAAGATACCTCAAGTTCTGGCACCTAGTGACCTACTTTCTCCAGCTAACTTGGAACACGGTAGCCTTGCGGGGGAGATGCAATGCCAAAACCACAGCAACAGCTTGGGTACCTACAGGCTCAGCTTAAGGTATTCTTAAGCTACAGTGGATTTATCTGCATGCAACCCTTCCCGAGCAGAGGAGCACTCTGTATTATAGTCTCAACAATGCTAAGGCTCGGCAGAGATGGCACAGCTATAGTCTAGCCAAACAGAAATGTAAGCAGTGACAATAGCAGCAATCATATTTGTTGTTATGGCCTGACAGGGAACTGTACAGAACTAAGACATAATGGGCTGAAAGATAAGCCGGTAGAAACTACCCAGCCTGAAGTGCCAACAGGAAACACCCACGTCTCTTCTCATTTCGCCACTTTTCTGGCTTTTGCCTCTGCATGATTACAGTATAGATTTAGATTTTTAACTTGAAGGAACCCTTAAAACACAACGTAGCATTCTTGCTTACGGTCTTCTAAGGCTGTTTATACTCATTTTTATGAACCGCAACATGTATGTTATTAATTTGCCCTGGTGATGTCCACCTTTGTTAAGAGTTTTATCTTGAGCTAGGCATGGTGGCGCATGCCTTTAATCCCAACACTTGGGAGGCAGAGGCAGGCGGATCGCTGTGAGTTCAAGGCCAGCCTGGTCCACAAAGCTAGTCCAGGACAGCCAAGGGCTACACAGAGAAACCTTGTCTTGAAAAAAAAAAAAAGAGAAGAGTTTTAGCTTGCTTTATGTACACACTAGCTGTCAACTCAGATAGAGCGTACTTCTTCCTGCCTTCACTTTTCTTTCACCTTTCACCTGTTAGCACTCTCTAGAGCTGCCACTGGAGAGTGAAGACACAATATCACCCCTGTGGCTCAGGGAAAACTCACTTTTCGTAGTTCCTCTTTTTATATTCATACACTCAAATAAAGTGTCCAGAAGCCTGCACAGAGTCACGATAACAGTCACGTCCTGTACTGCATATGACAGAAACTTTCTATGCCTTTTCAGAAACTCAAGCCCTTCTGTAACACTTTTTTTAATCATTAATCCAAGACACTCCATTCCTTGTGGACTTATGGTTTTTGACGTTTTCAAAAGCCATGACTTAATGTAAGGCTCCCATCCCAGATCCACAGGGTCCTGGTAATAGAAAGCAGAAGAAGATCTTATGTAAACAAAAATATAGCATTTAAAACAATTTTTTTTTTATTTCACCACCCACCCCATGGCTAGATTCAGTATTATTTAAAGCTAAAACAACAACAACAGCAGCAGCAGAACTCAAGAAATCGCAGTTCTCTGCAATGGTCTTGGAGTTTTAATCTCGGTTTCAAAAGAAAACAAACAATGGGGGTTTGAGACTCGGGTGTGCTAGCTGTGAAGCTGGTCAGCTGAGGCAGCCCCAGCTCTAACTCTAATTGGCACCCCAAATTAGGTGGATTAGAGAGGAGAGCCATTCACAGCTGCTAATTAGTTTCATGAATACAATTTTTGGGGTTATGCTTTCTACTTCCACACCACTGTCTTGGTACTGTTTTCCCCCACGTTCTGAGAGTCATGTAGTAAAAAGGGCTTCGGGGTAATCTTTCCTTTGTTGGCAAAATAATTCATATCAACAGCCGAACCTGACTGTCAGAAACGCTGGTGTTCTAGTTTCCCAGTGTCGGATTGATGACAGTATTACTTCTGGATTATGAGGCTTTGGGGGGAGGTTGAGTGTGATTTATCTTGTGCACCCAACCCTTGAAAGGATCCCTAGTTGCTAGTCAACTGGCCCTTTGGGAATCCTTAGCCTTTGGAACTGCTTGACCCCATGATCTTCAGTGTTTGTTGCCTCTTGGATTTCTGGGAACAGGAGAGGATTTAAAAAAGGCAGCAGAGACGGAGAGGAGACTGAGTAGATTTGAGAAGGGAAGGCAGTTGGTGCAGAATTGGGCTAGCGGAGTGAGAGGAGAAGGCAGTTGGAGAAGAAGATACTGTTAGCAGACAGTTGACCCAGGAGAAGCTGAGCTGAGCAGATGGCCTACAACAGTTGTTATGGTTTGGAGCTGCTACTATTGGGAAAACTGGAAGAAGAGACTGATTAAGCAGACTGTTGGGGGGAGTGAAGAGCAGTGCTTAGGAAAGAAATTAGATTCAGGGATCTCTCTCCCCTTTATCCTTCTTTCTCTCCTGTCTAGTGTTAGGAGACGAAACTGGGTGGGGGGGGCAGATAAAGAAGAACCCACAAAGTAGTAAAAGAGAAGCTACACGTGCTGCCCAAAGTGGGACTGTTTGTTTGTTGGAAAAAGAAACATTTAAAGAAAAAGAGAAAAACCATATAGTTTACAGGGGGACCTAAAGCTTCTGAGCGCCTGGGGTCGGTCAGCTGAGACTAGAGGTAAAACACGATTGAGGATGAGCTGCCACTTTGCTAAACAGCACGTGCTGTCATGGGTCAGGCTTTGACACCTTACCATGTACACCACTGCACAGCGAGTGATAGTAGCAGGAGTGACGTTAAAGAGAGAGTCCACTTCAAACATCACTCTGATCCTGTTAGTCAGGGCAATCCGTTCGCTGTTTGCCAGGCACAGTGTTCTAGTATCATCAAGCACAGTGTTCAGATTTTCTATCCAAAAGGTGTCCACTGGGCCATCTAAAACAATCCACTGCCAATCAAAATCTGCAAAGAAAAAATATTTTTAGTGTAGCGAAGACTGATCTCAGACTTCTTTTATTACAGTCTTGAAAACTTTCTATCCTTATTAGAGAACAGTTTCCTTTTTGTATGTATAGTTATGCATGATACATGTGTGTGCAACGTGTATGCACATTTGACTGTACATGGGCATATATGTGTGAGGGTGTGTGTGCATGTATGGGCACATGTGTGATGCCAGGTGTCTTCCTCAGTCATCCTTCCCTTTGACTTACGGAGCCAGGGTCTCTTCACGTGGTGATTTTGGCTGGTCTAGCTAGGCAGCTTGCCCCACACGTCTCCTATCTCTGCCTCTTATTGGGATGGCAGATTCATACATACCTGGCTTCTTACTCAGGTCCTGGGGATCTGAATTCTAGTCCCATGCATGCATAGCAAGTACTTTATCTACTAAGCTACCCCCTAGCCTCTAGAAAATATTTTCCAAGTTGAAAACATTGTCCCAGGAAATACTAGAGTGAGTGCCAGTGTTACACTGAAGCCTGTGCTAGACTTTTATGAACAAGATTAATGTATATATGTATTTATATATGCACATATACACATACACACATGTACATATATGCACATATATGTGTATATGTATATATATGTATATTCTCCATATTCATTAAATGTCAATAAATATGCTATATACTTGAAATGGCTATAAGCACTTTCTAGACATTTGAATGCATTCTTAGGCTACTGAATGCATAATTAACCCTCAAAATCTTGGAAATCTGGATATTTGTTGGAGAATGTTTTATGCACTGTGTATTCAAATGCTGATTTCTGTACTCAGAGACCTGACGGCAGTCTGGACTTTGATGTTATAATCATTATGAAGGATCACCTGTCTTGTGTTGTAACCATTGTTCTCCATCACCTTCTGATTGGTTTATAAGGAAAGAGCTGATTAGCCAATAGCTGGGCAGGAGAGGCGGGACCTCAGAGTTCAGGGAGAGGGTTTCAGGTGGGGAACCAGAGAGACAGGAACCACCATAAGGACACGGATGGAAAACAAACAGCCAGGGTGAGGCTATGATGGCAGGTAACAGGCCACGTGGCTAGGAAGCAGGCCAGGCCAGCACAGTCAGGTTACAATAGCTCAGTATCTGCCCAGCTATGGTACCTGAAGATTTTAGTAAATATACTAGGTCTCCATGCCATAATTTGGGAGCTAGGGCAGGCTTACAATAAAAAAAATCTTAATTTTTACACATAATTTTTCATAATAATATGATTTGTAAATTTGCATCTTCTGCTTAGGAATAATTTTTAGGTAAGCTGTTTCTAGAAACTATCAAAGGAAAATCAAAGAATCAAGCCTGTTTAAACTCTATCACCCTGAGAGCCCTTCGACATCCCTGCAGTCTCTGTGCTACTATACTATCCCATCTTTGATTAGGCAGCTTATAAACAGCGCACGCGCACGCTTCACCAGCTTATAAACAGCGCACGCGCACGCTTCACAGCTCTCAAGGCCGGGGCTGAGGTCTATGTGCTGGCAGATTGTTTGGTAAGAGACAGCTTCTTTCTTCCTTTAAAAAAATTTTTAATTTGTTCATTTCACATCTAGATTATATCCCCCCTCTTCTTGATTCTGTATGGCCGCATGATGGGAGACTGCCTTGAGCTCAAGGGTTGGGATTTTAATGTACACACTTTGGGGAAGAGGATGCGAACACTCAGAACATCATGCCGCACGCTAATGCTTGTCACCATGATTTTAGAATCCTCCCAGCCAGGCAAGGGAGGTCACTGTGCAGACAGCAAACAGTCAAAAGCACCCGGAAGACATTCAAATGTCCTCCATGGACCGTCCAGAGAGCAGAGGCGGGATCCAGATAGCCACTGCTGCGGAGACGGCTCTATCTCTTTGAAATCTCTGCCCTACCCATTATCCTGCAGCCTCGCAAGGAAAGCTAACTAGATGCAGTTATTGTCATCCCAAACTCCAGGGAGGCAGATGTACTAGGGAAAGGCCCTTTTAGAGTGTGGACCACAAGCATCCTGCTGGCTGACGAGCTGCTGCGAGGCCTCAGTCTGGCGTAGGAAAGGGAGGCTGGGGCTCTCCCGGTGGAGTGTCAGCTCCTCAGAAGCAGCGGCTGTATTATATGCCCACTCTGTGTTAGAGACCAGTCACTTACTGGCAATACTCAGATGGTTTGGCATTGCCATTCACAGACAGGAGGCTGCCACTGCTGTTTCTCATACCACTATTTCTACCATCAACACAATTTTATTCCTAATTATTTGTAAACTGGAAGGCTACTCAGGCTCTAGTGGTTATAGGTCATAACAAAGATGTTCTCACACTGCAAGATGGTTGTGGTGAGACATTTTAAACACACACACAAGGAAGAGGTGAACTGTGCAAGAATGAAAATATTACTAGTCAAAAATGTAAAGACATAAATATAGTTCATATTGGCTCAAAATTTACTTTCTATATTAATCACTTGTTTTATATTTATATATTTTATATTATAATCACTTATATAAATCACTGAATTTAATAATAATAAATCTTACCACGAGCTTCTGGAATTTTAACATCTTTTTCTACTTCCTTCATAAACACGGTGTTATCAATATCTGCCGTAGTGGAGAAACCAACTTGGAAAATCTAAATTATATAATGAATAATCAAGATGCAGCATTGTGCTAGCATTTTTCTGTCTTTATCATCACTATTGAGTAACTGTCATTTTAATATAGGTTCTTATAATTTAAAAGTGTTTTTCATAAGCCTCACAGTAGATACAAAGTGAGAAGGTGAACTTAGCAAGTAACTGTAGACGATGTGAAAATACGAAAATCCAGTATCAGAGCACCAGGTATACAGAGCAGATATTAATAGACTTAAAGGCTGAAGGATCCTGGTATACTAACAGCGAAGGGCTTTAGCACTCTACTTTCACCGCTATCAAGTCATCCGGTGCAAAATCAGCAAAGAAACTACACAGTACGGACTGCACCAACTGGACCACAGCATGCGATACAGAGCCTCCTACTCAGCAGCTGCAGGAACTCACACTCCGCACTGGCACAAGGAACACCCTCCTGAATAGTTCATGTTACTGCCGAGTCCCAACAAATTGTGAGAAATGATTATAGTTTTATGACCACAACGGGACAACTGTAACAACAAAAACTTTGTAAACTATATGCATATATGGAACTCAACAGTTTTGTGTTTTAATACAGAGTCTCTCTGACCTGGAACTTTCCATGTTTCTTTGACCTCACAGGTATCTGCCCACCTCTGCCTCCTGGGCACAGGATTAAAAATGTAACTTAACTTTTAAGAGCAACAGAATGGCTGAGCATGAAGATGAAGGCCTGTCGTCTCAGCTACCTAGGATGCCAGGGCAGAAGGATTACGAGGTGAGACCTGCCTGGGGGACGCGAGTAACTTTGAGGCCAGCCTAGAAAACTCAGTGCGATTCTGTCTTAGGAAAGGTGGAGCAGTGCAGGTGTGACTCTGGGTGGTAGAAGTCTTGTTGGCCACGCACGGGGCCTGAATTCAAGCTGAGTTCTGCTTCCTCATAAAACAACTGTCTCTTCGAATACACAAGCAGAATCAACAAACCTTCTGCTGGCTGAAGGAAAGGAGAAGACTTACAGGATAAGGAGATGAAAGCTGAGACAGCACAGCAGATAGCACAGAACAGTAAGGATTATTACACACTAAACACAAAATGCTGATATCTCTGAATACATGAAATAAATGGACAAACACCTAGACACATGAATCTCACCAAGACTGAATCAAGGAGAAACAGAAAACACTGAAAGACCAATAAGGAGCAATGAGGCAAAATCAGTAATAAAAAAATTCCTCCTCAAACAAAAGCTTGGACCAGCTAGTGTCACTGCAGGCAAGAAAGATGAACACAAATTCTCCTTCACATATTCTAGAAAAGTAAAGAGAAAGGAATTCTTCTGGCTCATTCCATGAGACCAAACTGACAAGAACACAATAAACAGAAAACAGTGGGCCAATAACCTCCATCAAAACAAATGCAAAATTCTTAGGCAAAATATCAGCGACCCAAATAGAATACTATACATAAAGGATTTAGTTATGGTCAAGTGGGATATATCTCAGAGATGCAACATGGCTTAACACATACATACAAACGGAACTCGATACACGTCATCAACAAAACAAGGCACAAAAATGTATTATCTCAACAGATTAAAAAAAAAAAGCATTTGGTAAAATTCAGAATACCTTCATGATAAAACTGAAAAGACTAGTGCACAAAGAATATGTTTTTAAATGTATTTCATGAGTCTGAGACAATATAAATGTTTCATATGGTAGAGAGATAGCTCATAGCTTTTCATAAGGAATGCATCTTTCTAACCAATACAAAAATATAGCACCACATTAATAAAGCCATTTCTTTAAATGCTAGGAATTTATTTTTAAATTAAGGGAATACTTATGTACTAATCTCAACATGTTCAACTGTTCTTTGTTATCTACTGAGAAAACTGTTTCTTAGAAGCCCCGGAAAACACCACAGCCTAAGAACGCCCGTGCATCCTATGTACAATGGTACAGCATTTATATATAACCTACACATATCTTCACGTCTGAATTACTCAATCTAACACACATTAGAGGTTAGATATGATGGAGTTAGATGGATAAGGAAACGTCTGTACACACTTAGTACAGACCCATTTCATCTCCAAATAGTTTGTATCTATTTTTGGGTGAATCTGCAGAGGTGAAACTCATGGATACTGAGATATGATTATATTCTCAAAGTTGTTCTTAATTATGTTTGTATATTACTTATGAGCTGGCAAATGTGGACTATTATTTCATACCTTTACTAACCCTTTGGTTTCAAATATCACCTTTTGCTTACCTATTGAAAATTATCAATAATCTTGTGTATTACTTATAAGAACACAATTTTTCATTTTTTTACCACTTATATTTACTGTTTAACAAATTTTGCATCAAATAGTGTATTTATTTATTTTTAAACAAGACCATCCCCATTTCTTTAATCTATAAGGCACATTGGTGATACTTGACCAGGCTGTCCTCTATCTTAGGCTTAATTCTCTTTGCATTCCTTTAAACACAGTTATCATCAACTTCACTCTATGGTTTACTGACCACTTAAAAATTAATAATGCATTTTCTATTCTTTTCTTTTGATTTTTGAGACAGGGTCTCTCTTGGCTGTCCTGAACTTGCTTTGTAGACCAGACTGCCCTTGAACTCACATTGATCTGCCTGCCTCTGCCTCCCAAGTGCTGGGATTAAAGGCCTGGGACATTTTCTAATAATATAACTTGCACTTAAAAAACTGTTTATAATACTTCTTCCTTTTACATGAGTAGGTGGCTAATGATATTTTAACAAATAGCTTGAACTATGCAACTGCCTATATTAGTCAAAGGAAAATAATAAATTCCATACTAAACTTACATTAGATAAGTCTGTGGTTCTTGGCATTAGTTTAAGGTGACTGCTTTTCTTGGAGTAATCTGCAGTGCTAATCTGAACATAATTTCGAATTACTGATGACAACAACCCATCAGTCCATTCCATGGTATTAATGTCCAGATGCCCATACAGTTCACTAAGAGTGATACATTTTGGATTCAGAACGCAAACATCCACTTTTCCTTTTCTTCCTACAAACTGGGAATAGGGGATGGAATATCCAACATTGTTTTAACCGTTAGTTATAGCACAATTACTTAATTTTTTGTACAGTTGTTGCCAATATATTTTAGGAAAAATCTTTTACATCAAACAAAACACGTCTAGCAATTAACAAGACAGAAAAAATTGACTTGTCTTTAAACAATTCTAAAAAACACAAGTAACTACGTCAAGAAAAGATGTCACTGAGCTCCACTGCAGAACACAGGCTCTGACTGAGATGTGGAGCCAGAGTGTAGAGAGGCCTGAAAGCAGGGTGCCCTCTTGGTCTACTTGGATATTATCCACAAAAAATTTAATTTGTGTGGGCTCCACCTGAGCTTTTCTGTTTTATCTCTTTCAGATTTAAGCAGGGTAAGGGGCAGATATTTTGTCAGAAAACACACACTCACTTAATGCAGAAGAAGAGGTTATGGGTACAGATGTACAAGGTAAGAATTAGAAACTACAACATGAACAATTCTGAAGAAGAAATTTCATACTGAGAGAAAAAAAATTGCATGTAACTTATGAAGCTGACTTTCTGAGATGAGGGAGTGTACCATCACCAACAAAATCTTCAATAATTGAAGGTTGTGTGGTTTAGTGGAGTCTTTTGTTTTATATTGCTTTAAGATGTAGACTTCCTGCGACTCCACAGACAGCTAGTATTATTAATAGTAATAAGTCTATCAAAACACAGCATATTTTATACCAACCAGCTAAAAGACAAAGATAGAGACTAAGTTTAATTTCCTTTTATGTGTATGGGTGCTTTGCTTGCATCTGTCTGTATGCATGACTGTGCCTGTAGAAGCAGAAGAGGGTATCAGATCCCCTGGAACTGGAGTTACAGATGGTTGTAAGCTCCCATGTGTATCCTGGGAGTTGAGCACAGGTCCTTTGAAAGAGCAGCCAGTGCTCTTAACTGCTGAGCCATCTCTCCAGCTCCCTAACAATCATCATATAAGTTCCAATCACAAAAATCCAAAGTTTTGTGGAACAGAAACTTACAAATATGATAAACATTTTCTAGAAAAAAATCTAGGAAAAAAATAAAGGATAAATTATCCGGCATAACGATAATATCATATTGAAACTTTAAATGCATTTCAGGTAAAATAAAGAATAAAAATATAGTTGATACTGTCTTGGAGGGTTAATCAACTTAATAGCAGAAGAAAGATCATATAAATACTGGAAAAAGAAGTATAATTATTTTTATTTGAAGATGATTGGATTGATACTCAGGAAGCTAAATACGAAACATATAAGTTAATTAATTTATCTTACATTCCGCATCACCAGTCTGATATGTAAATTTCAAAAATCTCACTTACCACAATGATTTTTTTACTATAAAACTAGCAATAAATCTAGTAAGTAGGAGAAATAAACACATATGCTAAAGTATAAGCTATTCACAGATGAAAAATACCTTAGTTAGCAGATACTTACTTTTGAATCAGATTGCCCTTTTTTAAGTGATAAGACTTCTGTCAACGGAAGCATTACCAGTGTTTTCTCTAAAATTCTCCTGATGGTTGTCTTCCCTCCACCTGTTGGGCCCACTAGCATCATACCAACAGAAGCCTAAAATGAAATTCACAGACTACTGTACTGAGGAACTTCTTAAAGTTTCTCCACACACACATGCATGCTTCCTTCATACGTTTGCTCAATCCACTCTAGGCTGGCCTCTGCTTTATTGTATAGGTTAAGGCTGAAATGACAGGAAATGTCCTAATCAAAAAATATTTTAAAATTCTTGGTGAGTCTTTTGATTTCCTACTTTTTCCTATTCCTTGCAGCTTTCTGAACTACTGAGCTGTGTAACGATGCTTTTCCTCTTTTTCTTTTTTTTTCCATGCTAGCCTTCCCTTAGTCGTTCTTGCTCCTCTCTGTCCTTTGTTGTTACTTTTACTCTTCATCAACTTGGCCTTAAGTATGATCCAGCTCCTAATGGCCCTCCAATATATATATTTCTCAGTCTCTGGTTTTACTAAATGTTTCCATCCCGATATCTCATAAGCGTCTCAACTCAGCATCTCAACCTTTTTTTCTTCCCAAACTTGACTCTTCTTTTATGTACCAACTGCTCAAAGCAGAAGAACACTGGTCTTTTATCATTCATCTCTTAAAAGGCATTTTCTTGAATCTATCTTTAATATTTGGGGGGAGGAGATCCCATGATGTAGTTAAGAGCCTTATAAACAAACGAAGGGCAGGGGTCTGTAGTAAAATGCTTACCTACAACCCTCAGCTCAGTCTTCAGTACCACACACACACACACACACACACACACACACACACACACAGAAGGAGAAGAAGGAGAAGAAGAAGAAGAAGAAGAAGGAGAAGAAGGAGAAGAAGAGGAAGAAGGAGAAGGAGAAGAAGAAGAAGGAGAAGAAGGAGAAGAAGAGGAAGAAGGAGAAGAAGAAGAAGAAGGAGAAGAAGAAGAAGAAGAAGGAGAAGAAGGAGAAGAAGAAGAAGAAGAAGAAGGAGAAGAAGAAGAAGCATATAAGAAGAAGAAGAAGGCGCCTCATCCGCCTGATTCGTTTCTCACCTCCGCATAACGCCTCCTACTTCCCGCCGACCGCCTCTTTACTCATCCTCCTTCTCCTCCTACCTCCTTCTTCGTTCTTCTACCGCCCTCACCATCCTCCACCTCCTCCTACCCTAACTTGCCTCCTCCCCTCCTACTCCTCCGCCATCCTTCTCCTCCTCCTGCGCATCCTTCTCTCCTCCGACCTGTCTCCTCCATACCTCCGTTGACTATCTTGCGAGTCTCTCACCCTCCGCCGCCTCCTCAGCCTTCCTCATCTCCTCCCCTCCTCCGTCTCCAATCCTTCTCCTCATCCTCCTCCCTCTCCTCCATCCTATCTCCTCATCCTCCTCCTTTCTCCCTCCTCCTCAGTCTCCTCATCAGCCTACTTCTTTCTTCTCCTCCTCTCCTTCTCGCGATCCTCCCCGCCCCGCCTGCTTCTTCTTCTCCATTTTTTCCTCCTCCTCTCTTCTCCCTCCACCCTTCCCCCCGATCCCTCCTTTCTCTGCTTCCTTGCATACTTCGTGCCGCTTCAAAAAGATCAGGCACAAAGATGAAACTGGATCAACCAATCATACTGGTCATTCCAAGAACAAGAAGTAGGTTTGTTAGAACCGACACTGCTACCTTTACCAGTTCTTATCTTGAACTTGACATCACTCATATTGAAGAAGTATTTTAACTACAAAAATTAATCAAACAAACAGACTGATCCCCCAAACAACTTCCCAAGTGAACAAACCCTGTGCACCATGTTTCTTGTGTAAAAACCAGGCCTACGGAGCTGCAAGCTGTCCCCTGAGCTCCATTGCCTGCCTTCCCAAAGAGGCCTACCAGGCTCCAGGAACATGCAGCTTAGACCCTCCTCACCATTCTCCTACCTGCCAAGTCCACCTGAAGCACAGCCAGCAGAGGTGAGTTGTGGTCTGTCCCATGAACTCCATCATCAGGCCCACAGCTCTGCCTGCGCCCCTAAGGAGACCTGCCAGCATCAGGAACCTCCAACCAACCCCAGGGACAACCAGATGGCTAAAGGCCAGCTTAAGAAGACAAGAGCTGGGGCAATATGGCACCACCAGAGCTCAGCTATCCTTTTACAATAAGCCCTCGGTATCCTAACACAGCTGAAGCACAAGATGATGACTTTAAATCCAATCTTATGGGCCTTTAAAGAGGAAATGAATAAATCCCTTAAAGAAATAAAAAAAAAATGCAATCAAATAAGTGAACAAAATGAATAAAACTGTTCAAGAACTGAAAATGGAAATAGAAGCAATAAAGAAAACACAAACTAAGGGAATCCTGGAGATAAAACCGTAGGGAAGAAAACAGGAGCTACAGATGCAAGCAAACAAAATGCAAGAGATAGATGAGGGAATTTCAGGCATAGAATACACGACTGAAGAATTTGTACACCAGTCAAAGAAAATGCTAAATCTAAAAAGTTCCTGACATAAACTATCCATGAAATCTTGGACACTGAAAAACCAAACATAACAGTAATAGGAAAGTAAGGAAAAGACTCCCACTCCAAAGCCCAGGAAATATTTTCAACAAAATCATAGAAGGAAACTTCTCAATCTAAAGAAATAGGTGCCTATAAACATACAAGAAGCTTACAGAACACCAAATAGATTGGACCAGAGAAGAAAGTCCTCATGCCACGTAATAATAAAAACACTAAATGTACAGAACAAAGGCTAAATATTAAAAGCCACAAGGGAAAAAGGCCAAGTAACATTTAAAGGCAGACCTATCAGAATTATACCTGACTTCTTAAAGGAGAACCTAGAAGTCAGAAGGGCCTGGCTAGATATCTTGCAGTCTTTAAGGGACCACAGATGTCAATCCAGACTACTATAACCAGCAAAACTGTCAATCACAATATATGGAGAAAGCAAAACACTCCACAACAAAATCAAATTCAAATAATATCTATCCACAAATCCAGCCCTAAAAAAGATATTAGAAGAAAAATTCCAACCCAAGGAGGTTAACTACATCCAATACAACACAGAAGTTAAATAATTTCACACCAACAAAACCAAAAGAAGGGACATGGACACACACACACACACACACACACACACACACACACACACACACACACAGAACACCACTACTACTATCACCATCACCACCAATGTAAAAAATAACAGGAATTAACAATCATTGGTCATTAATATCTCTCCACATCAATGGACTCAATGAAACTAACAGATGTTATGAATAAAATAGACCTAACAGATATTTACACAACATTTCACCCAAACACAAAAGAATACACCTTCTTCTCAGCACCTCATGGAATCTTCTCCAAAATTGACCATATACAGATACAAGAAAACTGAAATAACCCGTTGTGTCTTATCAGACCACTATGGATTAAAGCTGGACTTCAGGAACAACAGAAACAACAGAAAGCCTACAAACTTATGGAAACTAAACAACTCTCTACTCACAGGTCAGGGAAGAAATAAAGTAAAAGCCTTTCTAGAATTCAATGAAAATGAAAACACAACATACCCAAACTTATGGGCCACAATGAAAGCAGTGCTAAGAAGAAAGTTCTTAGGACTAAGTAGCTTCACAAAAAAATTGGAGAGTTCTCACACTAGCAACTTATCAGCATACCTGAAAGCTCTAGAACAAAAGGAAGCAAATACATATAAGAGGAATAGATGGCAGGAAAAAAGCCTCAGGGCAGAAATCAATAAATTAGAAACAAAGAGAATAATGTAAAGAATCAGTGAAACCAAGAGCTGGTTCTTAAGAGAAAATCAACAATACAGACAAACCCTTAGCCAAACTAGCTAAAAGGCAGAGAAACAATATGCAAATTGATGAAAATCAGAAATGAAAATGGGGACATAACAGCAGACTGAGGAAATCCAAAGAATTAGGTCTTACTTCAAAAGCCCATACTCCACAAGTTTGGAAAATCTAAATGAAATGGAAGATTTTCTTGATAGATACTACTTACCAACATTAAATAAAGGTCATGTAAAATATTAATATGGTACTATAACATCCAAGGTAATAGAATCAGTCATTAAAAGTCGCCCAACTAAAATAAGCCCAGGACGAGATGGTTTTAGCATAGAACAGAAACAGAAATAACATTACCAAACTCATTCTATAAGGCCACAGTCACCCTGATACCTAAACCACACAAGGACTCAATAAAGAGAGAATTTCAGATCAATTTCTCTTATGTACACTGATACAAAAATATTCAATAAACTACTCATAATCTGAATCCAAGAACACATCAAAAACATCATCCACCATGATCAAGTAGGCTTCATCCCAGGGATGCAGGGATGGTTCAACATATGAAAATCCATCAATGTAACTCATCATATAAACAAACTGAAAGAAAAAAAAACACACGCTCACCTCATTAGATGCTGAGAAAACCTTCGACAAAACCCAATACTCCTTCATGATACAAGTTTTTGGAGAGATCAGGGATACAAAGTGTATACATAAACACAATAAAGATAATATACAGCGAGCCAATAACCAACATCAAATGAAATGAAGAGAAACTTAAAGCAATTCCACTAAAATCAGAAGCAAGACAAGGCTGCTCACACTATATCTATTCAGTATAGTACTTGAAGTTCCAGCTAGTGTAAGACAACTAGAGGAGATCAAATGGGCACAAATTGGAAAGAAAGAAGTATCGCTATTGACATATGATATTAGTGTATACATAAGTGACCCCCCAAAATTCTACAAGGAACTCCTACAGGTGTTAAACAACTTCAGCAACATGGCTGGATAAAAAATTAACTAAAAAAAAATTCAGTAGCCTTCCTTTACGCAAATGATAAACAGGTTGAGACAAAAATTAGGAAAACAACAGTTGTCACAATAGCCACAAATAATATAAAATATCTTAGTGTAACTCAAACTAAGCAAGTGAAAGATCTGTATGACAAGATCTTCAAGTTTCTGAAGGAAGAAATTGAAGAAGATATTGAAAGATGGAAAGATTTCCTATGCTCTTGGATTGGTAGGATTAACATAGTGAAAATGGCCATCTCACAAAAAGTAATCTATAGATTCAATGCAATTCTATCAAAATTCCAACACAGTCCTTTAAAAATTGTGAAAGAGCAATTTCAACTTCGTATGGAAAAATTAAAAACCCAGAATAGCTAAAACAATCCAAAGACATAAAAGATCTTCCCTGACCTCAAGCTGTACTGCAGAGAAATAGTAATAAAAACTACATGATATTGGGCATAAAAATAGACAGGGAGATCAATGGAATAAAATTTAAGACTCAGAAATAAACCTACACACCTATAGACACTTGATTTTGTTGTCAAGGAAGCAAAAGCCATACAATGGAATAAAAGCATCTTCAACAAATGTTTCTGGTCTAACTGGATATCTACGTGTAGAATAGATACATACTTATCACTCTGTACAACCCTCAAGTCCAAGTGCATCAAAGATCTCAACATTTAACCAGATACATTAAATCTAATAGAAGAGAAAGTGGGAAGAGCCTTGAATGTATTGGCACAGGAAACAACTTTCTGGACAGATCACCAACAGCCTAGTCACTCAGATCAACAATTAATAAATGGAACCTCATGAAACTGAAAAACTTCTGTAAGGCAAAGGACACTACCAATAGGACAAAGCACAAAACAGCAGCCCACTGAATGGAAAAAGATATGCACCAACCTTACATCTGACAGAGTTCTAATACTCAAGATGCCAACAAACCAAAGAACCCAATTGAAAATGGGGTACAGTGCCAAACAGAGAATTCTCAGCAGAGAATCTTTATTGGCAGAGAAGCACTTAAAAATGTTCAATGTCCTTATTCATCAGGGAAATGCAAATCAAAATGACTACGAGATGCCATCTTACATTCATCAAACTGGTTAAGGTAAAAAATTCAAATGACAACACATGCTGGTCAGGATGTGGAGCAAAGGGAACATTCCTCCATTGGTGGCGGGAGTGAAAACTTGTACAACTACTTTGGAAATCAATCTGGTGCTTTCTTAGAAAATCGGAAATGGTCCTACCACAAGACCTAGCTATACCACTCTTGGGCATATATCCAAAATATCCTTTACCATACCACAAGAACACTTGCTCAGCTATATTCATAGCAGCTTTATTCAAAATAGTCAGATATTGGAAACCTAGATGGCCCTCAACTAAAGAATGGATAAAGAAATACAGAACATTTACACAATGGAATACTACTCAGCTATTAAAAACAATGAGGCCAGCCTGGTCTACAAGGCAAGTTCAGGACAGCCAAGGCTACACAGAGAAACTCAATCTAGAAAAACAAACAAAACCCCCCAACAAACCCCAAAACAAACAAACAAACGAACAAAACCAATGATACCATGAAATTTGCCGGCAAATGGATGGAACTAGAAAACATCATCCTAGGTGAGGTTACCTAGACCCAGAAAGATACACATGGTATGTACTCACTTAAAAGTGGATGTTAGCCACAAAGTACAGGATGACCATCCTACAATCCACAGACCCAAAGAAGCTAAGTAACAAGAAGGGCTCTAGGGAGGATGCTTGACTCTCACTCAGAAGGGGAACTAAAATAGACATCAGAGCTGGATGGAAGGAGGGAACTGGGTGGAAGATAGAGTGGGGAGGGGAATGGGGGCTCATCAGGTGTGAAGAAACAGGGGTCGGGGTAGGGGGAGGGCTGGGAGGGAGAACAGAAATCAGTGGGGGCACATCTCTGGGACGAGCCAGAGACCTGAGATGAGCGAGGTTCCTGGGAGTCTATACTGAGACTTCTAACAGTACGTGGTATGGCGCCTGAAGTGGGCACCTCCTGTATCCCGGTGGGACTTCTAGTTGAGGGAGGGGGACACCAACTTACCTACAAAACCTTCAACCCAAAATTTGTCCTGCCTACAAGATGTGCAGGGATTAAAAACTATGCAGAGACTGATGGAATGGCCAACCAATATCTGGCCAACTTGAGACCCATCCCATGGGAGAAAGCCAATCTCTGACAGTATTAGTAATACTCTCCTATACTTGCAGACAGGAGCCTGACATAACTAACTGTCTTCTGAGAGGCTTCACCCAGCAGCTGATGGAAACAGATGCAGAGACCCACAGCCAAACAATAGGTGGAGCTAGGGGAGTCTTGTGGAAGAGTGGGGGTAAGGATTGAGGGAGCTGGAAGGGTCAAGTGTAGGCAGACGGTTATTGTGTAATTCAAATGCTGATTTCTGGCCCCTCCCTATCTGGTTGCAATCCTTGTTACTACAAGAAGAGCTAGAGTCAACTAACCCAGGCCCATGGGGGCTCACAGAGACTGAAGCCTGAATCACCAACAAAAAACCATATATGGGCTGGACCTAGATCCCTTGCACACATGTAGCAGATGTGTAGCCAGAACAGGGGCTGTCTCTGATTCTGTGGCTTGCCTTTGGGTTCCTTTCCCCTATCTGGGCTGCCTTTTCTGGCCTCAATGGGATAGGATGTGCCTAGTCTTACTGTGACTTGATGTATCGGGGTGGGTTGGTACCCATTGGGAAGGGCTCTCCTTCTTTGAGGAGAAGGGGAAAGAGAAATGGGGCAAGGAGAATTTGAAGGGGGGACTGGGAGGAGAGGAGGGAGGGGGTAAAGGGGGATTGGGATGTGAGGTGAGTAAATATATTAATGAAAACCATAGGATACAAAAAGCCCAAACTATAATGGAATAGGGCCTACTGGATTAAAATTATCTTCAATACAACTAGAACATAGTAACACTTCTAAAAAGCTGAGACTTTGAAAATTTACTCATAATGCACACAAACAATAAACAATTATAATGTAAAATACACAATGAGAAACATACATTTCCTATGAAAAAGATAAACAACCAATAAAATACATAGTGAGAAATAATAAAATATACAATGAGAAACATATACATTTCCTATTAAAAAGATAAACCAAATGAAAAATGAGTACAGTATATAATCTGGCAATTCACATAAAACTCAAACAGCTAAAAGTTTTTAAGAGACACAGAATATTACAAGGAACCATGGGTAGGCACACTCTAGTGTTTGTGAAAATACACAACATAGGTCCACAGCCAGGCAGAACGGCAAGTTTAAAGATGGGATAGCAATGGGATTCAGCCTATTTTACCTTACACTTGTAGGGCTCTGACAAGTATATATTATTAAATAAAAGTAAAAATATCAATTCAATGCGTTGAATTAAGGTGAGATACAAAGTCTAGGAAAACACTTAAAATGCTCCGTGCTTCAGAGTACCCTAGCTGTTCTCTTTTGTTCTTACTGTGGTTTTGAACTTGATCTTACTGACGGCAACCCAGGTAAAGAACCTACTGAGATGCAATTTTATACTCACCTGAAGTTGATTATAAAACTGTATGATCTTTTCTTTCTGAGATGGCCAGTGTTGAAAGCCTAATTGTTCTGTTGCAATAGATATTGCTTTCTAAAAGGATATAAGTATATTAAAATACATTATAATGAGTATGTATATAGGCACATGTGCATGCATCTATCTATCTATCTATCTGTCTATCTATCTATCATCTATCTATCCATCCATTTATTTACCTGTTGCAGTTCTGGGGATAGAACTCAGGGCCTTGCACAAACTAGCCTAAGGATCCACTACTGTGCCATGCCCCCAGCCCAAACCCTTAAATAAACTGTAATAATTTAGAGCCTCTTAACTATTTATTAACGATTGTAGTTTACAAGAACATTTATTTTATTTTATTTTTTTAGTTCACCAACTTCCTTGAGAATAATGAAAGCCATCATTTTATTTTCCTCACCAGAAATGTGCAACACACAGAAAAGTTTATGTTCACAGACCTTTGGTAGCAAATTCATAAACCCTCCCCCTCCAACAAAAAATCCTTACTTTCAGATTTATTAATATATAAAATCATATACACAAAGCAACAAAAATGGACTTAGCATGTGGTGTTTATGTCAGGGCATATATATATATATATATATATATATATATATATATATATATATATATATATATATTTTTTTTTTTTTTTTTTTTTTTTTTTTAGATTATATGAGGTTTATTAAATTAGCATGGGGAGAGAAGGAAAGTGGGTAGGAGGGGTATCCCAGAGAGAGAGATAGACAGACACAGAGACAAAGAGAGGGGAGAGAGGAAGAATAAGAGCATATATTTATAACAATAATAATCAAAGAAAAGGAGGCCATCAATTTATGAGGGAGTGAGGTGGGACACAGGAGGCACTGAAGGGAAGAAAGGAAAGGTGGGAGTGGTGATGTACTTATATTTTAATTGAAATATATTTTACAAATATTTAGCTACAAATATTAATTCACCCTACATTAAAATAAAATGTAAAAGGTGGTTCTAGCACCATTGTGGTGGCTTTCAATTTTGTAATGATTAATGTTTCTAAGGAAATGTTCTAAGACAATAAACAAAACTGTTAAGTTGTAAGCATGATTTACTTCCTTAAAATGTCTAAAACAGAAAAAAAAAGAAAGAGAAAAAGAATCCGCCCCCCCCACAAACAAAAAAGAATGGGAAGCTGTGTTTCCTTCTAAAGGAGGGTTTATCTCCACGTGGATAATTGGTAATTGTGTCTCCCATCTGCTCCTGTCTCCCTGCATCTCTATAATGACAAAGAACAAGGCAGAGAGAAGAGCCACTGGCCAGGACTAGGCAGTGGAGACCGGCAGCTCCTAGGTGAGACAGAGAGAGGCAAATGGTGAGTGTGTAAAAGGCCTCACAAACAGCCAGATGAGACCGCTCACCTAAGGCCCCAACCTCGAGCAGTTGAGTCGTTATGATGCTGATCTGGGTTGAGGAAAGAAGCCGCACAGGTGTGAAATCAGAAGCATCTATGGTGAACACTGAGCCACCAATTATGGTCCTTGAGAGATGTCTGGCAACCCGTCCCTCTGGCTACACATCTTAACAGAGTTCTTACTTTGGATTGCTTCTGGATACATCTATAATCTTGCTGTAAGTAATTCAGAACTATATGTGATGCTTCTTGGGAGGGAGTTAAAAAGGGGGGAAGACAGGAAGGGAAGGAGAAGAAGAAATTTCAAAAGTGGATAAAGAAAGCAGGTGTTCAAAAGATAAGAGGAATCGTGTGATTTATTCCAGAAAAAACAGACTTTAAGTCAAAAAGCAAGAAAAGCAATCAAAAAGAGTAATCCTGTAGGATAAAAGGTCAGTTCAGCAAGGCTATAAAAAATAGGCATAAAGGTATTTGTACCCAATATTGCTGTTCCTGAAACTGTAGCATAAATACTGATGAACTTCAAGGGAGAGGCACACCACAACCCAGCAACAGTGGCACACTCTAGCACTCTACCTTCAGCAACTAGCAGAGATACCCAGGTGAAGCAGTCACAGACCACTCCCCATCCAGCAGCTGCAAAAGTGAGTTCTCCTTAACATCACACGGGAAGCTCTCCGTCTTACAGCTGGCCACAGACAAGCAGCAGCAAAGTTAGAAGGCAGCAACTTTGAATACTAAACAAACACAGGGAATGAAACGGGGTTCAGAAGAACCCAGGGGGAGTGTGGGAGTTAGCTCTCTTCTCCTTTGACTGGATCAAACTCAAAACGGTCAGGCTTGATTGCAAGCAATTCAGCTGCTGAACCATCTCATCGGCACAGAAGCTACAAAATGTAATGAGACAGATTATAATGGCTACACTGTATGCCGGGAACTATGTAATTAGAGCGAAGGGAGGATGAGGAGAACTTTATATACACCCATGGCCAAAACCAGAGACTCCTGGGGCTGGAGAGATGACTCAGTGGCTAAGAGCACTTACTGCTCTTGCAGAGGACCTGGGTATGAGTCCTATCACCCACATGGTGGCTGACAGTGGTCTGTAACTCGTGTTCCAGGGGATGTTACATTCTCTTCTGCCTTCTGCAGGCACCAGGCATACACATAGTACATAGACATACATGCATGCAAAATACCCAAGCACATAATAAAAAAATTATTTAAAGAGAAGATTTCAAATAAATAACACAATGTTGTACTTTAAGGAATTAAACGAAAAAACAAGAGTAACTGAAATTCCAACTTAGCAGTAAGAAAAAATATTAAATAAATACAGAACTAAGTAAAGATTAAAAATATAAATGATGAACAAAAGTTTTAAATCAGTATGTGTGCACGGTACATGTGTAATGATGGTGCATGTGTTCATGTGTGCACATTCATGTGAAAGCAGAAGACAGCCTTGGGGGTTGTCCACCTCTTTTGAGACAGGGTCTCCCATTGGCTGGAGCTCACTAAGTGGACTTGACTGACTGGCCAGTGAGTCCTGGGAACCTCCTGTCTCCACCTCTCCAGCAGAGGATTTTAAATGTGCACCACCACGCCCAGATTTTTATGTGACTGACAAGGATCAAACCCAAGTTTTCAGTCTTAAAAGGCAAACACTATAAAGAAAAAAAAAATCTTTAGCTAGATAAAGAAATTAGAAAAGTCAAATAAATAAAACTAGAGACCAAAAAGAAGACATTATGATATATACCACAGCGACAAGAAGGACCATTACGTAAAATTACGAGTACTTGCATGCCAACAAGCAAGAAAAACAGAAGAACTGAACAAATACAACGCACCAAGGCTGACTAAGGGAAAATTAGATGCCTGAGGAAAGTCATAAAAACAAAGGATGAGATTGAATCAATAATAAAACATTTCCCATTAAAGAAAAGCCCAGGACCAGATGGTTCCACCACTGAAGTCTATCCAGCATTTAAAGAATTAGCACTAATTATTTTCAAACTCTTTCTTAAAAACACGAAGAGAGAGAAGTCTTCCAAATCCCTGTTTTTTGGGGCCAGCAGTATATCAATATACAAACCACCACAACAAAGAAAAAATAAAGATCAATATATTTGAGGATTATGGCTGCAGAAATCCTGAATAAAATACTAGCAAATGAAACCAAACAGGACAGTAAGAAGATGGCTTCCCTGCTGGGCTTCGCCCCAGCGATGTAGAACACTTTACAGCACAGAAAGCAGTGAGCATCCTCACACTAACAGAACAAGGGACAAAGCTGTCACCTCCACAGACAGAGAGAAAGCATTTTCTTGGAGGAAACTCTAGTCTTATGAACTTCCATTAGTGAAAAAGAAAACTAAATGAATTTTAAAAACTTACTAAAAAAGACGGAAGCTCTAGAAGAAGACAGGAACACATTTCAAACACTAGAAGAGATGCCAAGTTGTCGGAAGCAGAGGGTGTGTTAAGTCAAAGGCTGGTCAGGTAAGAAAACAGTCATGTGTAGGCTCAGACTGCCAGGCTGTCTAGGAAAGAAAGCCTAGATTAGGAAACGCATAATGGGATGAGCTCAAAAGCATGAAACTGAAAGCCTCAAAATAGTGCTTTAGTGTGCACTCAAAAATATGTGTGTAGACCCACAGGCTTAACCTTCGCGGTCACCTAGAAGTGCAATGCTTCACTTAGAACCTTGTATCAGAATTACCAAATAAAAACCTTGACACTCTGAAAGAAAAAAAAAATAGTGCTTTGTTCAATTCCATACGAATACACTCTACAATGTGAAATGCAAGTGTGTGTATAACTGAACGAGGCTGTGCCAAGGAGAACCACGGCGATTAAGATCCACTTATTTTCAGGCCATAATAGAACAAGTACGGTCACACATCCACTCTGAGTGGTTTTTGAGAGGAATTCTCATGATACTTCCTGCATTATTTATGGCCATGTTTTCCACATGCTTTATATGTGCTAAAACATAATATGTAACCTGTGGTTGTTGCATCAAGGCAATTACATCCCCTGATGACATAGTAAAAGCAGCTATAAAGCTGTTTATAGTGAACTTCCTGAAATAACTTAAGAAAAAAAAAACCATCCCTCAAGTCAGGGCCAAGGCAAAGGGATCAATATTTTCAAAGTCTGGAAAGCTGGAAGGAACAGGGAGCGGGGAGCAGAGGAGCAGGTAGAGGAGGGAGGGGCATCCATCATAGGCTGGAAGGATGACCTGGCCGCCAGATGGAGGAAGCCAGTTTTTGTCAAGATAATTTTGATTCCATACTTACGGCAATGCCAACTGAACAGTGGCTTTGCTCATGCAATCACGCATGCCTTAGGGAAGCATTGCAGAAACACCCCGAATGCAGTAAACACATATGAGCAGAACGGTTAAGTTCTCCAAAGAACAGGGAGTAAGCACCGTGGTGTAACAGCAAAACAGTGTCGTCCCTGAAGAAGGGAACTCAGCACACAGCACCCCACTGCCATCTGTGCCTCCTTCCTCCCGCCCTTGGGAAAACTATGTCCGCAAGTGCTTTTATCCAAAAAAATCCTATAACGTTCTCCATAGGGGTAGAGTATTTCAGAAAGAGCCAACGTATTTAAACCCACACTGATTTCACCTGCAAATGACCTGGCAGTGTTTCCCATGGTCTTGTTACCTCCAAAGCAAGGTGAGGCACTTTTGAAACTCTTGCCTCAGGAAAAAGACAGTCTATGATCCTTTGAAAAGGTTGGACATCTTCAGGAAGAAACTTTGATAAACTCGCTTCTTGGATTGCCTCAATAATGATCAGGGATTCGTCTATTTCAGAGAGATTTTTTTTGTTGTCACTGTGGCCATTGAAGAAAACAAACACGAACAATTATAAGCCTGTTCTGTGGATAATCTGGCTAAATATCCAGCTCTTGAGCATTTTTTTGTCTTTTCTTTTTATTATACTTTCTAAAAATGTTGTGATTATGATAGAGTGCATCATTTCTGAACTTCCCTTTCCTTGTTACAAACCATCCCGTGTCCTTTGCTTGCTAAATTAAAGAGGAGCTTTGGGAAATTCCCCTAAGGAATACAAGGGAGGGAACCACTTGTGTAGGCAGGAAAAATTACATCTCCCCAAAGATATATTCATTTGTTTAAATTCTCAGAATCACTGAATACTCAACATGGCAAAGTAATGAGTTTTTCCTGGTGGCAAAAAATGCTGTTATTCTTTGTTTTCATTTAGGCAAGATTTTAAGGGATATTCAAAGCCTTTAAGGAATAAAAGAATTTTTGATTATCTTTACTTTTTCTTCATTAAAATGCTTTTGTTGTGTATGTTACATATACATGTAACTGTGTTTCACAAGAAAAGTTTACATGAGTATATAATGCACATATAATTTCCTATAGCAGATATATACACATATATACATGTACCATATAATATATATTGAGATTATCCCTTTCTTGTCCCTTCTCCCATTTCAATTAGTCCCCTTTACTCTTCTACACAGTTCTGCATCTTTTATATTATATATGCAAACATAATTTTGTGTGTCTGTATGAAGCCTAGGAACTACAAATTAAAGAGAATTATATGATATTTATCTTTCTGAGATTGGCTTAACTTGCTTGATTTGACTTGAATTGTGCTTTTATTTTTCAGAGGAGTTTATCCTAGACCACTCAGGTCTGAATGCAAGCACTGTTTCATGTCGCATGAGTTGCAAATACTGTCTGCTCTAGTTTGTTATGTTTTCAAATCCACAGAAGTAATTTCTAACTTGTCCTTATAGAATCATCTTTAAGTCGTTTGAGATAAGTAGATCCTTATCTATTATAAATATTTTCTTTTATCGGTTCTAGAATTTTTTTTTTACGTGTATGGATGTTTTGCCTGCATGTATGTTTGTGTGAGTGTGTCAGATTCCACAGAACTGGAATTACTGACAGTTGTGAGTCACCTTCTGGGAATTGAACCCAGGTCTTCTGGAAGAACAGCCAGTTCTCTTAACCACTAAGCCATCCTTCCAGCCCCTTGGATTCTAGATTTTGAGTTTTAGTTTTAAAAGTCATATGAGGCTTGTGATGGTCAGTGTTGACTGTCAATTTGATGGAATTTAGAATGACAAGCTTCTGCTTATGTCTGCAAAGTTCTAGACGGGGTTAACTCTGCTAGGAAGACCCACCCTAAATGTGGGTGACGCCATTCCTTGGGGTTCTGAATGGGATAAAAAGGAGATGAGGAGCTGAGCTTCCTCAGTGCAGACACACGTGCTCCTGCTGCCATGATGGATCCTGAGTCAACCCAAACCCTCTCTTCTTGGTCAGGAATGTTGCCATAGCAGTGAGCAAATCACTAACAGAAGGCCCTAGGTGAACCCCAGCACGGGAGAAGAGTCTGCTGTGCCCCAAGAATATCAAAGACAGTTTCTCCTCCGGATGGTTTTATGGTTGAAGTTTGTTTACATTTACGTTCCTTGATTATTTTACAGTTTGTCTTGGTAAATGGTGCAGCACATGGCTCCCACCTGATCTTTCTGCAGGTAGTGGCTAGTTTCCTTCCTAAAGTACCAAAGTCAGTGGCACTAAAGTACACATAAAGTCCCTTACATAAAATGCTGTGTTTGTATATAGTCTACACCATCCTCCCATGAACTTGGAATCATTTCTAAATTACTCATAGTGCCTAACGTGGCATCAATACTGTATTGACTAGCAATGTTCCATTAACTACAGACAATGACAAGAAGAAGTCTGTGCCTGTTTTATGCAGGTACATTTTACATTTCTCCCAAAGGTATTTTTCTTCTAGAAGGGCCTTCACTTCTCTGCATGTTTTGTTTTTTTTTTTTAAAGATTTATTTATTTATTATTATGTATACAGTGCTCTGTCTGCATGTACACCTGCAAGCCAGAAGAGGGCATCAGACCACATTATAGATGGTTGTAAGCCACTATGTGGTTGCTGGGAATTGAACTCATCACCTTTGGAAGAGCAGTCAATGTTCTTAACCTCTGAGCTATCTCTCCAGCTTCTCTGCATGTTTTATCATGCATTAGTAACACACCTTTTAAAGAATGAGCTCTGCTGAGAGTGGGAGCCCATGGCCTGGGGCTAATTCAAGCCCCTGCCATTCTGTCTCACTGCAGAGCTCTGATGGCCTCCTGTATTAGCTTGCCCTCCTTATCTAACACTAAATCCAAAATTCAACTGACCATTTATACTCTTGTTTCTTCTTATCTGTCATTATTAAAACTGTCTTCAAGGTCCTCATGCCAAAGTCATAATGCTCCTAAAAGACAGCATTCAATATTCGAGTTACTTACAGTTCTCAAGGAAAAATAGAACCAGTTAAAACAATTATATGCATATGTACCTTAGTAACCATCCATCCTTTCTTATGGTCTTTCTTCTTTTTGCATTTTTTGAGGCAGGGTCTCTCTGTGTAGCCCTGGTTGTCCTGGAACTCACTCTGTAGACCAGGCTGGCCTTGAACCCACAGAAATCCACTTGCCTCTGCCTTCTGAGTGCTAGGATTAAATGCATGCACTACCACCACTACTGGGCTTATAACCATCTAATCTAGAAAAGGAGCTATCTGTACAAATCCAGAAAGCCCAATTCTGCCTCTACTGCTCTTATTTCTTTTCCAAGTTGGTTGCCTATGTCTTTGTCCTCCATTTTCCCTTTCCCCAGAGTTTTTCTATGTCACCCAGCCTGGTCTTGAACTCTTGAGCTCAATGTTGTCATTGTTTCAGCCTCTCCAGTACTGAGGACTTCAGGCCACACTACTGAACTCAGGAGCAGCGTGAACAGTCACATAGCATCTGTGTTAAACTGTCTAAGAACTGGGAAGAGGAAGTGGGAGACTAATATTAGAGAAAGGATGACTTTAGGGAAGAAGTGGTTAGCTGTCCAAACCTTTTGGGTTCGAACAAATATCCAAATCCCAGAATGATTCTCAGAATGGTGTGGGACTTGACTTTGCAGCTGTAGTGGCTGCGCTCCCACGCGCAGTGCTCTGTGGTGCACTGACATACAGCATCAGACCAAGGGTAAAGCCTGGTGTTAGGGTTTTTACAAGTCCTCCCAGTTCCTGAGATGCACAAAGAGCCGGAGGACCCTGATCCGGAGACTGACATCATGAGCAGAGAGAGCAGATGTGATCGGAAACGACATGGATGCCATCACCTTTTCTAGACCTGGGAACATGGACGCATAGCTACTTGGAAGACAGACGTTCCCATTTCCTGGTGGGGCTGGTCCTGCTGATTCGTGCCCAATAGCAGAAGCATCTGTGAGTCACAGCTATGTATTTGGAGAGAGGCAGTTCCTCACCTGTTTTGAGAGCTGCTTGTCAGCTAAGTCGTAAATGCTAACTAGCTTTCCAGACAGCGATCTTGCATATTTGAAGCCAAATGAAAATAGAATTGCTTCAGTGATTATTTTATAGTAGGGCATCATCATCGCCACTGAGCGAAACAGAGACTTTAAGTTACCCGGGAGCTCGACTCGGCCTCTATGCCTAAGGAGGAAAAGAAAAACAGCAACAATTATAATACAAATCCTTTTGTATTTGCAACTTTTCAAATTTGAAAGTATATTCCTTTGCCCTCAAATAATTCTTTTTTTTTTGCATGACCAGAATGTGAAAATTAGTTTACAAGGTGATTTTAACCTTTCACCCCATGAGCATGCTGGTCTATCGGACTTCCTGTGTCTTGTCACACAGCTCACCTCAGCCCAGCCCCTTCTGATTCCTTGGGCTAATGCAGCACTTGCTCAGATATCTGGTGAACCTAGTCTTAGGTCAGAGACTTAATGTAACATCACCCATGTGGACAGGGCACAGATGATGTATCTGAGTTGTAGGGGCTGTGCAAGCTCCACAGGATGGAATCCAGACTTGCTACCATTATGAGGGCTGAGAGGCAAGAACCTGTGGCTGGACAGGCGACAGACCTGGCAGAGCCTATCATGATCACCCTGCACACTATTAATCTGGCTCCCCAGGATTTATCCTTGTAGATTAGAGCATTACAACCCTCAGCAGAGAAGTTTCTATATCATTGATGGTAATGGACACCGAGACTCACAACTGGCCAAGCTGCAGAGAATGAGAGACTGCAGGGTGCTCAGCCACCAGGAGATGTCACAACCCCACTCTGAGGTTCTGGGATCATTGTGGCAGAGCAGGGTGCTCAGCCACCAGTAGACGTCACACCCTTGGGCCAAGGCTCAGGGATTACTGTGGGAGAGCAGGGTGCTCAGCCACTGGTGGACGTCACAGCCCCATGCTGAGGCTCGTGGGTCACCATAGGAGAGCAGGGACCATAATCACTACAAGCAGTGGTAGTGGGCGACTACAATGAAGCACAGGGAGCTCATGAGATAAATGGCAAAAGCCTTCTTTTAAACTGATTTTTGTTTTTCATCATACAGATGATCATACAGGAAGTCAGTGGAATTATTTTTTGGGGGGAAAGTGTATGATTTGGAAAAATTGACAGGGCAGTTGAACATACAAATTCCCAATGGTTGTGACAGCATCAATGTCTAAAACCTGTGTAAGATCAAACCAAACAAAGCCCCCATCATGGACGGTCAAGGTGGGCTCTGGTTTTGTGCCTGTAGGGGAGGTATTGGCAACTGACGGCTGCTGGGGAGGAGAGTTGGCTCCTAGTGAGTTTGCTTATGCGTCTGTGGATGGCCACACACCCAAGAGTATATACAGGTGGCAGGGATTGGATTTGATTTTCTTAAAACCAGGACACAAAGTTCCGTGGATACAGAATGAGGGGTGGATCTGGGAGGAGTTAGGACGAGGGAGGTGAATCTAATCAGAGCACAACGAGGACATTCTCAATGATTTAGTTTTAAAAAGAGTCTGGGGGCTCAGAGGTTAAGAGCAGTGGCTGTTCTTTCGAAGGTCCTGAGTTCAATTTCCAGCACCCACATGGTGCCTCACAACCATCTATAATGAGATCTGGTGCCCTCTTCTGGTGTGTAGGCACACATGCAGGCGGAATACTGTATAAATAATAAATAAACAAATCTTAAAAGAAAAATAAAACATAAGAAAGAGTCTGGAGGGTGAACAACTAGTACATAATATCCCCACTCAGAGATAAGACTAAAGCACAGGACTTTAGTCTGTGTACACACTCCCATTAGACTCATTCGTCCTTACCCGGGATTGATGGTGATCAGCACTGCACATGACATATTGATACGCATTTCCTTACCGTCCAGTTGGAACCTAAAAGGCAGTAAGGCAGTCATCACTAAAACCGCTCTGTAGGCTCAAGACTATAGCGAGTCAGGGGATTTTCTTAAGGTGGTATTGCATTTAGATCCAAACAAAGCATACTCAGAACAACAACACTGAGAGAGGAGAGGAGGAGAAGGAGGAGGAGGAGGAGGAGGCTTAATCAGAGCAGAAGTTGAGCTCTGCTGGGATTCAGGTCTACTTGATCTCATCTAAAGATGAGAGGGAAGCTTCTGGGACCAGTTGGTGGGAGGCACCCTCAGATGAGCTGAGTTACACAGGGAAGAGAGCCCGGGAAGACCTCACTCGATGAGCTGGGGCTGGAAGACCGACCACAACAGTAGGCACAGGACAGAACTCCTGCCTTGGGCCACGGCCCACTCTCAGCCCCCTTCCTCCAGGTAGGACATACTGGGACTCCAGGCTGGAGAGACGATGGCTCAGCACAGGCTGCTCTTCCTGTAGACCCAGGTTTGGTTCCCAGCACCCACGTGGTGGCTCCCAGTGGCCTGTAACTTCAGCTTGAAAGTATTCAATGCCTCTGGTGCACAGATGCACACGCAGGCGAAACACCCATGAAGTAATAATAAAATCTCAAAAATTAAAAAGAAATATTTGGGCAACTGTGCTCTGCCAAAACCTTCAGTGTCCTGTCACCGGCAGCACTGGCAGGGACAACAGCCAGACTTTCTGGAGTGATGTCTTACTGAGGAGAGTAGTTAAAACTCGAGGGACAGAACAGCCAGGACAAATTCAGGACAGAACCTGGGCACAATGTTTTGCAGAGGTTAATGCACAGAGGAGGGTGGTAAAATGCAGGTTACTGTGCCTCCATCTTTATCCACAGCCTGTAAGCTCTGATCACTTACAGGTAAAGCCACAAGTTAGCACCCATCAGCGTGAGTAAGACATGCTACATGACTAAAGATCCATCTGTGTTTTTAAAGCAAGACATGTAAGCTCCAGAATGCATCAGAAGAGAAAACTTGGTTGTTATTAATAAATATCAGTAACTGTAACGTACATATGTTTTGTTGTGGTTTTTCAAAAACCACCTTCATTTAGGATGGTGAAACAGAAGGCTTAAGAGTATAGCCAGTATTTTTGTTCTTCAGTGAGTATAGAATTAAAGAAAACAACCTATCCATGAAGAATTAAATAAAGTATCCTTAATTCTTGTTCATTTCAATATCCTAAGATGAAAGAGACTCTAAGAAAAAAACAGTAACTAGAGTATACTTCTGTCCAGATCTGGCAGCTCCTGGGTTCTCCAAAGTGTGAAAGGAGGGTGGATACCTTTAAATTGGCAAGAAAGTTGAGAACACACACACACACACACACACATACACACACACACACACACACACACTTTCACATTGTTTGCCAGAGAAAACATTCAAGGCAACTGTCATTCATTTTGCTATGCGTTAAACAAAACAAACAAACAAACAGACAGACACAACTAAAGAGACAGCACTTAGTTAAGAAAAGTGCTCAACGCTTATTAAACGGCAAATGCGTATCAGATTATCATTGCAAAGGCGTAACCTTGACCGGATACCTGACAGAATAGAGATCTTTTGCAGTCTTGATTGACAGGATCTGCGAGGTAATGACTGATAGGACTTCTATATCTGTTCTGTTGAATTCGTCAAAACAGCACCAAGCTCCAGACTGCACCAACCCGTAGAATAACTTCCCCATTATCTTAAAAAGAAAAGAAAGGCATCGATTACAGACAGAGAAGGGGAGCTTTTCCGCCTGGGTAGGAAGTTGTGTGTGTTCTTCTTACCTCACCCAAAACAAGCAAGCCTCTCTCCGTAGGAAGTTTAGCAGTTGCTTAGACTCTGGATGAGTTCACTGCTGTTTCTTTTGAAAGCTTAAACACAAATTGCACGTTCCTGGGATCCAGGCCACTGGCAGGCGCCGCCGACGCTAACTGCATAAAGCCGTTTAGGACTCAGTGCTGCACCCTAGTGGAGTCTTTATGACCATTCTGTAGCCGACGCGAGTCAAGTGTCAGAAGGCAGATACGTGCCTTTCTCTGGAGCAGGCGGACTCCTTTGTGCTTTAGCTGGGGCTCCAGGTGAGGCAAATGGTGAAGAAGGGGGGGGCGGGGGGGGGAGTGGAGCGGGTACCATATGGCTCCGAGGAGCTTGTAAGCAGGTGTTATGGAAACACAGTGCAGCCTGTTAAAGGCCCTATTAGTGTCAACGATAAAAATTTAAAGATCTTATTGTAAGCACTCCTTCTGATGTTCATTTTCCTGTAGATAAGATGATGGAAGATGGGACAATTTGACTCCCTATTGACATCTGCTGAACTCTTCCTTGCTGTCCCAGCTGTGTCTGCAGTAAAAGGACTCAGTCAATCCCACCCTAGATGTCTTGAGGACTGCATGAGTGCATTGAGAAAACTACAACACAACTGCAGCTGAATGGTACAGCTCCCGATGCTGCAGACTGGATATGTTTAGAAGTTTGTGCCAGAGTTTTATTTTATTTTATGTCATCATAAGCCTTTGTGAACTCTAAAACTCTGTAACAGTTTCCACTGAGGGCATGGGGGATCCTTTCCCCTGACAGCCTAGCGGAGGAACTGCTCTGACGGATGCTGAAAAGTTGAGTAGATGACTGGTCCAAACAAAAACCTCTATGGCTTTGAATGATGTCAGAGGCTAGCCCTAAATATCTCTGCCAGGGGGATGCAGAAAATTAGACCTTGTCTTTAAGTTTTGGGGACTAATCAACATGTAAAACAAGCTGCAGAATTGGGGGTGCGGCTCAGTTATAGAGCATTTGCTTACCAGGGGTTCAGCATGAGAAAACAAAACCCCCAAGCTGCAGTGCTTGGAAACTTTGAGTTAAATTTCTAACAGACAAACAGGGAACATCATTTTAATAAAAATATGTCTAGATTGTTTTAAAGATGTCTTAGACAATCATCATTATTAATTTAAAAATTGTTTTTGGTGTTACCATTGTAGCCTCTTTGACTTTAATAATTACCTTTTCAGTAAATAAATGTTCAAGGTAAGAATTTAAATTTGTATCATTAAAGACATACCCTCAACTATATATACATGCTTTTTGCATATAAGATTTTGTTTAAAAAGAATTCCACTATCATAAAAATTGAGAATTATTGCTTTAAGGATTTCAGTTGAACCATTTAAAAGAAAAATGAACACATAACATTTTAATTTTCAACTAGGTTCTATGTTTCTATCTCTATTCATAGAAGAACTAATAGTACTTACAGTCTTATCAATACATATTTTATATTTTTCTTAGTTTTTCATTTCTCAATGAATTACTTTACATGTGCTTTTTAAAAGTGTATATGCTAAGGCTTTACCTTGTAATCCAGATCTTCAAAACAGTTGAAGACCACACAATGTTTACCGAAGCTCTGGGAAACAAAAACACTGTTTTAATATAGTTCTGGAGTGAATCCACAGAATGTTTAGACTACCAGAGTAAGAAAATCTATTAAGCAGTTGAGAAAAATCATAGCATAAAAACTGAATTAGATACCAAGTCTAGAGACACACAGAACAATGCGGCATGCATGAGCATACCCTGCTATAGGAGAACTGACTGATTTATAGAGCTGGAACCATGATCTACACAACTAACAACAACAATAAAAGCAAGAGGAAACAAAAAATAAAACCAAATTTCACAGACCAGTATAGTAAACTTGCTCCCCCTGCCCCCCCCCCCCCCCCCCACCCCTGGCCTACAACACTATTAGTCAGTTAGCTTATCTACACAGTAGTGTTCCAGGTAAAGGCAAAGACAATTGGCATAGTGAGACCCCCAAGTCCTTTCCCATCGTAGGCGTTCAAAATTTAATTGATGGAGTGTTTCACTTAATGAATATGTTGGTAAAAACAAGGAACATTTTAATGGCAGGAGCAGTGTAAATCTAAGAAACAATTGAAGTCTCTTCCGGCAGGAATTCTAGATACAGTAGCTACTTACTCTAGCTAGGTCTTTAACAGTCTCAGTTTTTCCTACGCCTGATGGCCCCGTAGTGCAGCCTCCCAGGTTGAAGTACAGTGCCATAGAGAGAGTTAGCCAGCATCGTTCTGTGAGGGGAGTGATGACGAGCCTTGGGGCACAGCCCAAGTACTCATAGCCATAAACAAAACTGGTGTTTCCTTGAGATATATAGCACAACTTTTGCTTTTCATTCCATTTATATAGCAAATGTCTGAAAACAATACTCACATATTATTTGAGGAAAAATTTTTTTGCATATAGAAACATCATCATTTTAAAACAATTTAAACAGACCCATAACCCCCACACCCATGTTAAGAAGCAGTAATTAAAAATCTCCCAACCAAAGAGAAAGCCCAGGACCAGAAAGATTCAGTGCAGAATTCCACCAGACCTTCAAAGAACTAATGCCAGTACTTCTAAATTATTCCACAGAGTAAAACTGAAGGAACATTTCTAAATTCTATTTATGGAAGCCACGATTGCCTTGATAGCAAAACCATACATAGATTAAATAATAAAGGAAACCATACACTGATATCCTTTATGAACATAGATGCAAAAATTCTAAAGGAAATACTTGCAAGCCAAATTCGAGAACACATCAAAAAGTGCTATCCACTATGATCAAGCTGGCTTCATTCCAGAGACACAGGGACAGTACAGCATGCCTAAATCAATAAACGTAATCCATCAAATAAGCAGATAATAAGACGAAAGACGCATCATCACCTCTTTAGGTAAGAAGATCCTTTGTCAAAATCCAACATTTTTCATAATAAGAGCCCTAGAGAGACTAGGACTACAAAGGGCATACTTAAACAATATAAAGTCAAATAATATCAAGCCCTCAGCCACCATCTTCATAAAGGGAGGGAAAAAAAAAGTCAAAGCGTTTTCACTAGAATCAGGAACAAGACAGCATTGCCCACTCTCTCTCTCCACACCTGTTCTATATAGTGCTGGAGGTCTTAGCTAGGACAATAAGACAACAGAAGGTGTAGTGGAGAATTTTTTTTTTTAATGTTCTGTGACTATGTTTTTGTTTTAATACCAGGTGTGGGATATGGGGCTGCTTCCGATTGTCCACAGCAGCTGACTATGATTTGTCTCATGTTCTAGCAGTGGCGTGATTTTGCCAAGGGAGGATAGTTTACGTCTGGGATTCTGAGGACTCTCGAGAGGTATATATAATGCTTAAGCCCAGAGTCGCTCTAGAGGGTGGCTGCTGCCACCTCTGTTGCTGCTTTTGCTGTTTTCAGGATTGCTGTTTGCTGGTTAGAGATAACCTGATGAGGGAAATCAGACTCTCCCCAAGGAACTGGGCTCCCCTAGTCAGTAGGAAGCAGTCTAAAGAGACCTACATCCCCTTCCCCCTCTAACTTTCCTTCTTGCCTACCTAGTGTTGGGGGGTTGGAAGACACTGGGGTCGAGAAGGGTGGTAGATATAAAAACCCAGCAAAGTAGCCAAAAAGCCCAGCTACAGGAAGGAGATCAAAGAGATAGAAATAGGAAAGGAAGAAGTAAAAAACAAATAAAACAGACAAACAAAGCTTATTTGTGGATGATATGACCGTACACATAGAACACCCTACAGATTCCAACAGGAAATGTCTACAGCCAACAAACACTTTCAGCATAGCAGTTGGATACAAACTTAGCTCACCACCCCTGTAGCCTTCCTGTATAAAACTGACAAATGGACCAAGGAAGAAAACAGGGAAACAACACCTTTCACAATGACATCAAAAATATCTTGGGATAACCCTGACCAAGCAAGTGAAAGACTTGTATAATAAAAACTTTAAGACACCAAAGAAGCTATCGAAGGAAGAAAGATCTTCCATGTTCATAGATCTATCAACAGGATTAATATTGTAAAATGGCCATCCCACTAAAAGCAACCCTCAAATACTCCTCAGATTACTCTGCAAAATAGAAACTGAAGGAACATCTCCAAATCCTTTTTCCCCCTGAAGCTACCATTACCCCAATTTTGTGAGTTAATTTTGTACCCTGTTACTTTGCTGAAAGTTTTTTTTTTTATCAGCTGTAGGTGGGGTCGTTATGCCTTTTATGCGTAAAATCATAAAAGAAACCTACAGACTCACAGCAATCATAAATATCCAACACAAGTCTTCACCTTAACTGAAAACAAACAAAGAAACAAACATCACCATCATCAACAACAAGACAACCTTCAATTTCATCTGGAAATCCAAAATCTCCGGGCGGCTACAGCACTCCTGAAAAAAATGTGAGAACTCTGGAGCATCGTCATCCCAGACTGCAGGTTGTACTTGTAGCTGTAGTAAATAAAAGCAGAATGATGTTGGCATAAAAACAGACTCGTTGACCAATGGGAGAGACTTGCGAGACCCAGAGTAAGTCCACACACCTACAGACACTTGAGTTTTGACAAAGAAGCCAAAGCTACCCACGGAAGAAAAGATAGCATTGTCAACAAACGGTGCTGCTCAAACTGGAATGGCTGCCATGTAGAATTAAAACAGACCCATGTCCGTCACCCTGCACAATGGATCAGGGCCAGTTCCCTGCATCTGACAGAGCTGACAGTAAGGCATTAACTTGGGCTCATTGGCACAGGAAGGGGCTTTCTGAATAGGACACTGGCGCATTATGGCCAACAGTTAATAAATAAGACCCCATGAAGCCAAAAGGCTTCTAGACAGCAAAGGACACCATTATTTGAGCAAAGCGACAGCCTACAGAGTAGGAAAAAAATCTTTACCAGTTATATATCTGAAAGAGAGTTACTATCTAGAACATGAAAAGAATGAAACTGGACATCAAGAAAAGAAAAAACTCATTTAAAAATGGAATGTAAGAATAAACAGTGAGTTCTCAAAAGACGATGCACAAATGGCCGAGAAAGACTTTAAAAAATGTTCAACATCCCTAACCGTGAAGGAAATACAAGTTGAAACTACTTTGAGAGTTCATCTTACCCCTGTCAGAATGGACAAGATTAATAACACAAATGACAGCAGAAGCTGGCGAGGGTGTGAGAAAAGAGGAACACTCACTCACTGCTGGTGGGGTGCAAACTCGTCGGTGCGAAATGGGGAAAATTCATCGCTGTAAGATCCAGCTCCGCCACACTTGCGCATATCCCCCTAAAGACTTTACATCTTACTCCAGAGACACTTGCTCACCTCATTAGAGAAGTTTCTTCTTTGGGTAGATGTTAATTGACACAGAGACTCATTAGTGGACGACGCATAGAGAGTGAGAGGCTTTGGAGCATGCAGCCCTGCATGGGATGTCCTTACCAAGTCCTCCCCTCAAGGATTGGATCGAGGCAGGAGAGGTAGAAAGACTGGAAGAGCCAGAGGTGGTGGATGGCTCCAAAGAAACAGTGTCCTTCAGACACAGCAGGGCTGATGCGCATATGAACTGACAGAGACTATGGCAGCATGCACAGGACCCGCACAGGTTCAAACCAGACACAGCAGGGCTGATGCACATGTGAATTCACAGAAACAGTGGCAGTATGCACAGGATCCGCACAGGATCAAACCAGACAAAATCCCAGGACTGAGAAGGGATGTGGACAGATGCCGCCACCCCAACCAAGAAGCTTTCTCTAATGGAATTGCACTGAGTGTATCAACCGCGCTCCAGGGCAGGTGCTCATGAGTAGTTGGCCAACACAAAATGAAGTCTATATTTTTGTGTGATTTTGTTTTGTTATTTTTGTCTTATTGGTTTTTTTTTGTTTGTTTGTTTTGCTTTTTGAGAGAGAGAAAGAACATAAAGTTAAGTGGGTATCGAAGTGGGGAGGAACTGGGGGAAGAGATAAAATATGATTAAAATATATTACATAAAAATAATAAAACAAACAAAGCAAAGTGCTAAAATAAATGGGAATATAAAATTTACCCTTGACTGTATTAGATATTAGAAATCATGAGCTATAGCCTTATAATAATCTAATAATCCTTACATGTCTTTAACACTTTAGAGGTGTGCTGCTTTTGAACCACAGATAAAAGCTGATACAATCAAGAATTACAAGAACCCTTACACAGCCACTGAGTTCCACCTTTGAGCGCTCTTCTTTCCTCACCACACTTCCAGTTCACTCTATGATGCAGTAGTTTGTGAATCCTTATTCATACCTCTAAATCCCTTGTAGAACAACAGGGCAGATTATAAAGAAGTTAAAAATCCCAAGTCAATATTCAAAATAAAACTTAAGATAAAAGCAATTTAAAACCATTTGTATGCTGCCACCTTGCAGGTGCTCAGATGAGAGAACACCTAACAGGCAAACTCCGAAGCCCTTTTCATTTCATGTAGGCTTGTCATCAGTTTTGCCCAGCAGAGGTAGTAGCTTTCTCTAGCCCTTCACGGTTTACTGATTGACTCCAAGCAAGAGGAGTTTCCGAGTTGGCAACTTGGCTAGAAATGTTGTTCTGTGTGATTCTTCTTCCTGTTCTGCTCCACACTGGGGGCACAGGAGAAAAAGAGGCACGGGGGGGGGGGGGGGGGGGGGGGGGGGGCGGCGGAGGACCTTTCTGAAACCTGTCCCCAGGCTGAGTGACAACAGACAAAACACACATTGCCACATGGAAGAATGCCGTAAATGCTGGAAGACAAGGCACAGAGAAACAGCAGAGCAGGACCGAGGAGGGAGGGGAACAACCACGGTGCTTAGGAGAGCAACAGGTCCTTCAAGTCCAAACCAAGATGGACGGTGTCGAAAGCAGAGAACTAACAGTCTATATGTAAGAATGTATAGTGTAGTCGAGTTTGTAGCCACTTACCTTGTCCACTCAAAGTCCTCTGCGCTGGAGATGCTCTTCGCAAGCAGGTCAGCCATGATGTCTCTGCAGTGAACCCAGATGATCAGCATTGCTGCTAGCATGCTCTTCAAGCGTGGGTTGCGAGGACTCAGTGTGACCAGCGCTGCCATGCTGTCCAGACGACCCATTGCACAGGCATGGACTGCCTTTAGCTTTTCTCTTGAATTAGAACTCATAAAACCTTTCATACAGTCATTATAAAACATGATCTGGCTCTGAAAAAAAAAAGGGAGAGAAATATACATGAATAGAGATATACAATTTTATTTTTAACTAGTATTTGTTTCCACACATTAAATATGGGGGTGATTAGTATGTAAAGGAAAGTACACATACATTTGAGCTAGAGACTACATTTGGCTGATGCTTCTAGCTTACTTATATTTTCTAAATATTTTTTAAAAAGATTTATTTATTATGTATATAGTATGCACCAGATGTCATTATAGATGGTTGTGAGCCACCATGTGGTTTCTGGGAATTGAACTCAGGACTTCTGGAAGAGTAGTCAATACCCTTAACCGCTGAGCCATCTCTCCAGCCCCTATAGTTTCTAAATCTTACGTTTTAAAACTTTGCTTTATTTTTTGATGGCTTAATGTGTGTTCATATTGAATTATAGACATTTGACCTCCTGGCACTCTCTCCTCTCAATCCTGGTGAAGTGAGTTGAAGCCCTCTTTCATCTCTCAACTTTCCTGTTTGTGTGCCTGTCTGTCCCATTGGATTTAGTTGTGGTTGTTTGCAGGAGAAATGGTGGGGTGCTCAGCCATAAGTGGGTCACTTCTATCATCCCTTCCAAGCCTTGGGAGACATTAAGAAAGAAATGCTAGATGATGCAAAGCACCAGAGGCCGGGGAGATGTGCTGAAAATAAAATGTCTTCTGAATGCGACATGGCCCTCGCACTCATGAACTCGCTGCATCGCTTTAGCTGCAATCTATTGTATTGTATTGTACGATCATCTGTATAAGACCACCTCCCCCACGAGTATGCTCATAAGCATCTAGTCATGGGAGGAGCAGGGCTCACAAGGACTCATCCCTCCCCACGGGCCTCCTGACAGTTCATGGTGGTCACAGGAAAGGGTGTCACTTTGTACAGCTATACAGCCACTGTACATTGTCCATGGTCCATGAAATAAAGTTTATGTTGTTGTTGTTTGGTTGTTGTTGTTGTTTCTTCTTCTTTTCCTTCTTCTCCCCCTCCCCTCCCCTCCCCTCCTCCTCCTCCTCCTCCTCCTCCTCCTCCTCCTCCTCCTCCTTCTTCTTCTTCTTCTTCTTCTTCTTCTTCTTCTTCTTCTTCTTCTTCTTTTCAAGACAGGGCTTCCCCCATGTCACAGGGCCCTGGCTGTCCTGGACTCTCTTTATAGACCAGGCTGGCCTCGAACTCACAGAGATCCGCCTGCCTCTGCCTCCCGAGTGCTGGGATTACAGGTGTGTGCCACCACCGCCTGCAAATTTTACATTCTTAATACATGATCGTGAATTTAAAACCTGAGCACATTAACAATGGTAGAAAATCCCAATATTAAACTAGCGCTGTCTTCCCCAGAAGATTCTAATGTAGTACCCTAGCATAAAAAGTGTACCTCTGTACTGTCTGATTCACCTGTCACACGTACTCTTCCCAGATAGATAAGAGCTGTGCAAAGAGGCTGGGTTAAAATCAGGCTGACTGCGGAAGTTTAAGGAAGAAGAGCTTCCAAGTTTGTAAATCAGGTAGATGTGACTTCAGCCCTAGTTTAGTATCTTCTGGAAGGCAGTCATGTTCAGATAAGGAGGCATAATGACACCAATTTGAAATATGCTGGATCTGAAGTGCTTGAACCCATGAAAGTAGAGGTATACAGCCATATAAATGTGAATAATTAGCACACAGGAAATGCATATGGCAGTGATATTTTTACAGAGAAAGGTTAAGAGGGTTGATGGTAGAAACTTGGTACATTAATCAGCATTCTTTCTTTTTCTTTGCAGACAACAGAAACTAACTTCTAAAAAGCATTTAATTTTATGAGTTTATGATAGAATTACATAATATCCCCCTCCCTTGCTCTATTTCAAGATTATGATCTCGTTTTTTCACTAACTGTTGTTACATCCTTCTATGTAAATACATGTATGTATGTATATATATATATATATATATATATATATATATATATATATATATATATATATATATATTCCTAAATACAACCTGCCCAATCTCTGTATGTTACTTGTATGTTGCCAAGGCTGCCCATTTGCTCTTGGACAATCAGTTGTTGTCTTCTTCCCTGGGGACATTACTTGGAAACTATGTCTTACAAGATGTGGTAGGTTCATGACCAGCAGATCAGTGAGTAGCCAGAGCCTGGGGAGTATACAGGAAAAACAACTGCACACTCCGGATTCCACTGTACATATCCTGAGACAATGAGTTGTGAACTACAGCCTCACATGGAAAGATCTACGGTGAGGGAATTCTGTGGATTGTAGTAAAAAATAACTCCCACTTATATGCTTATGTTGAAACATGGTCCAGGACTAGTCAATGTGAGGAGAATTCTGAGTGCTCGCGAGAGTACCCCAAGAAAACTTGACAGGAGTCTTGTGACCTCAGTTTCTTTAAATCACCGAATTGTTCTCATAGTGTGTCCTCATGCTCCTCTGGGTGCACAGACAGGAGGGACTCTGAATAAAGTTGGCTATTGCGTGAGACTTTAGTCCACTTCATTTAGTGACTCCATTTCTCAAGGTCCCACCTTCTCTACAATGGCAACACAAAGGACTTACTCATTACCATATCACAGACAAATGTACATAAAAAAAAAACTCTTTGTGGCCAATATATAGAGCTATCTCACTATCCCATTCTCTCGAAAATATCTTTTATTCAGAGACAACTCTATGTGGAGTTCAAAAGAACTGAAAATTCAAGGGAGCTGTAAATTACACCCTGTGGTAGGAAACGAGCACTAGGTAAGTAGGTAGGGTAGATGGAGGTGGGGGAATCTGGGCAGAAGTTCACTCAATGAAAAGAAAGCCATGCCAGAGTAATTAATTCTAGTGTGCTGCTTAGTGCCAACCACTCCTGGGCTACTAGGAACCTGGGAAGGAGCTCCTTTGAGGGCAGACTGGACGAGCTGAACTTATCAAACTACAGAAGTGTATAGAACCTCCTATAATCCTGTCACTGTCACATAAGCATCTTATACCAGCTTCTCAGCTTAAGATCTGGCATTTACTTAGTCAAGCAGAGAGCGAAATTTCTGTCCACAGTTGTAGGTGACCTCAGTGAAGATTTGAAAATTGTGGTGGGTCAGACAACGTGAAAAATGGGAACTTATTTTTAAATAAGAGAACTATAAGCCAAGTATGATTTCTGCGACATTATTTAATAATGTTACTGTAGTGTGTGTTTGCTACTTTGTGGATTCTTCTCCCTGCCTTTTTCCCATTTCACCCCCATCACTAGAGAGGACAGAAAGAAGGACAGAGGAAAGGGGTGGGGGAAGGGAGAGAGAAAGAAATCTGAATCTAATCTCTTCCCTTTTGCCTCATCTTTGACCATGGCTACCAGCAAACTGTAAACAACCTCCCTAAATGAGCAACAACCAACCACCCTCCTGCCTGTTGGGCCCTAGCATTCATCTTCCCTTTGAAAAGTTCTCAGAATTACAAATGTCACACAATCACAGAAACTATCTGCAGCTGGGAAAACCACACCTCTGCTAGAGCACGGGACAAAAATAGCTGCTGTGGACATTCCAAAGCAGCCCTATAGCCACACACCTGCCATCAAAACAAAAACAAGTTCTTATAATATTTCTGTGGTTTTTTTTAAAAAAGAAATCAAAATTCTAGAATTCTCAAAATGTGTCACTACAGGTTACTTATGGCAAAGGCTTTCTACCTGCATCTCTCCAGATAAACCAGTATCTAATGTTCTCACTGACCCTAATGACTGACAAGTAATACAATTTAATTTTGTTAGTGACATTGCTCGCTTGTGACAAAATATCTGCCAAGAAGTAACAATAAGGGAGAATTCGTCTTGGCCCACGGCTTGAGGGCACAGTTCATCACGTCAGGAAGAGGCATGGTGCGGGAGGGTAGCTGCTCTCAGCTGTGGGATCAGGGGCATGAAGCTGTTTGCTCACACAGAGGGAGAAAGAACAAGGGACCAGCCAGGGCTACAAAATCTTCAGGTCTGCCTCCCACCCCCAACCTCTAGTCACCAGCTTCCTTGAGGCAGGCACCTAGTACCTCTAGCTGGGACTAAGTGCTCAAACACACAAGGGGGCGGGCATTTCACATTCAAACCAAGCCACAGATCTCTGGAGGCCTTATGAATTAGGATCACCCCCTTTCTGATGACCATTCACTCTTTCTAGTGAAAGATCAAAGAAACAAATAAAAAGTCATCTTCTCAACTTCTATGGCTACTCTCCTACTTCCTGTTCTGGCCCGTCTTGCTCTCCACCCCACAGTCTTTTGCTGTACTTGCCATGGCCTTGCCTTTTTATCTATTCCTCAATTGCTGTTCCCTTTGGGGCTCTTCTTTTATCTTCTACTGAGGGAGATTTCAACAATGTCTTAGAACAACTGACAATTTTGGTTTTCTTAGTATCACACTTTTCTAATTTTCCTTCTGTCCCTCTTTTAAAGATGTGTATGTGCCTGTAAATGCATATGTGTACCACATGTATATAGGAGCCACCATAAGAGGTGTCTGATCCCCTGGAGCTGCAGTTACAGAAGGTTGTGAGCTGCCACGTGGGTGCTGGGAATGGAACCTGAGTCCAACACAAGGCAGTAAGTGCTCTTAACCACTGAGCCATTGCTATAGTCTTTCTTTTAACCTCAAGAAAACAATAATGTTCACCCTAATAAGTAAGCAGAATAATGGCTTTCTACAAAGTCACTCATGTCCTAAAACACCTGTGAAGATGGCAAAAGACACACGGCAGACACATGGCAGATGTGGCTAACAATCTTGAGATGGAGGCGTTACTATGTGTTATCTGTGTCACATCCTTACAACAGAGACTTCTGTCTCTGAGCAGGACATCTGACTATGGAAGGATGGCTGGAGGATACAACATGTGCAGCTCTGAAGATGGAGGAAGAGGCTGTAACCTGAGGTGTGCTGCTGACCTTCTCTCTAAGAGCTGGTGGAGGCCAGAAATTAGATTGCCCCTCCAAGAAGCTCCACCCATTCCTGCTGACAATTTAATAGTTCTAAGACATCACGTTTGGAGTAGCTTTTAACAATAAAAATGTGCACAGTGCAACAGAGTTGATGCTTTTAAGAAAATAATTTATGGGCTATCTTCATTTTATGTTATTATCTGAAGTTTTTAAATTCTAGAAAGGTGAATAAATTATATAATGAACACCCATATATCAACCAGCAATTTTCTGTAATATTTTTACTGCATTTATGATATCATTTATGTATCTATAAATATATCCATCTTATTTTTTAAATATATTTCAAAACAACCAGGATACATCAATGCCCTTCATAATAACTTATTTTCCATATTTTTACTTTCTTAACACTGCAACCACAAACTAAATCCTCTCTTCATAATTCAAGGTGACATGAACTCACCACAGTAAGCACCACTTGCCCAGGATGTGACATTATCCAGTCAGAAAAAGTCTGGCTGTTCCAGTCTTCAATACCTTGAATTACAAATCTATAAACCAAAAAGTACATTTATATTATCCATACATGCTCATTGATGATGCCATTTAATGTTTTAGCCTGACCATGTGTCCATGAATAATGCATATTCTTTAAGTTGTCCTTTACCTGTTAGTATCTGGGTTGGTAGTAATATATATATTCTTTAGAGAAGCCATATATTAGATTTGAACTACAATATTATTAATGGTAAAAAGCTAAAAATGTTTTGTTAAGAATAATTTTTACAGGGGCATCTTTGTGGTTTGCCCACACCATATATCACCCCAGGATAGAAACAGAGACAATGGAAAGACAACACATTCATAATTACTTCATGTAAATGCTAATAATCAGCTGGGTTCTAGAAACCTTGCACTGGTTCTCAGAAGATTAGTAAATATGAAAAGTTAGGGTAGCTTTTTCATACACACACACATGCATACATATATAGGAGAGAGAGAGAGAGAGAGAGAGAGAGAGAGAGAGAGAGAGAGAGAGAGAGAGAGAGAGAATATGAAGTTGGGTGGGAGGGAGGTGAGTGAAAGCTGGGAGGAGATGGGAGGGGAATGAATATGATCAAAATATATTGGGTGAATCCCTGGAGGCCTGCTGCCACCCAGGAAGGCCAGCCCTACTTGCATTCCCAGAGGCCTGCTACCATTAGGGACACACACCCCCTTCCCAATTCCATGATGCCATGTCCCTGGGGTGAACCCAGCAGTAGTGAGCTCTGCTCTATGCCCTGTGCACTCCGTTCCCTGGCCCACAGCTCTGGCTGCATCCCTGGAGACCTGCTACCACCTGGGATGGCCAGGTAAGACCGCTTAGCCTCAATTCCCTGCCAGCTGGGTGCCACCCACCAAGTCCAGTAGAGGTGACCTCCGCCATGTCCCTGCTGCCACCAAAGAATCTCAGGCATAGAAGATACTATTGAAAAAAAAATCAATACACCAGTCAAAAAAAATATTAAGTCTAAAAAGTTCCTGACACAAAACATCCAAGAAATCTGGAACACCAGGAAAAGACCAAACCTAAGAATAATAGGAATAGAAGAAGGAGACTTCTTGATTTAAGGCCTAGAAGATATTTTCAACAAAATCATAGAAGAAAATTTCCCCAGTCTAAAGGAAGAGATACCTATAATGTACAAGAAGCTTACAGAACACCAAATAGATTGTACCAAAAAATTCCCATCACATAATAATTAAAACACTAAATATACAGAAAAAATAAAGACTATTAAAAGCTACAAGGGGAAAAGGCCAACATATAAAGACAGACCTATTAGAATTACACCAGACTTTTTAGCAGAGAGACTTTAAAAGCAAGAAGTGCTGGGCAGTTGCCTTGCAGATCCTAAGAGACCACAGATGTCAGCCAAGACTACTATACCCAGCAAAACTTTTAATTATCATATATGGAAAAAATAAGATATTCCATGACAAAATCAAATTTAAACAATATCTTTCCACAAATCCAGCCCTATAGATGATAATAGAAGGAAAACTCCAACACAAGGAAGGAGGTTAACTACACACAAGAAAACATAGGAAATAAGTTATTTTACACCAGCAAAATCAAAAGAAGGAACACACACACACCACCACCACCACCACCACCATCACCATCAAAATAGCAGGAATTAGTATCTCTCAACGTCAATAGACTCAATTTCCCAGTAAAAAGACAGGTTAACAGAATGGATGTGAAAACAGCATCTGTCATTCTGCTGTGTATTAGAAACACACCTCAGCAACAAAAATAGACATTACCTCAGAGTAAAGAGCTGGAAAAAGGTTTTCCAAGCAAACAGACCCATGAAGTAAGCTGGAGTTGCCATAGGAATCTCTAATAAAATAGACTTTCAACCAAAATTAATCAAAGACACGGGGAAGTAAACTTCATACTTCATCAAAGGAAAAATCCACCAAGACAGCTTCTTAATTCTGAACATCTATGCCTCAAAGGCAAGGGCACCCACATTCATATAAGAAACATTACTAAAACTTAAGTCACACATCAGGAGACTTCCATACCCCACTCTCATCTGCTGCATATACTTTAAAAATCTATATTAATTTAGGTTTCCTCTACTTCTTTCTCCTTTCTAACCCTTATCCACCCCAATACCTTCCAACACCCCAACACAAGGTAGGAGAAAAAGAAGGTTAGTGGGGCTTAGGGGCATGGGTCTCTTTACTACTTCCTGCTGGTTAGGGTTGTTAGGTTCCTTGGGACAAGTCCAATCTTTGGTTCAGGACATCTCCAATTTCTTCTTCTCATCAGAACCCCCAATCCCCCACCCCCTCTCCCCCATCTCTGGCCTCAGAATTAAATTAAGTGCCTTTGTCAAAGAGCCCCTCTCAGATCTTGCACAAGGCTAATAACATGCTGCTGTGGACAAATTGAATCATTCCCCCATCCCACACCTGGGATTAAAACAGAAACACATGTACATAACATAATTGAGTTTTGAAAGACACCAAAACCTCCACTACATTCACCAATGCACAGGTCATGCAGACAGAAACTAAACACAGAAATAATGAAACAACAGATGTTATGAATCAAATGGACCTAATAGAAATTAACAGAACATTTCACTCAAACACAAAAAGAGTATACCTTCTCCTCAGCACCTCATGGAACCTTCTCAAAATTTGACCACATACTTGGCCAGAAAGCAAGTCTCAAGAAAACTGAAATCACCCCCTGTATCTTCTCAGATCACCTTGGATTAAAAACACCACCACCAACAGAAACAGAAAGCCTACAAACTCATGGAAACTGAACAACTCTCTACTCAAAGACCACTGGATCAAGGAAGAAATTAGAGACTTTCTAGAATATAATGAAAATGAAGATACAACATACCCAAACTTATGGGACACAATGAAAGCAGTGCTCAGAGGAAAGTTCCTAGAACTAGGTGCCTTCATAAAGAAATAAGAGAGTTTTCATACTAGCAACTTAATAGCACACCTGAAAGCTCTAGAACAAAAAGAAGCTGACTCACTCAAGAGGCATAGATGACAGGAAATAATTAAACTCAGGGATGAAATCAATAAATTAGAAACAAAGAGAATAATACAAAGAATCAATGCAACCAAGAGTTTGTTCTTTGAGAAAAATCAACAGGATAGACAAAACCTTAGCCAAACTAACTAAAAGGCAAAGAGACAATATCCAAATTAACAAAATCAGAAATGAAAAGGAGAACATAACAGACACTAAGGAAATCCAAAGAATCATTAGGCCTTACCTCAAAAACCTGTAAGCCACAAAATTGGAAAATCAAAATGAAATGGATAATTTTTTTGATAGATCCCACTTACCAATGTTAAGTCAAGATCAGGTAAACAATTTAAATATAGCTATAACCCCTAATGAATGACAAGCAGTCATTAAAAGTCTCCCAACTCCCCCCCCCCAAAAAAAGCTCAGCACCAAATGATTTTAGTGCCAAATTCTACCAGACCTTCAAAAAAGAGCTCATACCAATACTCCTCAAACTATTCCACAAAATAGAACTAGAAGAAACACTGTCAAATTCATTTTATCAGGCCACAGTTACCCTGATACCTAAACTACACAAAGATTCAACAAAGAAAGAGAATTTCACGTTAAAGTTATTTTTATAAAATTGTGTTTGTTTCTCAGTTTTTCTCTTAACCTGGTTATCACCCAAATAATTGAGACTTTATTATATTATTTGGTTATCAAGATATACAATACAATACATGAGCAATTATTATTCTATTCGTGACCCTCTATGCTAGCCTGGCTTTCCCCCAGTGTAACTCCTGGAGATGCTTGCACTTTATGGCTTTTCCCAAAGAACTAAGTATCCAGTAGGGCCCAAGGGAAGATGCTTGAATCTTACTGAGAAGGGAAAATAAAATAGACATTTGGGACATGGGTAGGAGAGGTAAAAGAAGGGGATCAGGAAGGATCAAGTGTATGGAGGATGGAGAGAACTGAAATCAGCGAGCATCTCTGGACAAGCTGGAAATCCAGGACAGTGGAAATTCCCAAGATTCTATGAGAGCTACCCTTGCTAAGACTCCTAGCATTAGAGGATATGGAACATGAAACCGTCACCTCCTGTAACCAGCAAGGCTTCCAAGGGAGGGATGGGGACACCAACCCAGCCACAAAACATTCAACCCACAGTTTTTCCTGCCTTTAAGATACACAGGGATAAAGAGGGAGCAGAATTTGAGAGAAGGGCCAACCAATGACTGGGCCCAACTTGAGTCTCATGCCATGAGAGAGAGCCCACCATGACACTATTAGTAATACTCTGCTATACTTGCAGACAGGAGCCTAGTGTAACTGTCATCTGATGGAAACAGATGCAGGGACCCACAACCAAACGTCAGGTGAAGCTCGGGGAATCCTGTAGAAGAGGAGGAAAAATGATTGAAAGAGCCAGAGAGGTCAGGGATACTACAAGAAAACCTACAGAATCAGCTAACCTGGGCCCATCGGGCTTCACACACTGAACCACCCAACCAGCGAGCTTGCAAGAGGCAGACCTGGGCCCCCTGTGCCTATGTAACAGATGCACAGCCTGGTCCTCTGTGGGAAGAGCAGGAGCAGGACTCTGTGTCGGATTCATTCATCCCTTAACTGGACCGCCTTGTCTGGCCTCAGCAGAAGATGTGGCCAGTCCTAGCACAACAGGATATGCCAAGGCAAGCTGCTACCCATGCAAGGCCTCCTCCCCTTCTCTGAGGAGAAAGGGAAGGGGGCCGGGGGAGACAGAGAAAGGGATGGTGAGAGGGAAGGAGGAGAAGAGGAAGGGGAAGTTCCAACCAGGATGTAAAGTAAATAAATTAAGAAAAAATATATTGTATACAAATAGTTTTTAAATAAAAAGTTTAAAATGTAATACAACTGTTCTAGTCAAATTAGTTTTAAAAGCTTATACTCTGTATACTTTCCTCCCTGTAAGTAGAAGACTCTAACAGACTGTAACAGACTACGGTTCAAAAAAGAGACTTGAATATACTAAGTGGGGGCTTTAACTCAGACAACACTTGCGTAGTGTGTACAAAGCCTCAATCTGTCACCAACATGCCTCTTACCTCCAGGTCTACACTGAGTCAATGACTTGTGGGAGTCAAAGCACAACAGACACACAAAACAGTGAGCCTGAGGTCTTGCGACAGCAGGCTGGGGTTGGCATTTGCTCAGGTATTGGCTGATGCTTGATGCCCAGGAACCTCCCCCCCCCTCCGCAACACCTGAGCAGAGCTGCCGCCATGGTTTAGTTGCCTTTCAGAAACAATGAGTTTTTCCATCACACACACATCATGCTCTATTAAAATTCACTGTTTCTCTTAATATTTCACTTACACTGGTAGCTATCCTACACACACACACACACACACACACACACACACACACACACACACTCACATGCACACACACACACTCACACACACACACTCACACACGCACACACACACACAAACACACACACACTCACACACACATGCACACACACACACAAACACACACACACTCACATGCACACACACAAACACACACATATACTCACACACACACACACTCACACACACATGCACATACACACTCACACACACACGCACACACACGCGCACACACTCACACACACATGCACATACACACTCACACACACATGCACACACACATGCACACTATATGTTTACATATTATATATATACACACACATATTTTAAGGTTTTAAGTATTGTACTTACTTCTTTAGCACATCGAACATGCTTTTTTCTACATTTACCATCCATTGTTCTACAGACGCTCTTACACGGATTTTCCTATAATTTGTTTTAAAAATTACAAAAATTACCATAATATTATGGATATTTCTCAACACACATATTACTTATGGGGCAAAGAACTATAACACTGCACCTTCTGGTTTTTACTGGTTTTTCACTAGTAAAAAACATGCAGAAAAATACATAACTTTAGGGAATTCTGATATCATAAATAGTAACATATAACAATTAGATTCCATATAAAATACGAGTTCATGAGAGATAAATTGTATTATAAGGTAGTTTGGGACTTTTCATGATTTTTTTTTTAAAAAAAGTATCTATTACTGGTCGGGGGCTCTGTGGGGTAGGAAGGCTTGGGCACAGCATTGTTTTTCTCATTAAAGCTTGTGTTTGGAGCCAACTGCTGGAGGCAAGGGAACAGTCTGAGGCTGGAAAAGGGGGTCAGTGAGGCCAACAGCCTTGGCTTGTTGCACTTGCCAGGGAACCCACGAAAGTGAAAGCCACCCGGGGTCAGAACAAGGCCAACAACCCTGAGACAGCAGATGTCCATCCCATCTGAAAAATCAGCTTCGTGTGGAACGAAAGCTAGTGGTGTGAATTAATCAGTGCGCAGGTCAGATGCTTTCTTTGATTCAATTTACGTTAAAGTAAAGGTGAGCCGCTAGTGTACTGGGCTGCGGCGGGAGGGGGGCCCATGTGCACACAAGGATATTCTCTTTGAAGAAACAATTTGCTTAGCAGATTGGTATGAAATGTTGAGATTTCAAAGCAGGGAGGGTGGGATAGAGTCTCTACAGAGGCTAAATGTTTGGTCACTGCGTGGTCCTCATACTTGGGTAGCACCAGGCCTTCTCCTTCAGCAGAGATAAGCATCTTCACGGCAGGAGGGCCGACTTCCTGTTTCCATAGCAGCACGTGTCTCACGTTTTCAAAACATTTCACAAGGTGAGGCTGAGAAACAGAACACGCGCGTGCGTCAGTAACACAGTGAGCCTGCCAGAGTGAGGACAAAAGACCGCGAGAGAACGATGCTGTTACCTGCACGGAATTAGGATTTTTGCTGTTAGCTAGAATATCAAGAAGTTCATCGTTGCTGAGGAAGTAAAATCTCGGGAAAATCATTCTTTTAACTTCAAGGTAATCCTGTCCAAAGCCAAGAGAAACGCAGCTGAGAACACACGTTCAACCGTTCTAGGAATCACACCCTCACATTACCTATCGTATTAAAGGTGCAGCATACAGACTACTTCTAGTCAAAATTATAACCCATTATCCACGAGAACTAAACTTCTTAGTAAGGCAAAACTAAAGGGAAAGGAAAATAAAAATGAGCTTACAACAAAGGAACAACCGGGACAGAGCTCTGCCCTGCCACGCATGCGCCACCCAGTTCCCACCATTTCTCATCCCGGTTCACGACTCATCTTTCCAGTCTCATCTTTTGCTACAGAGAAAGAGGTGGCTAACACCTTAGGCCAGCCTACAATGTCATTTTCTTCATTCTTCTTCCATTTTTTTCAGTCTCTCTGGTAGAAGGCTTCTCCTTTCGGTGAAATTTCTCTCATTATAAGAACACAGGACACCCTCTTCGTCCCGTGCTATCTCCTAGCTGCTGCCTACCCACCCATCTTCTCAGACTACTTGGGAAGACCGTTTATTAACTCAAAAATTTAAAAAATACCTTTATTAATTTATTCATATTACATCTCAATTGTTATCCCATACCTTGTATCCTCCCGTTCTTCCCTCCCTCCCATTTTCCCCTTATTCCCCTCCCCTATGGCTGTGACTGAGGGGGACCTCCTCCCCCTGTATATGCTCAAGTCTCTTCTTGGTAGCCTGCTATCCTTCCTCTGAGTGCCACCAGGTCTCCCCATACTCAAGTTTTTTACTCACCTCCCAGGCCACTCACATGCACTACTTGGTCCCTATGGAATCTTTGGGGAGCATCTCCGTTTTATGTTACAGCGTACTTCCAAGCCTACCTTTTACGTCTGTAATTTCACTTTTGTTCTATCCCTTAGCGACCTTGTATTTTCCTTTGCACTGCCCCCCCCCATCCTCTCCATTAATTTTGACACCTAAATTCCATCTTATCATCTCTCTTTACCCCTGATGCTTTTGGACTGTTTGATACACAGCCACTTGCTCTTTTAGCCAGGACCACAACTCTTTACCCACATAAAGAAGCCACTCTTATCTGTAGAAAAGACCTTTCTAGAAGCCTGGCACCTTGGGGAGCTATGGACCTTACATAGATCTGGGAGATAGTGCTGTAAAACTATGGCAGTTAATCTAATAAGTGTGGGGGTGATGGATTGTTTATTGTGCAGGATATATGTACAATGGGGGTCTACGGGACAAAGACAGAATGAAGTGAGATTTCATCATCACTTAGTTCATAATTTAAGATGCATCAATCATTTCTCGAATTTCTTATTTAATATCTTTACATCAGAGTTGACTCTGAGTACTGGATACCATGAGAGGTAAAGCCATGGACCAGGGACTGTCCCAGGGACCAGTTGCAGATGGCCATCTAAGTGTCCTGTGAGCGTTAGCTCTTCAACATGAGCAGAATGAGCTTTCATGGGAGCTTCTGCAGCCCCCGGCTCAGTTTGTGATTACCTTCTGCTTTGCTGGCCAGTCTACAACTCTCTAGGCATTCTATTCCAGTCTCTGCTGCACTTATGACATAATAATGGGAGGGCTAATAAGGTAATGAGCCTTCACTAAGTATTAGGTACTCGCTCTGTGTTAGCTCTGGCGCTTCAAATGCACCATCTAATTCAGTACAAAGCTTGCCTAAACTTAAAGGAAATGTGGCCCTTTGCTTAAGAGTCATGTGATTAGTCTGCCCACTTTTTTTTCTTTTGATGGCGTTTTCATTATACCAAGCAATGGCAGCCAGAGTTAGAAAAGCTGCTGGCTGGGACAGCAGAGACGAAAGTCTACCCTGGCAGCAGGCTCTCCAGTTTGCACAGCACTGCTGCACCTGGTGCCACAGCTCACCTCAAGACTTTTCTTGATGCTTTCAAGATGCTCGTTGCATTTTTTCAGAATGTCAAGGATGCCTGTAGTGATGGTTATATACAAAACATTCAGCTTGTTCAGCACTCTTGACATTATTTCTTTCCACATGACAAGTACCTGGGAGAAAAGTTTTGTTTCGGCTGCCAGCTGCCTTTAAAAATAAAATTAAATGTAAATACGTTTTAAAATGTTATAATTACAATCTATAATATTGTTGAGTTTCTAAGACAATTTTGATATGGTTTGTCTACTTGATTGGATATTTTGTCTATTTTGTATACTCAGTATATATTTTAAGGAAAACAGGATAGATTAAACACAGTGATCACTTATCAAGATTTTACTTAATGTATAACAGAAAATAGAGACATTAAAAATTCTATACAAAATAAACAAAAACTGTCTGTGTCTTAGAAATGCTACAGCCTGGATCTTGAATATCTCCTGAAAGCCAGTGTGTTCTTCTCCTCTGCCCCCGTGGGAAGGGGCAGAACATTTAATATATGGGCCCTACAAGGATGGACGTAGGTTACTGGGTGTGACCCGGAAGAGACACTGAAACTCACTCCAGCCCCTTCTTCCCACCTCTCTGTCCCTAGTCATAGCGTCATGAGAGGAAAGGCCTGTCGTCCGCCCCTGCTGTGATATCCTACCCTGCCACATGTCTAAAGCAACCAGTCAAGCATGTGATGTGATGTGATGTTTATTTATTTACGTGATGATGATGTTGGGTGCTATGTCACATTGAAGGCAAACCCGTAAAAGGAGCTCTGGGTCAGCCATAGGATCTGGGTCTTAAAGGGACACAACTGTGAGGTGAAGGCGGAGGAGCCATTCAGCTGAGGAGCAGGGTTATATATGGCAGTGTATATAGTAAGATTCAAGTTCTGTGGATGGTTACCCAATCATAGATGGTAAGGAAATGAAGGCAGATGCCACCACCGTATACACATTTTTTCTTATGGATAACCATTATTTTACTCATTGGCTAAAAGAATCAAAACCCATACATGGCACAATCAACAGGTACTTGAGTCCATTTCTGCTTCTGTTGGGGTTGATTGAGGCAATGTTTTCAAGACTTGTTTGGTCTCTCTGCTTTGCTCTCTGCTTACTTGGATTCCCCACCGACACTAACTCCGACCTGATTCAAGTTCTCCATGGCTTGGAGCTGGAGGCAGAGAAGGCAGAGTGCCCTGTTCAGCTACTACCACCCTGAATTTGCCTCTTGACTGGCCTCCGGATGGCCGATATAAATGGCATCTACCTCTGGGCTTTCCTCTCAGCAGCAACTTATTGACCCATCTACTGGCTCTGCCCAGATGCCCTCATACAACCAATTTTCAAGCTCCAATTATAAGTGGCACTCTACAGGAGCTTCTTTGTTTTGGCCAACTGGTA